>NC_135233.1:498107635-498410665 GCF_051348905.1 Ranitomeya variabilis | reverse complement strand
TGGGTCAAATCAACTGGTCCGATCACACCCCAGTAGCACTGGACCTTAAATCCACTCAACTGCATACAAGGGCGTGTCATTGGAGGTTGAATGAGTTCTTAATTAAGGACCCATCTATTTGGAGGACCCTATTGGACCATTTCACCAATTCTTTCGACTTAATGAGGGCTCAGTTTCCTCTCCTTCAGTTCTGTGGGAGGCCTATAAGGCCGTCATGAGGGGTTGTTGTATCAAG
The DNA here is from genome assembly GCF_051348905.1 of Ranitomeya variabilis. Lineage (NCBI taxonomy): Eukaryota > Metazoa > Chordata > Amphibia > Anura > Dendrobatidae > Ranitomeya > Ranitomeya variabilis. Next base: position 498,410,430 of record NC_135233.1, on the reverse strand, counting down.
GATGGTTCTATACTAAAAAGAAATGCTAAGATTGAATTCAACAACCTATTCTCTCAACTAGCTAAGTAAGTATAAGAAAGCAGAAGAAAGTAAGCTGTCCGTTTCGCCCTCATTGAGAGTATTGAGGAAGATAATGGGTTTGAGAAATAGTTTAAATAGTTTAAAGGATCTTTCCATGCGTAAAGTAAAAAAAACCTTTTGTATACAAAACAAAAGTATTATGAGAAAGGTAATAAGGCCCATCCACTCATCCCCAAACCCTTAGAGGAGCCGATTGCACAATCTATTACAACCCCCTTGAAATCTCAAACTTATTTTTTAGCTATTATCGCAATTTGTATAACCTACAGGATACCAACCCTTTATATAGGGCTGAAGTAGATTCTGAGTTGAATTTTTTTTAGCAAACTTAAATTTGCCAGTCGTACCCCCTGAGGCTTTGTTGGTCAGCCGATAACCCAGGAGGAGATTGTGGATATCTTGAAGGATCTCCCACTGGGTAAGTCTCCCGGACCAGACAGGGTGACATACCTATATTACAAAACCTTTCTAGAGGAACTTTCCCAACATATGGTTAAACTATTTAATTCATTCTTGGAGGGCTCTCCTATACCGGATACATTATCGCACTCATATTTAGTTCTTATCCCAGAAGCTGGTAGAGACCCCTTAGATTGCACAATTTATAGAAAAATTGCGCTACTTCTGTCTTAGCATTTCAATTCATTCAAATATCTAAGGTTTGTTTGTCCTGACACAGATGCATCCTGAGCCTGCAGGTCAGCTTGAACTTCTTTGAAACTTGATTTGGTCTGGTTATCCACCATTCTGACTATCCTGCATTGCAACCTTTCATCAATTTTTTTCTAACCCATCCATGTCCAGAGAGATTAGCTAAAGTCTCATCGGTTGTAAACTTCTTGATTATGTTGCGCACCGTGGACAAAGGAACATCAAGATCTCTTGAGATGGATTTGTAGCCTTGAGACTATTGATATGTGTTAGGGGTCAAGTTCCCACCTCTGCACAGGGGGAGTCTCAAACCATCTCCGCTGCGGTCTTCCATTCTTCTCCAGCCTCAATGAAGCCTGCTCAGCGGAGACATCGGTCTCAGCGGGTGGCTCAGCCTGATACTGTGCGGATGGTTACTGCTGCCTTTCCAGGCTCAGCCATTGAAGCCAGTACTGGTCAGCGGCGAGCACTGGATAAGTTGGAAACTTGGGCTGAAAGGTGGCAGATGAGGTTTAACAATGAAAAATGTAAGGTTATACACATGGGAAGAAGGAATCAATATCACCATAACCACCAGGGTAAATCTGACAGGGAGAAGGACTTGGGGATCCTAGTTAATGATAAACTTACCTGGAGCAGCCAGTGCCAGGCAGCAGCTGCCAAGGCAAACAGGATCATGGGGTGCATTAAAAGAGGTCTGGATACACATGATGAGAGCATTATTGTGCCTCTGTACAAATCCCTAGTTAGACCGCACATGGAGTACTGTGTCCAGTTTTGGGCACCGGTGCTCAGGAAGGATATAATGGAACTAGAGAGAGTACAAAGGAGGGCAACAAAATTAATAAAGGGGATGGGAGAACTACAATACCCAGATAGATTAGCGAAATTAGGATTATGTAGTCTAGAAAAAAGACGACTGAGGGGCGATCTAATAACCATGTATAAGTATATAAGGGGACAATACAAATATCTCGCTGAGGATCTGTTTATACCAAGGAAGGTGACAGGCACAAGGGGGCATTCTTTGCGTCTGGAGGAGAGAAGGTTTTTCCACCAACATAGAAGAGGATTCTTTACTGTTAGGGCAGTGATAATCTGGAATTGCTTGCCTGAGGAGGTGGTGATGGCGAACTCAGTCGAGGGGTTCAAGAGAGGCCTGGATGTCTTCCTGGAGCAGAACAATATTGTATCATACAATTATTAGGTTCTGTAGAAGGACGTAGATCTGGGGATTTATTATGATGGAATATAGGCTGAACTGGATGGACAAATGTCTTTTTTCAGCCTTAATAACTATGTTACTATGTTACTATGTTACGTCTCTGGGACTAAGTCCTGCTTTTCCCCTTTTGAGCATGCCCAAGGTAAGACCTCTCATTGGAGGTCAGGGGTCACATGCTCAGGTAATGCAGCAGCTCCCATTGGTCCTCTAGGAAGGTCCTGAAGTTGCTCAGGTACTGTGGCAGCTCCCATTGGTCCTCTAGGAAGGTCCTGAAGTTGCTGCAGCTGTAAAAGGTTTGCATGGCCGCACGGCTATGCACTAGGATCAGCTTATGTCATGAGCTTTTGCTATTCAGTGGTCTTGTCTGCTTGTGGTCAGGGTCCAGCTGAAATAAGCCACTAGAATACCGGCACCTCCGGTGAGGAGTTTTGTATGGTGAATTCAGGGCTGGCGTAAAGCCATTAGAATTCCAGCTCCAGGAGGTGTTTGTATGCTTGCTACTCCCTAACCACTGATTGCTTTTGCTCTGTTAGGCAGCTGTGTTCCCCTGTGACGCTAACAGGGCACAACGTTTTCTCTTCTGTGCGACTCTGAGAAGTAACAGAGTTCACTTATACCGCCATATTGTGCCGCCATTTGCTAGCAGCAGGCTCATTTCCTGCACGGTGGACCCCGGGCTGCGAACGCACCAATAATTATATCTAAATATGCTCGGTGCATTTCGCCAGCCCTAACATAATCCTAGCGCCAGGGTCTGGCAGACAAACAGCAATCTTTGCGGTACATCCAGCAGCTGGAGGGCAGGTTGGTGGCTCTCGAGCGCACAACCTCAGCTGTGGATGTTACCACAGTAGCTGTTCCTGCTTGGACTCTCTCTTGCCTCCCACTGCCAGAAACATTTTCTGGTGATGGCAAATCTTGTAGGGGTTTCATTAGCCAGTGCTCTATACACCTCGAGCTCCTGGCTGCACGTTTCCCTACAGAGTGGGCAAAGGTGGGATTCATTATGTCTCTCCTGTCTGACAGGGCGTTGGAGTGGGCTATGCCGCTGTGGGAGTGTGGCGATCATGTGGTGCAGAGTGCTCGGCTGTTCCTGAGCACTCTGAAACAGGTCTTCTTAGGACCTTGATTCACCCATGATATGGAGCGCCCCCACGCGTAAGGGCAATGAGGTACTCGGTACTGGGTCCTTCGGTTTGGGGGATGTCACGGTGGCCTGACCCGGTCCGTGGCCCTTTGAGGGGCATCCAATTAATGGTGTAGTTTGTATAATGTACGTGACGCCAACTGTGGTGTTCGGTCAGGGTGACCGATGCTGCTTAGGGGTCCGCTGGGGTGATGTTATAGCAGCAAGATGGTATACCTTCCCACAGGTGAAGCATATCCCCAGGGCTTCCCAGAAGTGGCAATGGTGATGGTTGATGATGTAAGGTGCAGTGAATAACGAGAACACGAGGTTGAAGTCTCTTTACCTTTTACTGGAAGCTTCAGCATCCACAGTCCAGGGTACAGACCACAGGGTAGGTAGAGTCCAGCTGGTCCGAAGGCAAATCCAGAGTTCCCTTATCCAGGTGGAAATCAGTAGCCTTCCTACTAGTGCCTGTGTGTTGTACTCCCTCCCTGCTGAGCAACTCGGTAAGGTCCTCACAACTCTTGTAGATGTTCTAGATGTTATTTCTTCCTCTCTGTCCCCCAGATGGTATGGATAGGACAAACCCGTATGACTGATGGCCTGAGACTTGTTTATAGGGACCCTAGAGACGCCTCGACCCCCACAATTTGCCACTATGTCTTCTTAGGTATTAAGGTCGGGCAGCCAACTTGGAATTGACTGTCCTGCCGGTCTCTGAAGTAATGCGTAGAGTCAATTACTCCCTCGGTGTTCCGGCCACCGTCTACGCCTCAGAAGGAGGCAGCCTATTTCAGGGCAGAACTCTGTTTTCTCCTTGTGCTGTGACTTCGTTTCTCACTCTCTACAATACAATTCTCTTTGTGTCCTTTCTTAGGATGCTGCCGCACGTGGGGCAGGTGCAGCTCCGTAGCCTTCTGTCTTGCTAGGCCTCTGTCAGGATCCCACCCCTGACAGGGACCCTCTGTCTGCATCTCCGATGTTCCTCCTTTCCCCCTGTCTGCCTGACAGGTGTTGCCTGGGCAAAGCCCAGGCAGCGTCTCTCTAACTTTCTATCCAGCCCACCAGTTTTACCCTTCTGTGAGGAGTGCCCTAGTAGATAGGAGCAAGGCTCCCCCTGGTGGTCAGGAGTGTGAAGTGTAGTGTATGGTTTGTGATACCTGGTAGGAATCTCCCTTATTGCCATCAGACGTAATATCACTCCCCCTGGTGGAAAAACGACATTACTGCAACGACCAGAACGTTGGGGCGCTGCAGGGCCATGTGCAGCATTATATGGGGCCAATAACTCTATGGAGCATCTTAGGGGGCCATAATCAGCATTTGTGCAGCATTATATGGAGCAAATGTCTGTATGGAGTATCTCATGGGGTCATAATCAACATTTGTGCAGCATTATATGGGGCATATTTTAATATGGAGCATCTTATGGGGCCCATCATAAACTGTATGGATCATTATATGGGGCTCCTGATTCAATATGGGTATTCAAAAATCCCTTAAACTACTGATGTCTCAATTAATTTTACTTTTATTGGTATCTATTTTTATTTTTGAAATTTACCAGTAGCTGCTGCATTTTCCACCCTAGGTTTATACTCGAGTCATTAAGTTTTCCCAGTTTTTTGTGCAAAATTAGGGGTCTCGGCTTGTACTCGGGTCGGCTTATACTCGAGTATATACGGTAATTACAAACCTTACTAAACTCCACTTTCTCTAATTTCAATGTTTTTCAGGTTTCCTAATGTCTGTGTACTTCTTAGGCTATGTGCACACGTAGCAGAATTGCCGCGGAAATTTCCGCAGCAATTCTGCGCCTCCTGCCGCGGGTATATCGCATGCAGAATTAGCATGCATATACCCGCAGAAAACTAGCGTTTTGCAAGCATAATTAGCTTGCAGAATGCTAGCGTTTCCCAAGCGATCTGTAGCATCGCTTGGAAAACTGTTTGACAGGTTGGTCACACTTGTCAAACATAGTGTTTGACAAGTGTGACCAAATTTTTACTATAGATGCAGCCTATGCAGCATCTATAGTAAAAGGTTGAATGTTAAAAATAATTAAAAAAATAAAAAAAAAGGTTATACTCACCTCAGCGGCGTCCGTTCCTAATGCTGTGTGTTCAGGACCTTCCATTGACGTAGCGGTAACGTGACCCGCGGTCATGTGACCGTGACGTAATCGCAGGTCCTTCACACACACCACAGAAGCCGTTGTGGAGGTCGGGCGGCCCGAAGGTGAGTATATCGCTATTTTTTATTTTAATTCTTTTTTTTTTACCACTTATATGGTGCCCAGTCCGTGGAGGAGAGTCTCCTCTCCTCCACCCTGGGTACCAACCGCACTTGATCTGCTTACTTCCCGCATGGTGTGCACAGCCCCGTGCGGGAAGTAAGCAGATCAATGCACTCCTATGTGTGCAGAATCGCCGCGATTCCGCAATTTTAATGAACATGCTGCATTTTTTTCTGGATTGCGATTCAGCTCAGGAAAAAAATGCAGCATGTGCACAAAAAATGCGGATTGCATTCTGTTACATAGGATGCTTAATGTTAGCGTTTTTGTCACGGTTTTATAGCGTTTTTATAGCGAAAAAATGCTAAAAAAACGCAAAAAAATCTGCTACGTGTGCACACAGCCTAAATCTGTCTGGATGGACATGTGACCAACACATCAACCTGACAGCCAGTGATTATCCATGCAGTTGGCGATAAGTGCAGAAATCGTCTAGGAGCCCAGGGAGCGTCTGAACGGCATTGACAAGGGTTCGATAATAAAACTATTACATCTTTTTTTATAGAATTCCAGTACTTTTTAAACAAAATGACCAAACAACAGCTTTAAGAATGGTTACTAAAATGCAAGATGATAACATACTGTTTCCAGAATTACATGATTCTTTCTGCTGTAAACATAATATCTGTCAATGCTGCCTGAGAATAACTTCAAAAATCACTATAGAAACCATCATCTCTGCATCCTTTCTGAACTGTGTATCAGCCTTTGGAATATTTGTGATAGAATGAAGAAATCGCCGCAAACACTTTAATAGAATCCCACAACCACTTTGCAAGAGAATGAGTTCAAAATTGAATGTAACCTTAGAAAGCACAATTTATTGAGACATAAGTTTCAGGACTATGGTGCTTTATGGTCTTTTTCGGGTTTCCATAGGACACTAGGGGTCCTCTGGCCCCTTCTTTGCACAGTCACACGTTGGTGTTTTCACTCTGGAGCAGAAAACTTCTGTCTATGACCAAGCTACCAATGTCATGGCATAACATAACGTTGTTGTGACGTAACAATAAGATTTGACCTCCAAGGCCTGATCAAAGAAGGAAGTCCTGTTCTAGATTGAATCTATCAAGCTTCGAAGCCTTGCCACAGCCAGAAGCCCTGTCCTAGAGTGAAAGCACCAGTGTGTGTATATAGAAAAACCAGGCCCTGAGAATTGGACAGGCCGAGAGTGGTCAGTGGAGGCATGCAGACGTGCCGAAACAGGTGGGCAGTAGTGATGAGCGAGTATACTCATTGCTTGGGTTTTCCAGAGCACGCTTGGTTGGTCTCCGAGTATTTGTGACTGCTCGGGATTTAGTTTTTGTTGATGCAGCTGCATGATTTACAGCTACTAGCCAGCCTGAATACATGTGGGGGTTGCCTGGTTGCTAGGGAATTCCCACATGTAATCAAGCTGTCTAGCAGCCGCAAATCATGCAGCTTAAGCAAAGGAAAACTAAATCTCCGAGCAGTCATAAATACTCGGAGACCACCTGAGTGTGCTTGGGAAAACACGAGCAATGAATATACTCACTCAATAATAGTGGGCAGTAAAGTGAGTATTAGGGTTGTTTTTTTTTTTTTTTTACTTTACATATAGTTTGCTATGCAGTCTGGAGAGGCCTCATTGCATGACAGGTAACATTGAAGCTGTGGAAAATAGCTTGCTGCTAATTGAATATCCCAGTAAAATCCATGTTGGCTTGGCAAATTCGAACCTTACCAGATCCACTCATCTCTAGTTGTAAACATTCACAAGAGAGCACAAGAATAAAGGTGCCGGGTGTACACTGCCATTAACGTATTTCACAAACTAGACAGGTCTTGTCAAGAGAGAGAACTCAGAACTTGTGGATTTATCTGGGGTTCAAGTGCCACATTTGTGGTATGAAGTCAAAAACAAACTTGGAACTTTACGGTTTGATTTTAGCGTGGCCTTCCAGTTTAAAATCACTCTGAAGGAGGCATTTTACATCCTGAAGACATTGGTATAGTCCTCTTTAAAGACAACTAATAAAGTTATTTATTTCAAGTGCCTTCATCCTTTTCATCAGATCTGATGGTGCCTACTTGATGGACAAAGTCTAAGGTACATCACAGAACATCTCAGATGTAAATCTTCAATTATTTGATCCTAGCAGAACTGCAATACAAGGAAAAAATTAAAAAGCAACTCTTATTTATTCTGAATCCAACTCTCTTAATTTGCAAAATGTAATATTCAACTAAATTCCGCACCGAAGGTATAGCTTACCGCTTCTTAAATCCTCTCAGCTGTTGTGCAATTTTCTGGAGATGGGGATTTGTGTTTGCTCCGCTTATTGGGCAATACTCCTGAAGCCTATACAATTATCTTCCCAAGCTACAGTTTAAAAACCACAATATTTGTGATGTGATTATAGGATTTAGCGAGGTGTTAATGGAAATCATTAAAAATGTGAAAATTAAATTGTCTGTTAACGGGAAGCATTTCTTACTAAACTCTAAGTGATATACGAGAGAATGCTGCCCTCTTCTTAACTATTTTGCTCTAAATCTTCATAACTTTAACTGCGGAATGATGTACAGTAGATTGCATATAATACCAAGCCAAAGAGACAAGATGGATGACAGTTCCTTTATATGTAAGCAAAAGAGAAACAAAGAATCTGTGCAAGGAGAGGGGTAACAATAAATTATTTCATGCAAAGATGTCTGGTCCTTAATGACTACTATACAGATGGCTTGCACAGCAAGGGTTGGCTTAGCCTACAGTGGAACAGACTAAAAAGTGCTGGAATGTAACCTAAAGCTATAAAACCACCCGCGTAAGTAGGTGCCAGCCTACATTCAAAGTACGCAGTGTTAATGTTATGCCATCTCTTACATTTATTGAAGCTTGTGCCTAGAACTGAGGATAACGCATCATTCCGAGCATATCTGCAATGGCAATGACTCTGTCAAAAAAACATCACAGCCGCTAATGAAGCCATACATCAAAGGTAATATCTGCAATTTTTCGTCAACAATATACTTTGTTTCTGCCCAACATCACCGAGAGTGCAGATCAAGCTAAATTGGCACTTAGACGCATTGCAACCACAGCTATGACATTTCTGCTTCAACTGTTTTAATCGGATCATTTGCCTTCTGAGCTACTGAAGGCATTTTTGTATAAAGTCATTAGAAGCAGGATGGAAAGCTCGTGTCACTATTTCTTCATTGTGGTTTACGAAACTTGCTATTGTTGCAGAATCTGATTCTCATGCAAATCGGAACATTAGAAGACAGTTTGAGCTTAAAAAAGCCCTCTTAGCGGGATTTGTATCATGGCTTTTTATTTAATGCTGCGCGACAACGTTGGCTACAATATAATAATGAGTACTCATTACTCAGAAAGGATCCCAACCGGAAAATAGTTTTGAATGTCACTCAAAACTGAAAGCCATTATCATCCTCAGTAATGCATCATTCTTCCGAATTGCTGTTTCAATATTTCCCCCTTAGGGTGCATGCACTGTTGTGCAGAGCTGGGACACAACCATAGAAGGGGAAGTTACTACACCTCCTTGTACGTCTTATTTCATACAGAGTTTTGCTTTTCTGTCTGATTCCCATGACAAAATGAACTTTATTTCTTCTGGGAACCATTAGCTATCAGTCACAGAGACATGTCATTGCGGCTGCAATCAGTATACAGTGAACGACGGCTATAAGCATTCCCTGGGACTTTGACTGATAGCCGATTCTGCACTGCACTTCACTCTCCTGATGCTCTGCAGAGCTGGATGTCAAATAAAGTGCCATGGTGTGCTTACAACGTCCGCTGAAAGTACTGTGACCAGTGGCTAAGTAGTAGGCTTCTACGACTGAAAGCCAGCATCTCCCGGAAAAAGAAGAGATCATTTTCTCCCGAGAACCGCATTTTCAGTATGGTGGTCAATCACCATTTTAAAGCTATTAACCTGCAAATTAACCATAGATCTGTAGGTTAATACCACTATCTGACATGACAGATCTATTAATTCTCTGACCAAGATGAGCAGAGACCACTCCTCTCTGCTTCACACCTGAACGCACTTAGTTTTCCATATATTGCATAGCAAAAGTCTGCAATGACTTTAGTCTGCAGTGTGATCCCTAGAAGTGTGTCCTAAAAGTGTGGATTACATTAGAATTAAAACCTGAATTGAACCTGAAGGGAACTGAAGGTAACTGGCCAGTCACTGCAAACAATGTTTCAGTTTGTTTTCACTTTTACCCCTATAATCTTTCACTTTCTGCTACCTCCCCCAATCCCCACACCAAGTAAGGAACTGTTCATCTCCTCTTCAATCCTCCCCATCCATCTCACCTCCTCCTCAGAACTGTTCCTTAACATACAATCCTCTGTCTCAAAGCACAGGCAGCCCCCTTATGCCCTCTCCTGCTCCCACCTGCTAACACTATCTCTGCTCCTTCTCACTGCTGGTGATATCGCTCCAAATCCTGGTCCTCCTCACCATATTCCCACAGTCATTTCTACCTCCCATCCACACTCCATCACAAACTTCCGTAACCTCTCTAACCTTATACCCATTCGCCCAGCCACCGCTTCCCCTGTCCCACTAACAGGATCTCTGTATAATGCTCGCTCTGTCTGTAACAAGCTTTCCTACATCCATGATCTTTTTGTTACTACCAAACTTTCCTTCCTCGCCATCACCGAAACCTGGCTCACCCCTTCTGACACAGCCTCCCCTGCTGCACTCTCTTACGGTGGCTTCCACCTTTCTCACACACCCCGCCCCAGCAGCAAGCATGGCGGAGGAGTTGGTTCTCTCCTGTCAGATAACTGCTCCTTCACCCTAATCCCACTGCCACCCTCTGTTACCCTCCCTTCCTTTGAGGTGCACTCTGTGCGCATCTACTCCCCCTCCAACCTCCTACTGGCTGCCATTTACCACCCCCCAGGGCCAGCCACCACCTTCTTTGACCACTTCACCACCTGGCTACTTCATTTCCTTTCTGCGGACATCCCCACAATCATCATGGGCGATTTCAACATCCCCATTGACAGTTCCCTCTCAGCTGCCACTAAACTTCTATCTCTCACTTCCTCCTTCGGCCTCACTCAATGGTCTTCTGCAGCCACTCACAAAGATGGTCACACACTGGACCTCATCTTCACCCGCCTCTGCTCCCTATCTATCCTCTCTAACTCACCTCTTCCACTCTCTGACCACAACCTTCTCACATTCTCATCTCTCTCCACTCCATGTCTACAATCCCCACCCCACAAACTTTCACACCCTCGCAGAAATCTTAAACATCTTGACCTACATTCATTCTCTGAATCCCTCCTCCCTCTCACAGACATAAGTTCCATACACAATGCGGATGACGCTGCCACTCTATATAACACCACAATAGCTGTAGCTTTGGAATCTGCTGCCCCACTTACACATACCAAAGCTCGCAAAATCAACAGACAGCCCTGGCACACCAGCCTGACCAAAGAACTGAGGCGAGCTTCCAGGGCTGCTCAGCGCAGATGGAAAAGGTCCCACTCCAACGAGCACTTCATCGTATTCAAACAGTCCCTCACTACTTTCAAGACCACACTCGCCACAGCTAAACAAACCTACTTCTCATCTCTCATATCCTGCCTGTCTTACAACCCTAAACAGTTATTCAAGACCTTCAATTCTCTCCTCCGTCCCCCAGCACCTCCTCCCTCCCCACTCATCTCAGCTGAAGACTTTGCTTCATTTTTCAAGCAGAAGATTGATATCATCAGAGACAGTTTTGGTCAACAACCCCCAGAGCCCTTCCTCCCGACTTCCCAGCCCTCCACCTCCAAAACCAACTTCTCCACCATTACAGAAGATCAACTCTCCACTCTACTCTCAAGATCGCATCTCACCACCTGTGCACTTAACCCGCTCCCATCCCACCTCATCCCAAACCTCACCACAGTCTTCATCCCAACCCTAACCCATCTCTTTAACCTATCACTAACACCTGGTGTTTTTCCCTCAAGCTTTAAACATGCATCCATCACACCTATCCTCAAAAAGCCCTCTCTTGACCCATCCTCTGTATCTAGCTATCGCCCTATATCACTTCTCCCTTATGCCTCCAAACTACTGGAACAACACGTTTACCTTGAACTGTCCTCCCATCTCTCTTCTTGCTCCCTCTTTGACCGCTTACAATCTGGCTTCCGGTCACACCATTCCACTGAAACTGCCCTAACTAAGGTCACCAACGACCTCTTAACCGCCAAGAGCAAGCGACACTACTCTGTCCTCCTCCTCCTCGACCTGTCAGCTGCCTTTGACACAGTTGACCATTCCCTATTATTACAGACCCTCTCATCCCTTGGCATCACAGACTTGGCCCTATCCTGGATCTCATCATACCTAACAGACCAGACATTCAGCGTCTCCCACTCACACACCACCTCCTCACCTCGCCCCCTATCTGTCGGAGTCCCAAAAGGTTCAGTCCTTGGGCCCCTGCTCTTCTCCATTTACAACTTTGGCCTGGGACAGCTCATAGAATCTCATGGCTTTCAGTATCACCTCTATGCTGATGACACACAGATCTACATCTCTGGACCAGATATCACCTCCCTACTAACCAGAATCCCTCAATGTCTGTCCACTATTTCATCCTTCTTCTCCGCTAGATTTCTGAAACTTAACATGGACAAAACAGAATTCATCATCTTTCCCCCATCTCATGCGACCCCCCCAACGAACCTAACCATTACAGTAAATGGCTGCCCACTCTCCCCAGTCCCACAAGCTCGCTGCCTCGCGGTAATCCTTGACGCTGATCTCTCCTTCAAACCACATATCCAAGCCCTTTCCACTTCCTGCCGACTTCAACTCAAAAATATTTCACAAATCCGTTCATTCCTCAACCAAGAATCTGCAAAAACCCTAGTCCATGCCCTCATCATCTCTCGCCTTGACTACTGCAACCTCCTGCTCTGTGGCCTCTCCTCGAACACTCTCGCACCCCTCCAATCTATTCTAAACTCTGCTGCCCGACTAATCCACCTGTCCCCCCACTATTCCCCGGCCTCTCCCCTCTGTCAATCCCTTCACTGGCTCCCCATTTCCCAGAGACTCCAGTACAAAACCCTAACCGTGACGTACAAAGCCATCCACAACCTGTCTCCTCCATACATCTGTGACCTCGTCTCCCGGTACTTACCTACACGCAACCTCCGATCCTCACAAGATCTCCTTCTCTACTCCCCTCTTATGTCCTCTTCCCACAATCGTATACAAGATTTCTCTCGCGTATCACCCCTACTCTGGAACCCTCTAACACAACACATCAGACTCTCGCCTACCATCGAAATCTTCAAAAAGAACCTGAAGACCCACCTCTTCTGACAAGCCTACAACCTGCAGTAACCTAACCACCCATGGACCAAACCGCTGCATGACCAGCTCTATCCTCACCTACTGTATTCTCACCCATCCCTTGTAGATTGTGAGCCTTCGCGGGCAGGGTCCTCACTCCTCCTGTACCAGTTATGACTTGTATTGTTTAAGATTATTGTACTTGTTTTTATTATGTATACCCCTCCTCACATGTAAAGCGCCATGGTGCTATGGCAACGGTGCTATAACAATAAATAATAATAATAATAAATAATGACAGGTTCCCTTTAAGCATCACAAAAGAAAACCAGCCATGCTCACCAATCCAAGGTCACAATGCTAATGCACTGCCGGCTGCATCAAGCCCCCATGATAAAAGGCAGAGGGTTGACAGCCATTTTAGACAAAATATCAACTGATGACTTATGTATTTTTTTATTCTTTTGCATGGTGCAGCCATGCTCTGTTTTGTTGGTGAGGGTAAATGGGTATCTATCCCTTCTGAGAAATGTATATAGATGTAGATTATTATTATCTATTATAGTTTATATACTTATATTTATATAGTCCACCTGATCTAATAGTATGTGCGTGACCAGTAGGCAGTAAGCTGGTATGGTTCACTACAAATAAGTGTTTGACTTGGGCCCTAGACAATCCTTATCCTTGTGTATCTAATGTACTGGGCACTCACTGTGTGAGGAATTGTTTTAGCAGTATTTTTCACTTGTGCTGCCTCCACTGCACCATGTTAGTTAGTTAAACATTGACTTATAGGGTAGCTAATTGTAAGATGGTACTAGAGACCCAAGGAACATTGCCAGACCAGTTGGAGGTCTCCATAAGAAAAATCAGTAACCCCTAGATCAGAGGTGTCAAACTGCATTCCTCGAGGGCCACCAACAGGTCATGTTTTCAGGATTTCCTTAGCATTCCACAAGGTGCTGGAATCATTCTGTGCAGGTGATTAAATTGTCACCAATAAAAGGAAATCCTGAAAACATGACCTGTTGGCGGCCCTCGAGGAATGCAATTTGAAACCTCTGCCCTAGATCATTGTCATATACTTCTCACCCTGCCACCAGTACCTAGATTTCTAATGATGAGAGGCCAAGTTGGAAACTTTCTCGGCTAGCTTTCACTCTAGCATATTTCTGCTGCCCCCCTGAATTATCTCTTTCTTTTTTTTACATATGTAATATAGTGCCAGAGACATGGGGCTTTTTATTTGGTGCTAATGTTTACGGTCTTTACCCATAAGTTGATGTTCATAGTATTCCCTTGAGGAGTGTATTTGAGCATCTCTGCACTATTACTGTGTGAGCACCGCCTCCTAGGTGAAACTTTTGAAAATCGTCAATACGTAAAATGACTCATATTTCTGTAACTGTATAACTGTATGGTGGATTTAAAAAAAATAATAAAAAATTATATATATATATATATATATATATATATATATATATATACAGTATATATATATATATATATATAAGAGGCATCGTGATTACTCGCTAATCCCGCCCCCTGCACAGTAGGTCCGCCCCACACCCCTTCACCACACACAATCCCGCCCCCACCACATTACCACACACAATCCCACCCCCACCACACTACCACACATAATCCTGCCCCCTCACCACATCATCACACATAATCCCGCCCCTACCACATCACCACATATAATCCCGCCCCCCACCCCATTTCCACACATAATCCCACCCCCCACCACATCACCACACATAATCCCGCCCCCCACCCCATTACCACACATAATCCCGCCCCCCAGCACATTACCACAGATAATCCCACTCCACACCACATTACCACAGATAATCCCGCCCCAACTACATTACCACACATAATCCTGCCCCCCCACCACATTACCGCCCCCCACTACATCACCACACATAATCCCACCCCCCACCACATCACCACACATAATCCCGCCCCCCCACCACATCTCCACACATAATCCCGCCCCCCACCACATCACCACACATAATCCCGCCCCCCACCACATTACCACACATAATCCCACTTCCCACCACATCACCACACATAATCCCCCACATTACCACAGATAATCCCGCCCCCCCACCACATTACCACACATAATCCCGCCCTCCACATTACCACATGAGGCTCCGTCCCCACACATTACCACATGAGGCTCCGTCCCCACACATTACCACACGAGGTTCCGTCCTCACACATTACCACACGAGGCTCCGTCCCCACACATTACCACACGAGGCTCCGTCCCCACATTACCACATGAGGCTCCGTCCCCACACATTACTACACGAGGCTCTGTCCCCCCACATTACCACACGAGGCTCTGTCCCCTCACATTACCATACGAGGCTACGTCCTCACATTACCATACGAGGCTCCGTCCCCACACATTACCACACGAGGCTCTGTCCCCACACATTACCGCACGATGCTCCGTCCACCCACATTACCACACGAGGCTCCGTTCCCACACATTACTACATGAGGCTCCATCCCCACACATTACCACACGAGGCAACGTCCCCACACATTACCACACGAGGCTCCGTCCCCACACATTACCACACGAGGCTCTGTCCCCACACATTACTACATGAGGCTCCGTTCCCACACATTACCACACGAGGCTCCGTCCCCACACATTACCACACGAGGCTCCGTCCCCACACGAGGCTCCATCCCCACACATTACAACACGAGGCTCCGTTCCCACACATTACCACACGAGGCTCCGTCCCCACACATTACCACATGAGGCTCCGTCCCCTCACATTACCACACGAGGCTCCATCCCCTCACATTACCACACAAGGCTCCGTCCCCACACATTACCCAGCAGCGTTAATTAGATAGCAGTGAGCGTGCCGAGCGTTAGCTGGCTTGAAACAGCTAGTATATATATGTATTACCCGGAGGGGCAACAAGGATAAAGTAAGTGCAAAAAACTTTGTAATTTTGATGTTGTGACAGGTCCTTTTAAGGCAGCAGGTTAAAATATAACATATCATTGTGCAGACTGCAGCTATGAGTAATATGCATCTCTGCATGCAGAGGAATGCATTATTGAAACATGGGGCGCACTGGTATTCGAACATGTTATTATTGCAGTATAAAAAACCTTAATGAAGACCAATCATCCCATTGGATCTCTGCAGTGGAATAAAATTACCTGTCTCAGATATGGCCCCTCACACTGAGAGTAAAATATTTTGTTATGCCTGAGATTTTTCTTGAAAAAGTGAGGAGTAATATGTTAGTTTCAAGGTAATTCTGCAGGTTTGGCTCCAGTCCAATGTACAAGCTTCATTTACAAGAACATCACAAATTCAATTTTAGGAGGACAATATTTATACGGACGGCATAATGTGAACTGCCTGCGTCATGCTGAAATATGGAAATACTGAATAGAAAAGAAGTTCTTCCAACATAATTAGTATGCAAAACATTAACAAAAAATTAGATTTTAACTACAGTAAATAACGAAAAAACAAAGAAAAATCATTTTTGGACATTTTGATATTGATAGAAAGCTGTGTCTATATAAATGTAATTTCCGGACAATGACAATCAGTTTACTGCCACAGACTATAATATGACTTGGGAATATTACAGCAGAGGTTTCCTGTGATCCTTTTGATAAATCTGCAGCTTTTCCTGGGGTTAGTTTTATCCTTTTACAAAACACATATATGGAGAAAATAGTATTCTGTCACTCCAGGATATTACTTTTGTACCTGCTCCGATTATCCTGTATCACTCCACTGTTAAGATCTGAGCTGTCATTCCATCTTTATAATTGTTGACATATTGTCCGGTACTTAAGAGGGATGGTTGGTTTAGAGAATCAGGTATCAGACTCTCTATTTTGAGGTAATAAAAGGAGATCACCAATGGAAGACCCTAACTTTTTATTTAGAGGAGAGATGGTTACAATTATTCTTTGACTTTTGGATATTGGACCGACCCCCACTCCATCTTAAATTTTGGAATAAATACAAAAAACTCATTATATTGGTTGACAAAATGGCCACAGCTTTATTTCAATCACAGGATCAAATAATCACAGTAGGAGTCAGGTGGAGTGCTAGTACATTGGGATTCACAAGTACTGCGATATCCCCAGCTGTCTGACATACAGCACCAGGACAGACAGCGATAAAGGGGCGGCACGCACTGGCTTGCCATTCAAGCAGAGCCAGTAAACTTTCAGGGCACCAATGACCCTATTATCCTCACTCCTGTGCTTAACCACTGTGCCCGCGCCCCTGATTGACGTTACCATTACAACGTCCGTGAGGGTGTCCACCAAAGCCGAGGCTGCTCACTGCCATAAGGTTTTACATCCACCTTAACTTGTCTGCAACTTCCACCTGACTCCTAAACCGCAAAGCCTTGACGGGTTATAAATTCCAAGTCAGTCACATTTGACACTTTTAGTCATATTTTTTTTCCTTAAATAAATCACTTTTGTAAACATGAAGTTAACCAAGACCACTTGCTTTCTGTGGAAACTCAATCGGACAACATCATCAACACCTCAGATGAGCAAGTTAATTTTGGACGCCCTGCTGCAAGCTGCAGTTGCAAATCAAGAGGTTTTTGCAGATTATTTTGTGTCTTCCCAGGGATCCGTTTCCTGGCAGCAGGCGGCCATTTCATTAAATGATTACTAGGACCCAAAGTGTGTAAAAACAATAACAAATAGTTTACGGCATTCACATTCTCTATTAAACAGTTAGGTTAGGGACCCACAACACAGTGAGGAGCCTTGACACTGGATGTTAATATGGTTGCTAGTCATTCTTTAACCCCTTTACCCCCAAGGGTGGTTTGCATGTTATGGACCGGGCCAATTATTACAATTCTGACCACTGTCCCTTTATGAGGTTATAACTCTGGAACGCTTCAACGGATCCCAGTGATTCTGACACAGTTTTCTCATGACTTATTGTACTTCATGATAGTGGTAAAATTTATTTGATATTACCTGCGTTTATGTGTGAAAAAAATGGAAATTTGGCGAAAATTTTGTAATTTTCAAACTTTGAATTTTTATGCAATTAAATCACAGAGATATGTCACACAAAATACTTAATAAGTAACATTTACCACATGTCTACTTTACATCAGCACAATTTTGGAACCAAAATTATTTTTTGTTAGGGAGTTATAAGGGTTAAAAGTTGACCAGCAATTTCTCATTTTTACAACACCTTTTTTTTTTTAGGGACCACATCTCATTTGAAGTCATTTTGAGGGGTCTATATGATAGAAAATACCCAAGTGTGACACCATTCTAAAAACTGCACCCCTCAAGGTTCTCAAAACCACATTCAAGAAGTTTATTAACCCTTCAGGTGTTTCACAGGAATTTTTGGAATGTTTAAATAAAAATGAACATTTAACTTTTTTTCACAAAAAAATTACTTCAGCTCCAATTTGTTTTATTTTACCAAGAGTAACTGGAGAAAATGGACCACAAACATTGTTGTACAATTTGTCCTGAGTACGCAGATACCCCATATGTGGGGGTAAACCACTGTTTGGGCGCATGGCAGAGCTCGGAAGGGAAGGAGCGCCGTTTTACTTTTCAATGCAAAATTGACAGGAATTGAGATGGGACGCCATGTTGCGTTTGGAGTGCAACTGATGTGCCTAAACATTGAAACCCCCCACAAGTGACACCATTTTGGAAAGTAGACCCCCTAAGGAACTTATCTAGATGTGTGGTGAGCACTTTGACCCACCAAGGGCTTCACAGAAGTTTATAATGCAGAGCCGTAAAAATAAAACAAAAATTTTTTCCCACAAAAGTTATTTTTTAGCCCCCAGTTTTGTATTTTTCCGAGGGTAACAGGATAAATTGGACCCCCAAAGTTGTTGTCCAATTTGTCCTGAGTGCGCTGATACCCCACATGTGGGGGGGAACCACCGTTTGGGCGCATGGGAGGGCTCGGAAGGGAAGGAGTGCCATTTGGAATGCAGACTTAGATGGAATGGTCTGCAGGCGTCACATTGCGTTTGCAGAGCCCCTAATGTACCTAAACAGTAGAAACCCCCGTCAAGTGACACCATTTTGGAAAGTAGACCCACTAAGGAACTCATCTAGATGTGCTGTGAGAGCTTTGAACCCCCAAGTGTTTCACTACAGTTTATAACGCAGAGCCGTGCAAATAATAAAAAAAAAATTTTCCACAAAAATTATTTTTATCCCCCAGTTTTGTATTTTTCCGAGGGTAACAGGATAAATTGGACCCCCAAAGTTGTTGTCCAATTTGTCCTGAGTGCGCTGATACCCCACATGTGGGGGGGAACCACCGTTTGGGTGCATGGGAGGGCTCGGAAGGGAAGGAGCGCCATTTGGAATGCAGACTTAGATGGAATGGTCTGCAGGCGTCACATTGCGTTTGCAGAGCCCCTAATGTACCTAAACAGTAGAAACCCCCGTCAAGTGACACCATTTTGGAAAGTAGACCCACTAAGGAACTCATCTAGATGTGCTGTTAGAGCTTTGAACCCCCAAGTGTTTCACTACAGTTTATAACGCAGAGCCGTGCAAATAAAAAAAAAAAATGTTCCACAAAAATTATTTTTATCCCCCAGTTTTGTATTTTTCCAAGGGTAACAGGAGAAATTGGACCCTAAATATTGTTGTCCAATTTGTCCTGAGTACGCTGATACCTGATATGTGGGGGAGAACCACCGTTTGAGCGCATGGCAGAGCTCGGAAGGGAAGGAGCATCATTTGGAATGCAGACTTAGATGGATTGGTCTGCAGGCGTCACATTGCGTTTGAAGAGCCCCTAATGTACCTAAACAGTAAAAAAACCCACAAGTGACCGCATATTGGAAACTAGACCCCCCAAGGAACTTATCTAGATGTGTTGTGAGAACTTTGAGCCCCCAAGTGTTTCACTACAGTTTATAACGCAGAGCCGTGAAAATAAAAAATCTTTTTTTCCCACAAAAATTATTTTTTAGCCCGCAGTTTTGTATTTTCCCAAAGGTAACAGGAGAACTTGGACCCCAAAAGTTGTTGGCCAATTTGTCCTGAGTACGCTGATACCCCATATGTTGGGGGAAACCCAGGTGTGGGCACACGGGAGAGCTCGGAAGGGAAGGAGCACTGTTTTACTTTTTTAACGCAGAATTGGCTGGAATTGAGATCGGACGCCATGTCGCGTTTGGAGAGCCCCTCATGTGCCTAAACAGTGGAAACCCCCCAATTATAACTGAAACCTTAATGCAAACACACCCCTAACCCTAATCCCAACAGTAACCCTAACCACACCTCTAACCCAGACACACCCCTAACCCTAATCCCAACCCTATTCCCAACCGTAAATGTAATTCAAACCCTAACCCTAACTTAAGCCCCAACCCTAACTTTAGCCCCAACCCTAACTGTAGCCTTAACCCTAGCCCCAACCCTAACCCTAGCCCTAACCCTAACCCTAACCCTAGCCCTAACCCTAACCCTAACCTTAGCCCCAACCCTAACCCTAGCCCTAACCCTAACCCTAATCCTAACCCTAGCCCTAACCCTAACCCTAGCCCTAATGGGAAAATGGAAATAAATACGTTTTTTTAATTTTTTAATTTTTCCCTAACTAAGGGGGTAATGAAGGGGGTTTGATTTACTTTTATAGCGGGTTTTTTAGCGAATTTTTATGATTGGCAGCCGTCACAGACTGAAAGACGCTTTTTATTGCAAAAAATATTTTTTGCGTTACCACATTTTGAGAGCTATAATTTTTCCATATTTTGGTCCACAGAGTCATGTGAGGTCTTGTTTTTTGCGGGACGAGTTGACGTTTTTATTGGTAACATTTTCGGGCATGTGACATTTTTTGATCGCTTTTTATTCCGATTTTTGTGAGGCAGAATGACCAAAAACCAGCTATTCATGAATTTCTTTTGGGGGAGGCGTTTATACCGTTCTGCGTTTGTTAAAATTGATAAAGCAGTTTTATTCTTTGGGTCGTTTACAGCGATATCTCATTTATATCATTTTTTTATGTTTTGGCGCTTTTATACGATAAAAACTATTTTATAGAAAAAATAATTATTTTGGCATTGCTTTATTCTGAGGACTATAACTTTTTTATTTTTTTGTTGATGATGCTGTATGGCAGCTCTTTTTTTGTGGGACAAAATGTCACTTTCAGCGGTACCACGGTTATTTATATCTGTCTTTTTGATCGCGATTTATTCCACTTTTTATTCGGCGTATGATAATAAAGCGTTGTTTTTGCCTCGTTTTTTTTTTTTCCTTACGGTGTTTACTGGAGGGGTTAACTAGCGGGACAGTTTTATAGGTTGGGTCGTTACGGACGCGGCAATACTAAAATTGTGTACTTTTATTGTTTGTTTTTTTTATTCAGATAAAGAAATGTATTTATGGGAATAATATATATATTTTTTTCTTTATTTAGGAATTTTTTTTTTTTTTTACACATGTGGACATTTTTTTTTTACTTTTTTACTTTGTCCCAGGGGGGGACATCACAGATCGGTGATCTGACAGTTTGCATAGCACTCTGTCAGATCACCTATCTGACTTACAGCACTGCAGGCTTACCAAGCGCCTGCTCTGAACAGGCACTCGGTAAGCCACCTCCCTCCCTGCAGGGCCCGGATGCCGCGGCTATCTTGGATCTGGGACCTGCAGCGAGGAAGGAGGTAGAAGACCCTCGGAGCAACGCGATCACATCGCGTTGCTGCGGGGGTCTCAGGGAAGCCCGCAGGGAGCCCCCTCCCTGCGCGATGCTTCCCTGTACCGCCGGCACACCGCGATCATGTTTGATCGCGGTGTGCCGGGGGTTAATGTGCCGGGGGCGGTCTGTTACCGCTCCTGGCACATAGCGCCGGATGTCAGCTGCGATAGGCAGCTGACACCCGGCCGCGATCGGCCGCGCTCCCCCCGTGAGCGCGGCCGATCGCGCTGGACGTACTATTCCGTCCTTGGGAAGTAGGGCCCACCCCACATGGACGGAATAGTACGTCCAATGACAGAAAGGGGTTAATGATCATACTTTAATGTATAATCAGTAAAGAGGCTATGCAGCCTTTAACATTCTTTCTAATGCCTCATGAAGAACAGTCACATGATTTCTGTCCCTAAAGTGTGTGTAAAAGCATATGAAAATCAGCAGCTTTGGAAGAGGTGAGTATTTGTGTATGTCCACATGTGGCGGGATTGTGGCGGCTGATTTCCCTGCACGTTTTGAAAAACACAGAAGGAAATCAGTGTTTTTACCATCTACAAATTTGGTGGGTTTTTTTTTCATTTTTGCTTCCAGCCTGTATGCAGCTATGTGCTTACAGACTTGGAAACTGATGTCACTCAGTTCACATGCACTTACTGTTCCCAATAAAAACATTCTCACAAAGTTTGTTTAATAAATTTTATTGAACAAAATATTTTTTTTGTAAAATAATTTTTGTACAGAAAATTTTTAGAAAACCAAAAAACATAACCATTTTCTACATGGTTTACAAAAAAAAAAAAGATAAACGGCTTGAACTAGTTGAGAAAGTTCAGGATATCGTGGTCAAGCATCCCCATCTGTGAATGCTCAGAAGATTGAGGAGTGCTGAAAAGACTCGATGAGCCTTGAAACTGAACTGTGCCCCTGAAGACTGGCAGATTAGCACTAGCCTGACGCTGCATAAAAGAATCGCGTACTCTATGCCTCGTTGACTTATTAAACCCATCAATAGCCTCCAAATCGATCGGATGGGGTTTGGGAGAACATATATAAAGTATACTATTGATCATACTAATGCAGCTCTGCTTGTTTTCCGGGAGCACAGCGCGAAAATATGGGCTAAAGCTCCTTAATAACTCCTCCTCTGGGCCCTCTGTTTTTTTTTCTGCAAAATATCTAGTATTTCCTGGGATGTCTCAGACAGAGGCGTCCTTTCAAGCGCAGCAGCAGCAGCAGAAGCAGCAGCAGCTCTCCGCTTGCCACGGCTACCTCCTCTTGTGCTTGGCTGTGTCGTTATGTCTACAGTGACCACCTTTTCTGCAGTACATTCCGAGCTCTCTTCTAATATGATACATGGTTTGCTGGAATCAAAAGATGTACTTACACCACTGCTGTTTGACTGCTGCTGCTGTGATTGTGTGGACTCCGCAGTAAGACTTTCTTCAGTTCTGCAAATGAGAACAGACAATTTAAGTAGCTAGACAACAATCATCAACATAGAGGACACATATATACACTCACCGGCCACTTTATTAGGTACACCATGCTAGTAACGGGTTGGACCCCCTTTTGCCTTCAGAACTGCCTCAATTCTTCGTGGCATAGATTCAACTAGGTGCTGGAAGCATTCCTCAGAGATTTTGGTCCATATTGACATGATGGCATCACACAGTTGCCGCAGATTTGTCGGCTGCACATCCCAAAGATGCTCCATACAAGGCAGGATGGATCCATGCTTTCATGTTGTTTACGCCAAATTCTGACCCTACCATCCGAATGTCGCAGCAGAAATCGAGACTCATCAGACCAAGCAACGTTTTTCCAATCTTCTACTGTCCAATTTCGATGAGCTTGTACAAATTGTAGCCTCAGTTTCCTGTTCTTAGCTGAAAGGAGTGGTACCCGGTGTGGTCTTCTGCTGCTGTAGCCCATCTGCCTCAAAGTTCGACGCACTGTGCGTTCAGAGATGCTCTTAGGCCTACCTTGGTTGTAACGGGTGGCGATTTGAGTCACTGTTGCCTTTCTATCAGCTCGAACCAGTCTGCCCATTCTCCTCTGACCTCTGGCATCAACAAGGCATTTCCGCCCACAGAACTGCCGCTCACTGGATTTTTTTTCTTTTTCGGACCATTCTCTGTAAACCCTAGAGATGGTTGTGCGTGAAAATCCCAGTAGATCAGCAGTTTCTGAAATACTCAGACCAGCCCTTCTGGCACCAACAACCATGCCACGTTCAAAGGCACTCAAATCACCTTTCTTCCCCATACTGATGCTCGGTTTGAACTGCAGGAGATTGTCTTGACCATGTCTACATGCCTAAATGCACTGAGTTGCTGCCATGTGATTGGCTGATTAGAAATTAAGTGTTAACAAGAAGTTGGACAGGTGTACCTAATAAAGTGGCCGGTGAGTGTATGTATACAGGTCCTTCTCAAAAAATTAGCATATAGTGTTAAATTTCATTATTTACCATAATGTAATGATTACAATTAAACTTTCATATATTATAGATTCATTATCCACCAACTGAAATTTGTCAGGTCTTTTATTGTTTTAATACTGATGATTTTGGCCTACAACTCCTGATAACCCAAAAAACCCTGTCTCAATAAATTAGCATATTTCAACCGTCTAATCAAATAAAAGTGTTTTTTAATAACAAACAAAAAAAACCATCAAATAATAATGTTCAGTTATGCACTCAATACTTGGTCGGGAATCCTTTGGCAGAAATGACTGCTTCAATGCGGCGTGGCATGGAGGCAATCAGCCTGTGACACTGCTGAGATGTTATGGAGGCCCAGGATGCTTCAATAGCGGCCTTAAGCTCATCCAGAGTGTTGGGTCTTGCGTCTCTCAACTTTCTCTTCACAATATCCCACAGATTCTCTATGGGGTTCAGGTCAGGAGAGTTGGCAGGCCAATTGAGCACAGTAATACCATGGTCAGTAAACCATTTACCAGTGGTTTTGGCACTGTGAGCAGGTGCCAGGAAGCATGAAGTGCTCCAAAATCTCCTGATAGCTAGCTGCATTGACCCTGCCCTTGATGAAACACAGTGGACCAACACCAGCAGCTGACATGGCACCCCACACCATCACTGACTGGGTACTTGACACTGGACTTCAGGCATTTTGGCATTTCCTTCTCCCCAGTCTTCCTCCAGACTCTGGCACCTTGATTTCCGAATGACATGCAAAATTTACTTTCATCAGAAAAAAGTACTTGGGACCACTTAGCAACAGTCCAGTGCTGCTTCTCTGTAGCCCAGGTCAGGCGCTTCTGCCGCTGTTTATGGTTCAAAAGTGGCTTTACCTGGGGAATGCGGCACCTGTAGCCCATTTCCTGCACACGCCTGTGCACGGTGGCTCTGGATGTTTCCACACCAGACTCAGTCCACTGCTTCCTCAGGTTCCCCAAGGTCTGGAATCGGTCCTTCTCCACAATCTTCCTCAGGGTCCGGTCACCTCTTCTCGTTGTACAGCGTTTTCTGCCACATTGTTTCCTTCCAACAGACTTACCATTGAGGTGCCTTGATACAGCACTCTGGGAACAGCCTATTTGTTGAGAAATTTCTTTCTGGGTCTTACCCTCTTGCTTGAGGGTGTCAATGATGGCCTTCTTGACATCTGTCAGGTCGCTAGTCTTACCCATGATGGGGGTTTTGAGTAATGAACCAGGCAGGGAGTTTTTAAAAGCCTCAGGTATCTTTTGCATGTGTTTAGAGTTAATTAGTTGATTCAGAAGATTAGGGTAATAGGTCGTATAGAGAACCTTTTCTTGATATGCTAATTTATTGAGACAGGTTTTTTTGGGTTATCAGGAGTTGTAGGCCAAAATCATCAGTATTAAAACAATAAAAGACCTGACAAATTTCAGTTGGTGGATAATGAATCTATAATACACTCACCGGCCACTTTATTAGGTACACCATGCTAGTAATGGGTTGGACCCCCTTTTGCCTTCAGAACTGCCTCAATTCTTCGTGGCATAGATTCAACAAGGTGCTGGAAGCATTCCTCAGAGATTTTGGTCCATATTGACATGATGGCATCACACAGTTGCCGCAGATTTGTCGGCTGCACATCCCAAAGATGCTCCATACAAGGCAGGATGGATCCATGCTTTCATGTTGTTTACGCCAAATTCTGACCCTACCATCTGAATGTCGCAGCAGAAATCGAGACTCATCAGACCAAGCAACGTTTTTCCAATCTTCTACTATCCAATTTCGATGAGCTTGTACAAATTGTAGCCTCAGTTTCCTGTTCTTAGCTGAAAGGAGTGGTACCCGGTGTGGTCTTCTGCTGCTGTAGCCCATCTGCCTCAAAGTTCGACGCACTGTGCGTTCAGAGATGCTCTTAGGCCTACCTTGGTTGTAACGGGTGGCGATCTGAGTCACTGTTGCCTTTCTATCAGCTCGAACCAGTCTGCCCATTCTCCTCTGACCTCTGGCATCAACAAGGCATTTCCGCCCACAGAACTGCCGCTCACTGGATTTTTTTTCTTTTTCGGACCATTCTCTGTAAACCCTAGAGATGGTTGTGCGTGAAAATCCCGGTAGATCAGCAGTTTCTGAAATACTCAGACCAGCCCTTCTGGCACCAACAACCATGCCACGTTCAAAGGCACTCAAATCACCTTTCTTCCCCATACTGATGCTCGGTTTGAACTGCAGGAGATTGTCTTGACCATGTCTACATGCCTAAATGCACTGAGTTGCCGCCATGTGATTGGCTGATTAGAAATTAAGTGTTAACAAGAAGTTGGACAGGTGTACCTAATAATGTGGCCGGTGAGTGTATATGAAAGTTTAATTGTAATCATTACATTATGGTAAATAATGAAATTTAACACTATATGCTAATTTTTTGAGAAGGACCTGTATATACTTACTCGCTCATGCTAAGGACAGGAATCAGAAATTGAAGCTGTTTGGTGAATCTGTAGGGCTTCTTTTCTTTTCCACCAGCCTCTCCACATCTCTCTCTCTCTCTCGGCTTTGGCCTTTATCTCACGTTTCAATTGGTCCCTTGCAGATCCCCACTTGGTCTTTATGGATTTCACTGTAGTGGAAGAAAAAACATAACTCAATTTCCCACTTTTTAAATGGTAAAAAACAATTATATCTTGTCATTTGCTGCATACTTACATATCAAGTCTTGCTCCTTAAAATCTGCACGCTGCCAGTGGTTTGGGATGAGGGATTACGCCACATCCTCCAAGGCCCGCTCTTTCATATCATGTTCATGATAAGTCTCCCGCCTGGAATCTCAAATGCAGGGATTTTGCACTCTATGCCACCCCTATTTTGCACTCAATGCCACCCCTATTTTTTATCTTTTAACACCCCCCTCCCATCTCTGTATGGCCCCCATCACAGCAAAAAACAACAGTACCGGAAGCTGGTGAGGGGTCTTCACCCACATCACCCATAATAACATGGAGCCTCCCATACACTCCTCTAAACTAAATGGGGGGGCGGGGGGGGGGCTTTTCAGCTCCCCTACATACCTGAACGAGAACAATGATTCTCTCCAGGTCCATCTTAGGCTACTTTCACACTAGCGTTAACTGCATTCCGTCACAATGCGTCGTTTTGCCGAAAAAACGCATCCTGCAAAAGTGTTTGCAGGATGCGTTTTTTCGCCATTGATTAACATGAAGCGACGCATTGTGACGGATTGCTACACGTCGCACCCGTCGTGCGACGAATGCGTCGTGCAGTGGCGGACCGTCGGGAGCAAAAAACGCTACATGTAACGTTTTTTGCTCACGACGGTCCGCTTTTTCCTACCGCGCATGCGCGGCCGGAACTCCGCCCCCACCTCCCCGCACTTCCCCGCACCTCACAATGGGGCAGCGGATGCGCTGGAAAAATGCATCCGCTGCCCCCGTTGTGCGGCGGGGACAACGCTAGCGTCGGGGACCTCGGCCCGACGCACGGCGACGGGCCGAGCCCGACGCTAGTGTGAAAGAAGCCTTATGTGCCTGCAGGCATGGAGTGATAAACTTCAAAGTGATAAACATGAAGTTCATGGGAGTGTCCTATTAAAAATGCAGCGTGCCGCAAATACGGTCTTCACAGTGCACCGCAAAATCAACACATTGGGCAAGCTTCCATTGTTTTTAGAAATCTATTGGGGCTGCAAAAACGGGCCTCAAAAACACGGTAAGTGTAAAAAAAGCCTAATATTGGTGCATGTGATTTTCCTCTTTTCTAACAATATTTTTACCCTTCCAGATTCAATGACACACTTACATCCTACACTGACAAGTGCACCTGCATCCCTTCCCCAATCCCATTTTTTATTTTTTACTTTTTATTTTTTTTATTTTCTGATTTCTATTTATTTATTTTTTCTTTAACATTTTATTTCATATTTTCTATTTTCATCTCTTTTTTCCATTGTTTTCATTTTTTCCATTTAATTTTTTGTCTTCCTACTTCCATTTTTGCATCTTTTTTATTTTATTTCATCATGATTACTATTTTTTTCTACTTGTTTCTTTTTCTTATCTTCCCTGCATGTTTTCATCTCCCACCTCTTTTTCACCTCCCCTCCCATTTTCCTCATTTTTTCTTCTCTCAGTCTTTTTCTTCTTCTATCTTCTCATCTCTGCTGTACATTACAACCATCTTTGCTCTGGGTCATGCCTCATGCTTCTGCACATTGACATTACAAATTACCTGAGCTGTTTCCTGCCTCTCAGCAGTGTTGCCCCAACATCCAAGCCTGATTTTGACTCACATCTGCTCGTCACTTCATCACATCACTCGTCACATCTGCTCATTATAACCGGAAATTTTGCTCTGAACAGTCTTTTTTTACTATCCACCGCCAATGCCACACCAACGCGGGAGCACATGCAGCTCTCCCACTTGGCCGTCTGGACACAGGTGTTGTACAACGTTAGACTCTCTCACATTTGTCTGAATGTCACCTTGCCTTAATGCTCCCTAGCTGTAGGTGCACACTTCTTCTATATATTAGGCTAGGTTCACATTGCGCTACGTGAGTCCATCTAACGGACATGTTTTAAAGTAGTTAAAACGCAATGTAACAGACATTGTAACGCACCCATAGACTTGCATTGTCTGACGCATCGTGATGCCAATTTTGGCATGCGTTTGTCACATTGCGTTTTTTTATGATGGACCTTGGAACGCGGCTTACAGTGTTTTCGGGTCCGGTCAAGCTAACGCAAGACTAACGGAGGCGTAAATTATGCCATTGAAGGCAATTGCAACGCAGCCAGACGCAAATCCAGTGAAATTCCCAAATAAATCCATACGTTTGAATTGCGTTTGAGGGTTGTCCATGTGGACATGTGACAGAAAATATGATTTCAGCCATTTTGGAGGACAGACACTACTACACAGTTTCCTGACGCCTGCAGCACAGCACATTGTGAGAGTGTATTGCAAGGGATCAGAGGCAATGTAAGTACAATTCAATGTATATCTCAGTATACATCATTTAGCTATCCACGATTTATGTACAATCTATCTATCCACTATCTATCTACTATCAAGCTATCTATGATTTATGTACAATCTATCTATCCACTATATATCTACTATATCTATGAACTATATATCAACTAACTATCTATCTGTTTATCTATCCATCCAGTGACATTTAACCTTTCAATATAACGTTTTGTGTTTACATAGTCCAAGCCTCCCACCAAAAAAAAAAAGGATTGTGGTTGACGAAGAGCCCTTGGACATTCATAACGAGACGCTGATCAATTTAGTGGAAGCCAATCCATCCATATGGGACCAAAGCAACAGCTCCCACCACGACATAGTCAAAAACAGGAAGTTGTGGGATAAAATTATATGCCATTTTGACCCACGATACATGGAGAAGTCGGCATCCTCAAAGAAAAAAATTGGTAAATATTGTTGAACTTAACTGGCAAAATGTTACGATTGCAAACAGTCAAATACAAAAGCAACTGAAAAACTTAAAGGGAACCTATCACCCCGTTTTTTAAAGATTAGATAAAAATAGTGTGAAATAGGGGCAGAGCTGGGCTTTACATTAGTGCCTTTTTCGTGCCTTTACACCCCCGTTAGGCTGCCGAAATACCTTTGTGAAGTGGCCGTTTTGTCCTGTCACTCAAGTTGGTCAGGTCGGATGGGCGTGGTCACAGCGCTGTTTCTCCCCCAGATCAGGCTCATCATTACGTTGGTGGCGTAGTGGTGTGCGCATGTCCAAAGAGAAGATCCACTGCCCAGGAGATTCAAAACAGCGCGGTCTACGCTATTCACCGTTTACCGGTGGGCGCGGCCATCTTTCCTGTGGCCGCGCGTGCGCAGATGGAGCGCTCTGCTGCCCGGGGCTTCAGGAAAATGGCCGCCGCGATCTCCATCTGCGCACGCGCGGAATCCCGCGGCCATTTTCCTGAAGCCCCGGGCAGCAGAGCGCTCCATCTGCGCAAGCGCGGCCACAGGAAAGATGGCCGCGCCCACCGGTAAACGGCGAATAGCGTAGACCGCGCTGTTTTGAATCTCCTGGGCAGTGGATCTTCTCTTTGGACATGCGCACACCACTACGCCACCAACGTAATGATGAGCCTGATCTGGGGGAGAAACAGCGCTGTGACCACGCCCATCCGACCTGACCAACTTGAGTGACAGGACAAAACGGCCACTTCACAAAGGTATTTCGGCAGCCTAACGGGGGTGTAAAGGCACGAAAAAGGCACTAATGTAAAGCCCAGCTCTGCCCCTATTTCACACTATTTTTATCTAATCTTTAAAAAACGGGGTGATAGGTTCCCTTTAAAAAAAAAAAAACTATCCAGTATCTATTTATCCACTATCTATCTACAATCTATCTATCTATCCACTATGTATCAAACATCTATCTATCAACTATCTAACAACTATCTATCTATCCACTATCTATCTACTATTTATCTATCAACTATCTACTATCTATCTATCTATCTATCTATCTATCTATCTATCTATCTATCTATTATGTATTTATTTATTTTTTTTGTTTCTTTAAAGCCGATGCTGTCCATACCCGTTGGAGATCGATTAGGGATCGCTTTGTACGTGACTTCCGCAACAGCCAAACCACACCCAGTGGATCTGGTGGCAAACGGGTCACCCCATATGTGCATTATGTGCAATTGCTCATTCTGCAAAAAAACTGTGTCACAGCGCTCGTAAGTAAAAATATTTTAGGAGAGCAAGACAAAGTTGTTTAAAATAAAATAATTAATTGTTTTTTTTTGGTTACAGAACAATATGCAGTACCGCTGCGCCTAGAGAGGCAGAGGAACCGGAGGCATCGCCAATCGAACCAAGCCAGCAGATGGTCACTGAAGATGAGTCTGGCATGAGCGAGCCACGATCTGTGGAGAAAAGTACTGTGGCTTCTGGTGTCAGTGCCCGTTTGCAAGCTCAGCGTGGACGAAAGCGATCATCCCCAAAAAATGAAGCAGATGACATAATTGTCGATGGACTCCAACGGGTAGAGGACATGTGTCGTAGTAAACTCAGAGACCTGAGGCAGGAAATAACGGACTTGCAATCCCGTGAGTCTGTATATGCAGCCAATGAGTGGAAGCTCCTGTTTTTGTCCTATGTGCCTGTAGCTCAAAATATCCCGGCACACAGAAACTTTTTGTTTAGGCAAAGGCTGAATGACCTACTTGAGGAATTTGTGGGCCCCCAGGAACCCGCTCCATCGAGAACAAGAAGCATGGACATGCAGGCCTACAACCCACAATACAGAGGCCGGGGTGAACTGAGCATGGAACAACAGAGGCAATGTAGCAGTCCATCGTACAGTTGGGCAGACAATACGCCGGCACAGTTTCACAGTCTATAAGTACTGTCACCAACCGGTTTCAATTTCATCGATCACATTTTGTGTATTTAATTTCATTCCAGCATTTTTTTTAATTTTTTTTTTATGGTTATGTTCATCGCTATATGGGATATCATATCTTAAAAACGTGGATCTACACAGCAGAAAAAAGTTCCATTTAGTAAACTGTTCAAAAAATGAATATCGTTGTATGGCTTTAACTATTCACACTACATGACAATATGACTTTTACTTTTTACACTAGATAAATAACATTCTGGGAAATCAAAAAAACAAAAACTGTCCCACACATTTCACCAATAATCAGGCTATGACATCTGGTTTCCACATTTTCAGACGTGGATGTCTTGCCATGGAACAAGGCCTTCATTGT
Organism: Ranitomeya variabilis; assembly: GCF_051348905.1. NCBI lineage: Eukaryota > Metazoa > Chordata > Amphibia > Anura > Dendrobatidae > Ranitomeya > Ranitomeya variabilis. The sequence goes on along the minus strand of NC_135233.1, from coordinate 498,378,746 downwards.
TGTGAATTAGACTTTTTTGGCTCCCTCTTGTGGTCACTAGTGATATGACTCTGGGATTGTTTTTCCTCAGTTTGGCACCCACCTGGGTCGTTAGTCCAGGGGTGTTGCTATATAAACTTCCTGGATCCTCAGTCCAGTGCCTGGCATCGTTGTAATCAGATCCTTTCTGTTTGCTCCTGTCTGCTGGTCTTGGTTCTTGCAAAATTAAGCTAAGTCCTGCTTCCTTGTTTTTTGGTTATCTGTATTGCTCTTATTTTCTGTCCAGCTTGTACTAAATGTGATTCCTGATTTTGCTGGAAGCTATAGGGGGCTGGTATTCTCCCCCTGGGCCGTTAGACGGTTCGGGGGTTCTTGAATATCCAGCGTGGACATTTTGATAGGGTTTTTGCTGACCGTATAAGTCATCTTACTATATTCTGCTATTAGTCAGTGGGCCTCTCTTTGCTAAATATCTAGTTCATTCTTACATTTGTCTTTTCTCCTTACCTCACCGTTATTATTTGTGGGGGGCTTGTATCCAACTTTTGGGGTCTTTTCTCTGGAGGCAAGAAAGGTCTATCTTTTCCCTTCTAGGGTTAGTTAGTTCTCCGGCTGGCGCGAGACGTCTAGAACCAACGTAGGCACGTTCCCCGGCTGCTGCTATTTGTGGTGCTAGGATTAGATATACGGTTAGCCCAGTTACCACTGCCCTATGAGCTGGTTTTTTATGTTTGCAGACTTGGTATGTTCTTTTGAGACCCTCTGCCATTGGGGTCATAACAGTATGCCAGGCCAAAGTTGAATGTTTAATGCATTGCAGAAGTGGGATAATAAGAAAGGAAATTCTGAGTTTTTTTTTTCTTTTTCCTCTCTTTGTTCCTCCCCTTTACCTCTGAGTGGCTTGTGCTTGCTGCAGAAATGAATGTCCAGACCTTGATTACAAGTGTGGATCAGCTTGCTGCTCGTGTGCAGGGCATACAAGATTTTGTTACCAGTAGTCCATTGTCTGAACCTAAAATACCTATTCCTGAACTGTTCTCTGGAGACCGATTCAAGTTTAGGAATTTCAGGAATAATTGTAAATTGTTTCTATCTCTGAGACCCCGTTCATCTGGAGACTCAGCTCAGCAAGTTAAAATTGTTATCTCTTTCTTACGGGGCGACCCTCAGGATTGGGCCTTCTCGCTAGCGCCAGAAGATCCGGCACTGGCAAATATTGATGCGTTTTTTCTGGCGCTCGGATTGCTTTACGAGGAACCCAATCTTGAAATTCAGGCAGAAAAAGCCTTGCTGGCTATTTCTCAGGGCCAGGATGAAGCTGAAGTGTATTGCCAAAAATTTCGGAAATGGTCCGTGCTTACTCAGTGGAATGAGTGCGCTCTGGCCACAAATTTCAGAAATGGCCTTTCTGAAGCCATTAAGAATGTGATGGTGGGTTTCTCCATTCCTACAAGTCTGAATGATTCCATGGCGCTGGCTATTCAAATTGACCGGCGTTTGCGGGAGCGCAAAACTGCTAATCCTCTGGTGGTGTTGTCTGAACAAACACCTGATTTAATGCAATGTGATAGAATTCAGACTAGAAATGAACGGAAAAATCATAGACGTCAGAATGGGTTGTGTTTTTACTGTGGTGATTCTACACATGTTATATCAGCATGCTCTAAACGCCTTACAAGGGTTGTTAGCCCTGTCGCCATTGGTAATTTGCAACCTAAATTTATTTTGTCTGTGACTTTAATTTGCTCATTGTCTTCCTACCCTGTTATGGCGTTTGTGGATTCAGGTGCTGCCCTGAGTCTTATGGATCTGTCATTTGCCAAGCGCTGTGGTTTTGTTCTTGAGCCTTTGGTAAATCCTATCCCTCTTAGAGGTATTGATGCTACGCCATTGGCGGAAAATAAACCACAGTTTTGGACACAGGTAACCATGTGCATGACTCCTGAACATCGGGAGGTGATTCGTTTTCTTGTTCTGCATAAAATGCATGATTTGGTCGTTTTGGGTCTGCCATGGTTAAAGACCCATAATCCAGTCTTGGATTGGAAGGCAATGTCTGTGTCAAGTTGGGGCTGTCAGGGAATTCATGGTGATTCCCCGCCGGTGTCTATTGCTTTCTCTACTCCTTCGGAAGTTCCTGAGTATTTGTCTGATTATCAGGATGTATTCAGCGAGTCCAGGTCCAGTGCTCTGCCTCCTCATAGGGACTGTGACTGCGCCATAGATTTGATTCCAGGTAGTAAATTTCCTAAGGGAAGACTATTTAATCTGTCTGTACCTGAGCATACCGCAATGCGTTCGTATATCAAGGAGTCTCTGGAGAAGGGGCATATCCGTCCATCCTCTTCCCTTCTTGGTGCGGGATTCTTTTTTGTGGCCAAGAAGGACGGATCTTTGAGACCTTGTATTGACTATCGGCTTCTGAATAAAATCACTGTTAAATTTCAGTATCCTTTGCCTCTGTTGTCGGACTTGTTTGCCCGGATTAAAGGTGCCAAGTGGTTCACCAAGATAGATCTTCGTGGTGCGTACAACCTTGTGCGCATTAAGCAAGGAGATGAATGGAAAACTGCATTTAATACGCCCGAAGGTCATTTTGAGTACTTGGTGATGCCTTTTGGGCTCTCTAATGCTCCTTCAATGTTTCAGTCCTTTATGCATGATATTTTCCGGAAGTATCTGGATAAATTTATGATTGTTTATCTGGATGATATTCTGTTTTTTTCTGATGATTGGGACTCGCATGTAGAGCAGGTCAGGATGGTGTTTCAGGTTTTGCGTGAGCATGCTTTGTTTGTTAAGGGCTCAAAGTGTCTCTTTGGAGTACAGAAGGTTCCATTTTTGGGTTTTATTTTTTCCCCTTCTGCGGTGGAGATGGACCCAGTCAAGGTCCGAGCTATTCATGATTGGACTCAGCCCACGTCAGTTAAAAGTCTTCAGAAGTTCTTGGGTTTTGCTAACTTCTACCGTCGTTTTATCGCTAATTTTTCTAGCGTTGTTAAACCTTTGACGGATATGACCAAGAAAGGTTCTGATGTTGCTAACTGGGCTCCTGCAGCCATGGAAGCTTTCCAAGAGTTGAAGCGCCGGTTTACTTCGGCGCCTGTTTTGTGCCAGCCTGATGTCTCACTGCCCTTTCAGGTTGAAGTGGATGCTTCTGAGATTGGGGCAGGGGCCGTTTTGTCGCAGAGAGGCCCTGGTTGCTCTGTAATGAGACCATGTGCCTTTTTCTCTAGGAAGTTTTCGCCTGCTGAGCGGAATTATGATGTTGGCAATTGGGAGTTGTTGGCCATGAAGTGGGCATTTGAGGAGTGGCGTCATTGGCTCGAGGGTGCTAAGCATCGTGTGGTGGTCTTGACTGATCACAAAAATCTGATGTATCTCGAGTCTGCTAAACGCCTGAATCCTAGACAGGCCCGCTGGTCATTGTTTTTCTCCCGTTTTGACTTTGTGGTCTCGTATTTACCAGGTTCAAAGAATGTGAAGGCTGATGCTCTTTCAAGGAGCTTTGTGCCTGACTCTCCTGGAGTTGTAGAACCAGTTGGTATTCTTAAAGAGGGAGTTATCTTGTCAGCCATTTCTCCGGATTTGCGACGTGTGTTGCAGAGATTTCAGGCTGGTAGACCTGACTCTTGTCCACCTGACAGACTGTTTGTTCCTGATAAGTGGACCAGCAGAGTCATTTCCGAGGTTCATTCCTCGGTGTTGGCAGGGCATCCGGGAATTTTTGGCACCAGAGATCTGGTGGCTAGGTCCTTTTGGTGGCCTTCCTTGTCACGGGATGTGCGGTCATTTGTGCAGTCCTGTGGGACTTGTGCTAGAGCTAAGCCTTGCTGTTCTCGTGCCAGCGGGTTGCTCTTGCCCTTGCCTGTCCCGAAGAGGCCTTGGACACACATTTCCATGGATTTCATTTCAGATCTTCCGGTGTCTCAGGGCATGTCTGTCATCTGGGTGGTATGTGATCGCTTTTCCAAGATGGTCCATTTGGTATCTTTGCCTAAGCTGCCTTCCTCTTTCGATCTGGTTCCTTTGCTCTTTCAGAATGTGGTTCGTTTACACGGCATTCCTGAGAATATTGTGTCTGACAGAGGATCCCAGTTTGTTTCCAGGTTCTGGCGATCCTTTTGTGCTAGGATGGGCATTGATTTGTCGTTTTCGTCTGCCTTTCATCCTCAGACTAATGGACAAACGGAGCGAACTAATCAGATTCTGGAGGCTTATTTGAGGTGTTTTGTTTCTGCAGATCAGGATGATTGGGTGACCTTCTTGCCGTTGGCTGAGTTTGCCCTTAATAATCGGGCTAGTTCCGCTACTTTGGTTTCGCTTTTTTTTTGCAACTCTGGTTTCCATCCTCGTTTTTCCTCGGGACATGTGGAGCCTTCTGACTGTCCTGGGGTAGATTCCGTGGTGGATAGGTTGCAGCAGATCTGGAATCATGTGGTGGACAACTTAAAGTTGTCACAGGAGAAGGCTCAGCGTTTTGCCAACCGCCGCTGCGGTGTGGGTCCCCGACTTCGTGTTGGGGATTTGGTATGGCTGTCTTCTCGATTTGTTCCTATGAAGGTCTCCTCTCCTAAATTTAAGCCTCGCTTCATCGGTCCTTACAAGATATTGGAAATCCTTAATCCTGTGTCCTTTCGCTTGGATCTTCCGGTGTCGTTTGCCATTCACAATGTGTTCCATAGGTCTTTGTTGCGGCGGTACGTTGTGCCTGTGGTTCCTTCTGTTGAGCCTCCTGCTCCGGTGTTGGTTGAGGGCGAGTTGGAGTACGTGGTGGAGAAGATCTTGGATTCTTGTCTCTCCAGACGGAGGCTTCAGTATCTGTTCAAGTGGAAGGGCTATGGCCAGGAGGAAAATTCCTGGGTGGTTGCCTCTGATGTGCATGCGGCCGATTTAGTGTGTGCCTTTCACGCTGCTCATCCTGATCGCCCTGGTGGTCCTGGTGAGGGTTCGGTGACCCCTCCTTAAAGGGGGGGTACTGTTGTGAATTAGACTTTTTTGGCTCCCTCTTGTGGTCACTAGTGATATGACTCTGGGATTGTCTTTCCTCAGTTTGGCACCCACCTGGGTCGTTAGTCCAGGGGTGTTGCTATATAAACTTCCTGGATCCTCAGTCCAGTGCCTGGCATTGTTGTAATCAGATCCTTTCTGTTTGCTCCTGTCTGCTGGTCTTGGTTCTTGCAAAATTAAGCTAAGTCCTGCTTCCTTGTTTTTTGGTTATCTGTATTGCTCTTATTTTCTGTCCAGCTTGTACTAAATGTGATTCCTGATTTTGCTGGAAGCTCTAGGGGGCTGGTATTCTCCCCCCGGGCCGTTAGACGGTTCGGGGGTTCTTGAATATCCAGCGTGGAAATTTTGATAGGGTTTTTGCTGACCGTATAAGTCATCTTACTATATTCTGCTATTAGTCAGTGGGCCTCTCTAGTTCATTCTACGTTTGTCTTTTCTCCTTACCTCACCGTTATTATTTGTGGGGGGCTTGTATCCAACTTTTGGGGTCTTTTCTCTGGAGGCAAGAAAGGTCTATCTTTTCCCTTCTAGGGTTAGTTAGTTCTCCGGCTGGCGCGAGACGTCTAGAACCAACGTAGGCACGTTCCCCGGCTGCTGCTATTTGTGGTGCTAGGATTAGATATACGGTTAGCCCAGTTACCACTGCCCTATGAGCTGTTTTTTTATGTTTGCAGACTTGGTATGTTCTTTTGAGACCCTCTGCCATTGGGGTCATAACACTTCATGTGTGAAGTAATTGGCAAAATCATCCCGAATCCTCATAATTTGTACTGTAGACCGAACAGCTGTCGAATCTATGCTGATGAGGTTCGACTCACAGTCATCGGGGTCAGCCACCTGGGGTTCATGTCTAGAAACAAAATTGTGCAGACAATTGCATGCCTTCACAACACGGTCCACATTTTCTGGTTGCAGTTGCATGCAAGTAAGTAAGATTCGCCATTTTAAGGTCAAAATACCAAAGGCACACTCCACATAACGTCTTGCCTGGCTCAAGTGATAATTAAAAATGCGTCTTGTGGAGTTTAGAGTACGGCTTGAGTACGGCTTTAGAAGATTTTGTCCAAGTTGGAAAGCCTCATCCCCAACTAAAACATAGGGCAAACTTGGGCCTTCGGTGCCCGGAAGAGGTCGTGGTGAGGGTATGTTAAAGTTGTTGCTGTACAAACATCTCCCCATGTTGGAGTCTCTGAAGACTCTGGAATCGTTTGTTCGGCCATACGCACCAATATCCACAGCAACAAAACGGTTTCTGGCATCCACAATCGCCATCAATACAATGGAAAAGTATTTTTTATAGTTATAGTACAGCGATCCACTATGCGCTGGTTTCTGAATCCGAATGTGCTTGCCGTCCAAGGCACCAATGCAATTGGGGAAATTAGCCACATCCTCGAAATGTTGGGAAATCGCTAGCCACATTTCTGTTGTTGGGGTTGGTAGCACAAGTGGTTGCAATTTGTTCCAAATCGCATCACAAGTTTCCCAAACCAGTTGGCAAATGGTTGACTTCCCAATTCTAAATTGAAAATGCAGTGACGCAAAAGATTCTCCGGTAGCCAAATATCTGTCGGAAATCACAAAGAAAAAAAAAATATATATTGTTAGGATTTTAAAGGACAACTAACAAAAAGGCTAGTTAAAATGGAATAATACAATTGCCTAAATGTACCTAAGTATGCCCCACAATAAAATACATGTTGTCTTTGTCTATAGCAGAATGTTCAAATAAATTATAATTACCTTAGAGTCACAACGTTGCTCCGCACAAATGCTTTCACGGAAAGTGCTGCGCTGATGATGTATCTCATCCTTCACATGCGTGAGCAAAACATCAAAGGTCTCAATGGACATCCGTAGATAACATTGGAATTTGGAGGGATGATCCCGAAGCTGAACATACAGGGTGTGAAAGGCACCATATATATTCCGTAAGAAATTGACTTCATGGATCCAATATCTCCTTTGAGAAATACGCCTTCTCTGCCGAAGTCGCAACTGCATCAAGCGAAATCTAACAAGCTCAGACACAAACATCTTGCTAGCAGAAGTTCACTCAGTGCTTTCAAAATGGAGAATGAGTCTGCACTCACACCCGACGCTGACAAAAGGGAAAAAAAAAAAAAAAACTTTATTGACAGTGCCAAACGCAGACAAACGGATACTTCACGAACGGACATCAGAATGACATAAACGCAGTCACGTGCGTTAACGCAAGCGTTAACGTGAAGCCAAATTTACAACAAATTTGTCTCTTTTCTGTAAATGTGTTTAACGGATACGTTTAACGGAATGTACTTAACGCAATGTGAACTTAGCCTTATGGCTCTGACAGACTGAAATTCACTTTTTCTTTGATGCATATATTCCGTGAATACTATTGTCCACACCGCCCATTCCCACTTTTTCCTATTACTTTTGTTTCTAATTTCCCCTCCACGTTTCATACTCTTAACTTGTATTTATTATTGTATCCCCGTTTCCTATGTTTATTACCACCCCAAGCATAAGTATCCCGCTTGATAGGGCTTCTTCTGCATGCCTTGTATATATATTTTGATGCAATTGGCTCCATCCCTAGTATTTTAATTACTCATATTGCCCTAATGATTATTATTTCATACTTCATCCTTGCTGTTGGTTGTTGTTTTTTTTGTTTTGTTTTTGCTTACAGCTATATGTTCATACATTTCATGTGTATCTGCACAGCACAGTATTTTAGTATATATTTTTCACTTTACCTTTAGCGATGTTTGGGAAAGACCCGGGATGGGTCAAAACATAACCTATCACTTTCTGTCCTGATACTCAGCATGAAATAATATTATATTCTATTTCAAATAAATGCTTGTATTTGTTTCAATCATCTGTGAGTCTGGCAACAGTTTTTTTTTTAAATGCAAGTAATGCCAAGACCTAATTTAAACAATAGATCACCTTCTGATGACAGATTCCTTTTAAAAGGTATACTGTGTTCTTATTTGTTCTTTACACCTTGGCTGAAAAGGAATACAAATTCTGGCAGCAAAGCTCTAATTTATAGTGTAAAGTTACTACTCACTCGGTTGCGTTGAGGTAGGAAAAGGAAGTGTTTTCAGGAAAATGTCCAGGCTGGTTTACTAAGACTCCATAAACTCTGCCACACACAAAAGAAATAAACAGCCTTTTGGTGAAGGCAAAACAAAGTAAACAGATCAAATAATAGCACTTTAGTGATAGTCTTAGTTTCGAGATATCACACAGGAGGTCGTCTTACCTCCACTCACTATATAATAATGATACGGTCAGAATTCCTTATATCCAATATACCATGTCCAACCCATATTTCTGACTGCTTGTAAAACCGACCCTTGCCACACCCTATTAACACTTTCAGCACTATACTGGGCTGGAGCTTGCTTCCGGGCTTACATCACTGAGGACAGCCACCTCCATGAAACATATCTCCCTTCAACGCTGTGTATGGCAGCCATCTTACAATAGTATATGAAACTATTTTGTTACTGTTTTGTGTCACACTAATATTTCCACCACAGCTTCACTTATTGCAATTCAGTGAATTCTTTGGGATACGTGACATACTGTCTAGGGTCTAAGTGTTATTCATTGTGTCTTCTATGCTAAATAGACAAATATAGCTAAACACATTGAATATATCTATATATGCTCATAATTAACATATCATGTACTTAAAGGCATTGTTGAAGATCAAGAAAAAATCGGCCACAAGGAAATCTCATATAATAATAAAAATAGACTTATCATGAAATCCCATACTACTCCAATCTCGCAGATTCAGTACTCAACACCGGTGTTTGTTTACATGATTGCAAACTGTGTACAACCTTTCCCAATCAAAAGTACTGTCATACTAGATGTCACATGAAAGGAAATAGTACTGTGTTTCCTCAAAAGTAAGCCAGGGTCTTAAATAAATTAGGGGTTAGGCGATATCTTTTTTTCATAAACAGCAATCAATTATTATTCTTGAGCATACACACACTGCACATACACCTGTATTTTCACATACTACACAAACACATAAACTGCATCTATACACACATACTATACCCATACACAAGTATATACACACACTGGACATAAACGTGTATATATATTTATATATATATACACGTTTATATGCATACACTGCACCTAGATATGTACTGTATATACACACATTGTATATTCATACACATATACGTATATACACATACTGCAAATACACATGTATATGCACACACTGCACATAAATACACATGTATATACACACACCCTGCACATATGCACATATGGTACATATCAGTGAAAATTCCTCCTGTAGTTAAAGGACATTTGGTGACATCATGGTCACATGACTGGAATGTCAACAAAGGTCGTTAAGCAGTCTTAACCTCAGAATAGAAAGGCTGGGGGGCCCTTAAGAGAGTTGATGTCCTGGGCAATTGCCTAGTTTCCCCCTCACTAACACTGGCCCTGGCTGTATCTAGGGATTATGTTTGAAGTAGGGCTTATATTTCAAGCATACTCAAAACATCCTGTAAAATCATGCTTGGGCTTATTTTTGGAGTAGGTCTAATTTTCGGGGAAACACAGTAGTCAAAAGGAGGGAAAGATTGGCACAGAGGACAGAGATTTTGATGGCATTGGCTTTAAAATGAATATGTCAGTAGGTTTTTGCTATGTAATCTGAGAGCAATATAATGTATTGGGCTGAGAAACTGATTCGAATGATGTGTCACATTAGGCTGTATATTTCTGTTTATTAAAATCAATGTTTTATCAGCAGGAGATTAACACCACAGGACTAGACGTCTCATGCCTCCTAGTCAACTGCTCTGTATAACCCCGCCCTCACCGCTGATTGTCAGCTTTCTGTTAACGTACATTTTACAGAAAGATGATAATTAGTGGTGTGGGTGGGGATATACAGGGCTCAGCATTCTAAACACTGCTAGATCTGCAGTAGGAAAAAGAATGATTGTATCAAAATGACAACATGCAGACCAGCAAGTGAGACATCGCTGCAGTCAGGGTTTTAGACCCTATATCATGCTGCTCTTAGATTACATAGCAGAAACCTGGTGACAGATTACCTTCAACATAGGAAAAAGCATTTTAACTAAATAACAAAAGAAGAATATTATTCCTAAATTGCAAATGCAATTTGAGAGATGCAAATGTCTGAGTCCATGCTCGGCAGCCATTACAGCCCCCATTGAATATGTATAAGCAGGGTTTGTATTGAAATGCACAGGGACAACTTACTAATTGGTTAACACATTCACGACGTGCATATTTATGTACCTGCAGAATCTACATGTATCTATTTTTTATGTTACCAGATGTTTTTCCCACTTCTGTGTACACATGTAGAGATATCAGGACCACAGCAAAGCTATGTAAAAAGCAATGCAGTAAATATCCATACACGTCGATTTAATTAGTACAGTATTTAATGTTCTCCCTCTTGTAATACACAGGCTAAGGATAAGCCGTTCCCTAAACGCTGCTCATAAATATTTTACAATTACATCTGAAACTGCACCTTGCATACTAGATGAACATTTAATAATTTAATAAAAGATCAGGTGCAAAATACAAGCAAGAAACTCAATCAGTCGGTACAGCTGTCAATTCTCCATTGTGCTGGATCACTTTTGCATTTACCATCTTTGCATTTTTCCATCATTGTCAACATTCCGTACTCTTCAATGTAGTTTATGGTGCATTCCGCGTTCTTACTCCAAACAATGATTAAAAAAGACAAGGATGTGATAAAGAAGACATTCCAGTAAGTGAGACATTGCTGTGGCAACATTACATGCCAGCAGTATAAATCATTCTTTCACTCTACCCCATTCATGTACTGTGACTGTTCATTTACACAATCACTTAGCAACCGGACCAGAGGCATTAAGTATCCTTAGAGGATTCTGCAGTAGATGTCATTTATCAAGGTAGTTTGGCTGATTTAGCTTTTTTCTGCATCATCAAACACAGTTCTGTATAATCCAAGATGTTGTTTGGAGCCATGAAAAGCAATGAGTACATTTATGTGAACTAGTCCTACTCTACTGTTGCTGTAAGAGTTAATAGCACAAAGCACAGTATTAAAAAATTATTGGACATGGTTAAATATGTCTTATCCTAATATCCCCTTCATTCTCAAATGAGAGGGACCTAAAAATAAAAGTAAACATTGCTTTTGTAGAACATACATACTTTATGGGGGAGACAAATGTGTTTTCATGTCAAGGTCATGGAAATGTTTCTTTTGGCTTAAAAAAAGGTTTCTTACAATACAGCACGCTTTCTGTCTCACCCAAACTCTGGCTTATGGTTTAGCAGCAAAATTAGCAATGAGGGGTTTACTATTGCCCTCCTTGTTTGCAATTTGTAAATAATAAAAAGGCTGTTATTAACCCCTTAGTGACAGAGCCAATTTGGTACTTAATGACCGAGCCAATTTTTACAATTCTGACCAGTGTCACTTTATGAGGTTATAACTCTGGAACGCTTTATCGGATCCCGCTGATTCTGAGATTGTTTTTTCGTGACATGTTGTACTTCAAGTTAGTGGTAACATTTCTTCGATATTACTTGCGATTATTTATGAAAAAAATGGAAATATGGCGAAAATTTTTAAAATTTTGCAATTTTCAAACTTTGTATTTTTATGCCCTTAAATCAGAGAGATATGTCACAAAAAATAGTTAATAAATAACATTTCTCACATGTCTACTTTACATCAGCACAATTTTGGAAACAATTTTTTTTTTTGTTAGGGAGTTATAAGGGTTAAAAGTTGACCAGCAATTTCTCATTTTTACAACACCATGTTTTTTTTAGGGACCACATCACCTTTGAAGTGATTTTGAGGGGTCTATATGATAGAAAATAACCAAGTGTGACACCATTCTAAAAACTGCACCCCTCAAGCTGCTCAAAACCACATTCAAGAAGTTTATTAACCCTTTACGTACTTCACAGGAACTAAAACAATGTGGAAGAAAAAAATTAACATTTTACTTTTTTTTGCAAACATTTTACTTCAGAACCATTTTTTTTAATTTTCACAAGTGTAAAAACAGAAATTTAACCACAAATTTTGTTGTGCAATTTTTCCTGAGTACGCCGATACCCCATATGTGGAGGTAAACCACTGTTTGGGCGCACCGCAGAGCTTGGAAGTGAAGGAGCACCGTTTGACTGTTTCAATGCAGAATTGGCTGGAATTGAGATCGGACGCCATGTCGCGTTTGGAGAGCCCCTAATGTGCCTAAACAGTGGAAACCCCCCACAAGTGACACCATTTTGGAAACTAGACCCCCCAAGGAACTTATCTAGATGTGTGGTGAGCACTTTGAACCCCCAGGTGCTTCACAGAAGTTTATAACGTAGAGCCGTGAAAATAAAAAATCGCATTTGTTTTCACAAAAATGATTTTTTCGCCCACAAATTCTTATTTTCACAAGGGTAACAGGAGAAATTAGACCACAAAAGTTGTTGTGCAATTTCTCCTGAGTACGTCGATACCCCATATGTGGAGGTAAACCACTGTTTGGGCGCACCGCAGAGCTTGGAAGTGAAGGAGCACCGTTTGACTTTTTCAATGCAGAATTGGCTGGAATTGAGATCGGATGCCATGTCGCGTTTGGAGAGTCCCTGATGTGCCTAAACAGTGGAAACCCCCCACAAGTGATACCATTTTGGAAACTAGACCCCCCAAGGAACTTATCTAGATGTGTGGTGAGCACTTTGAACCCCCAAGTGCTTCACAGAAGTTTATAACGTAGAGCCGTGAAAATAAAAAATCTCATTTTTTCTACAAAAATGATCTTTTTGCCCCCAAATTTTTATTTTCACAAGGGTAACGGGAGAAATTAGACCACAAAAGTTGTTGTGCAATTTCTCCTGAGTACGTCGATACCCCATATATGGGGGTAAACCACTGTTTGGGCGCACCGCAGAGCTTGGACGTGAAGGAGCACCGTTTGACTTTTTCAATGCAGAATTGGCTGGAATTGAGATCGGATGCCATGTCGCGTTTGGAGAGTCCCTGATGTGCCTAAACAGTGGAAACCCCCCACAAGTGATACCATTTTGGAAACTAGACCCCCCAAGGAACTTATCTAGATGTGTGGTGAGCACTTTGAACCCCCAAGTGCTTCACAGAAGTTTATAACGTAGAGCCGTGAAAATAAAAAATCTCATTTTTTCTACAAAAATGATCTTTTTGCCCCCAAATTTTTATTTTCACAAGGGTAACAGGAGAAATTAGACCACAAAAGTTGTTTTGCAATTTCTCCTGAGTACGTCGATACCCCATATATGGGGGTAAACCACTGTTTGGGCGCACCGCAGAGCTTGGAAGAGAAGGAGTGTCGTTTTACTTTTTCAATGTAGAATTGGCTGGAATTGAGATCGGACGCCATGTCACGTTTGGAGAGCCGCTGATGTGCCTAAACAGTAGAGACCCCCCACATATGACACCATTTTGGAAACTAGACCCCTTAAGGAACTTATCTAGATGTGTGGTGAGCACTTTAAACCCCCAGGTGCTTCACAGAAGTTTATAACGTAGAGCCGTGAAAATAAAAAAATCGCATTTTTTCTACAAAAATGATCTTTTTGCCTCCAAATTTTTATTTTACCAAGGGTAACAGGAGAAAATGGACCCCAGAAGCTGTTGTACAATTTGTCTTGAGTACGCCGACACCCCATATGTGGGGGTAAACCACTGTTTGGGCGCATGGCTGAGCTCGGAAGCAAAGGAGCGCCATTTGACTTTTCAATGCAAAATTGACTGGAATTGAGATCGGACGCCATGTCGCGTTTGGAGAGCCCCTGATGTGCCTAAACAGCAGAAACCCCCCAAAAGTGACCCCATTTTGGAAACTAGACCCCCCATGGAACTTATCTAGATGTTTAGTGAGAACTTTGAATGCCCAAGTGCATCACAGAAGTTTATAATGCAGAGTCGTGAAAATAAAAAATATATATTTTTTAACAATAAAGATTTTTTAGCCCCCAAGTTTTTATTTTCACAAGGGTAACAAGAGAAATTGGACCCCAACAGTTGTTGTCCAATTTGTCCTGAGTATGCTGGTACCCCATATGTGGGGGTAAACCACTGTTTGGGCGCATGGCAGAGCTCGGAAGGGAAGGAGTGCCATTTTGGAATGCAGACTTTGATAGAATTGTCTGCGGGCGTTATGTTGCCTTTGCAGACCCCTAATGTACCTAAACAGTAGAAACCCCCAACAAGTGACCCCATTTTGGAAAATAGACCCCCCAAGGAACTTATCTAGATATGTGGTGAGAACTTTGAATGCCCAAGTGCTTCACAGAAGTTTATAATGCAGAGCAGTGAAAATAAAAAATATTTTTTTTCCCACAAAAAAGATTTTTTTAGCCCCCAAATTTTTATTTTCACAAGGGTAACAAGAGAAATTGGACCCCAAAAGTTGTTGTCCAATTTGTCCTGAGTATGCTGGTACCCCATATGTGGGGGTAAACCACTGTTTGGGCGCACGGCAGAGCTCGGAAGGGAAGGAGCGCCATTTTGCAATGCAGACTTTGATAGAATTGTCTGCGGGCGTTATGTTGCCTTTGCAGACCCCTAATGTACCTAAACAGTAGAAACCCCCAACAAGTGACCCCATTTTGGAAAATAGACCCCCCAAGGAACTTATCTAGATATGTGGTGAGAACTTTGAATGCCCAAGTGCTTCACAGAAGTTTATAATGCAGAGTAGTGAAAATAAAAAATATTTTTTTTCCCACAAAAAAGATTTTTTTAGCCCCCAAATTTTTATTTTCACAAGGGTAACAAGAGAAATTGGACCCCAAAAGTTGTTGTCCAATTTGTCCTGAGTATGCTGGTACCCCATATGTGGGGGTAAACCACTGTTTGGGCGCACGGCAGAGCTCGGAAGGGAAGGAGCGCCATTTTGCAATGCAGACTTTGATAGAATTGTCTGCGGGCGTTATGTTGCGTTTGCAGACCCCTAATGTACCTAAACAGTAGAAACCCCCACAAGTGACCAAATTTTGGAAACTAGACCCCCTAAGGAACTTATCTAGATATGTGGTGAGAACTTTGAAAGCTCAAGTGCTTCACAGAAATTTATAATGCAGAGTAGTGAAAATAAAAAAATATATTTTTTTCCAACAAAAAAGATTTTTAGCCCCCAAGTTTTTATTTTCACAAGGGTAACAGGAGAAATTGGACCCCAAAAGTTGTTGTCCAATTTATCCCGAGTACGCTGATGCCCCATATGTGGGGGTAAACCACTGTTTGGGCGCACGGCAGAGCTCAGAAGGGAGGGAGTACCATTTGACTTTTTTAGCGCAAAATTGGCTGTCGTGTTTGGAGACCCCCTGATGTACCTAAACATTTCCGCGGATGCGTGGCCGTAACTCTGCCCCCTCCTCCCCAGGACATAGACTGGGCAGCGGATGCGTTGAAAAACTGCATCCGCTGCCCACGTTGTGCACAATTTTCACAACGTGCGTCGGTACATCGGGCCGACGCATTGCGACCGCCCCGTACCGACGCAAGTGTGAAAGAAGCCTTAGGCTACTTTCAGACATAGCGCATTTTTGAGCGCTATTTTGCGGGCGCTTTTCAAAAATGCGCAATGTCATTTTCGTCTGCCGGCAAAGTGAATGAGAAATTCACTTTGCCGTTCAGACACACCGCAAAAAAACGCGGCGCTTTTGTCTGCAAACACGCCGGCGTAAAAAGAATTGACATGTCAATTCTTTACGCAGCGGCGTGTCTGCGTATCCCCCTAGGGCCCCATATTACCTTCCACACACAGCACCTTTGTCCTGGGTGTCGGCGTCTTTGTACGGAGGGGTTGACACCCAGGACCGGACGTGACGTCGGACAGGAAGAGGGAAGCCCCCGCCCCCCAGTGAAGCAGCATGGAGTCCTTCTGTGTGTGTGTGTGTGCGTGTGTGTGCGTGTGTGTGTCCCCATGCGACGCTAGTGCCACCATTGTGCTAAGTCGCCGTATGGGACTACTACTCCCATCCGGTATTAGGATGGGAGAGTTGTCCCTGTGTCCGGCGACTTAGCACAATTGTAAAGTTACACAAAACACCTACACACAATACACATACATGACACACAGTACATACAACATATAACACAGAGTATATACTCACCAACAGCACACTTGTAGGCGAAGCCCTCGATCCTCCAGGAAAAAATCCAAAAATAATAAACCAAATTCATACTCCCTGTCCGCAGAATCCATAAAACGAGTGTCCCACGCCGATCGGCTGCTCTCCGGCGATACACTGCCAGGAGCGAAGCTCCTAGCAGTGTATCGCGTACTGTTCCGGAGTTCAATGACTCCGGCGTCTCGGTTAACAGCAGTACAGCTGCGTTGAACTTTCCCACGCAGCACTGCCGTTAAGCGAGAGTGCCGGGGTCAATGACCGCCGGTAAACTCGCTCGCGCATGCGCAGTGACACACCGACAGGAACTATGGCTCCTGTCAGTGTGTTGCTGCAGCCGTGGAGAGCTGACATATCTCTGGATGTGTCTGTTCTCCATGGAAAATCTTGATACGTGGCACTTAAATATGTGGCAATTAAATACGTGACACGTGGCACTTATACGTGATACGTGTCACTTAAATACGTGGCACTGAAATACGTGATACGTGGCACTTTGATACGTGGCACGTGTCTCTTAAATACGTGGCACTGAAAGATGTGGCACGTGGCACTTTGATACGTGGCACGTGGCACTTTGATACGTGGCACGTGGCACTGAAATATGTGGCACGTGGCACTTTGATACGTGGCACGTGGCACTTTGATACGTGGCACGTGGCACTTTGATACGTGGCACGTGGCACTTTGATACGTGGCACGTGGCACTTTGATACGTGGCACGTGGCACTTTGATACGTGGCACGTGGCACTTTGATACGTGGCACTGAAATATGTGGCACGTGGCACTTTGATACGTGGCACGTGTCACTTAAATACGTGGCACTAAAATATGTGGCACGTGGCACTTTGATACGTGGCACGTGTCTCTTAAATACGTGGCACGTGGCACTGAAAGATGTGGCACGTGGCACTTTGATACGTGGCACGTGGCACTTTGATACGTGGCACGTGGCACTTTGATACGTGGCACGTGGCACTTTGATACGTGGCACTGAAATATGTGGCACGTGGCACTTTGATACGTGGCACGTGTCACTTAAATACGTGGCACGTGGCACTGAAATATGTGGGACACGTTGCACAAAAAAGTTACATGTAGTTTTTTTGTGTTGACGGTCCGCCGAAGCACGACGCATCCGTCGCACGACGGATGCGACATGTGGCAATCCGTCGCAATGCGTCGCTAATGCAAGCCAATGGAGAAAAAACGCATCCTGCAAGCACTTTTGCAGGATGCGTTTTTTCTCCAACGACGCATTGCGACGGAAGCCAAAAAACGCTAGTGTGAAAGTAGCCTAACCCTAGCCCTAACCCTAAATTTAGCCCCAACCCTAACCCTAACTCTAACCCTAACCCTAACTCTAACCCTAACCCTAACCCTAACCCTAACCCTAATTTTAGCCCCAACTTGTCTTCTCCTGCCGGCCGGCAGATGGCAGCAGATGGCGGGCGCACTGCGCATGCGCCCGCCATGATGAAAAAGCCGGCCGGCAGGAGAAGACAGAAGAGGACCCAGGGACCCCGGGTGAGTATGATAGGGTCCCCGAATCCCCCTATTTCTCTGTCCTCTGATGTGCGATCACATCAGAGGACAGAGAAATAACTGATCGCTTTTTTTTTTTTTTTTTTTTTTGCGGTCGCCGGTAAACTGTTAATTACCGGCGATCGCAAAGCAGGGGTCGGTGCAAATCGACCCCGATCATGTTCTTTGGGGTCTCGGCTACCCCCGGCAGCCGAGACCCCAAAGAACATCCGGGTGCCGGGCGGCGGGCGCACTGCGCGTGCGCCCGCCATTTTTTCCCGGAAAAAAGATGGCGGCGCCCATGGGGAGACACGAGGAGCACCGGGGGAGGTAGGTAAGTATTGGGGGGCTATTGGGGGCCATCGGGGACCACATTTCTCTGTCCTCCGATGTGCGATCACATCGGAGGACAGAGAAATTAAACGGCAAATCGCGTTTTTTTTTTTTTGTTGCGACCGCCGGTAAACGGTTAATTACCGGCGATCGGAACTCGGGGGTCGGTAAAAACCCCCCGAATCATGTTCTCTGGGGTCTCGGCTACCCTCGGCAACCGAGACCCCAGAGAAAATCCGACTCTGGGGGGCGCTATTCACTTTTTCCACAGCGCCGTTAATTAACGGCGCTGTGGTTTAAGTACCCTTAGCGGCCGCCGTTAAAAGGCGTATCGGCGGTCGTTAAGGGGTTAAGGTGCTGTGAGTGCAATACAGGTCCTTCTCAAAAAATTAGCATATAGTGTTAAATTTCATTATTTACCATAATGTAATGATTACAATTAAACTTTCATATATTATAGATTCATTATCCACCAACTGAAATTTGTCAGGTCTTTTATTGTTTTAATACTGATGATTTTGGCATACAATTCCTGAAAACCCCAAAAACCTGTCTCAATAAATTAGCATATTTCACCCGTCCAATCAAATAAAAGTGTTTTTTAATAACAAACAAAAAAACCATCAAATAATAATGTTCAGTTATGCACTCAATACTTGGTCGGGAATCCTTTGGCAGAAATGACTGCTTCAATGCGGCGTGGCATGGAGGCAATCAGCCTGTGACACTGCTGAGATGTTATGGAGGCCCAGGATGCTTCAATAGCGGCCTTAAGCTCATCCAGAGTGTTGGGTCTTGCGTCTCTCAACTTTCTCTTCACAATATCCCACAGATTCTCTATGGGGTTCAGGTCAGGAGAGTTGGCAGGCCAATTGAGCACAGTAATACCATGGTCAGTAAACCATTTACCAGTGGTTTTGGCACTGTGAGCAGGTGCCAGGTCGTGCTGAAAAATGAAATCTTCATCTCCATAAAGCATTTCAGCCGATGGAAGCATGAAGTGCTCCAAAATCTCCTGATAGCTAGCTGCATTGACCCTGCCCTTGATGAAACACAGTGGACCAACACCAGCAGCTGACATGGCACCCCACACCATCACTGACTGTGGGTACTTGACACTGGACTTCAGGCATTTTGGCATTTCCTTCTCCCCAGTCTTCCTCCAGACTCTGGCACCTTGATTTCCGAATGACATGCAAAATTTGCTTTCATCAGAAAAAAGTACTTAGGACCACTTAGCAACAGTCCAGTGCTGCTTCTCTGTAGCCCAGGTCAGGCGCTTCTGCCGCTGTTTATGGTTCAAAAGTGGCTTTACCTGGGGAATGCGGCACCTGTAGCCCATTTCCTGCACACGCCTGTGCACGGTGGCTCTGGATGTTTCCACACCAGACTCAGTCCACTGCTTCCTCAGGTTCCCCAAGGTCTGGAATCGGTCCTTCTCCACAATCTTCCTCAGGGTCCGGTCACCTCTTCTCGTTGTACAGCGTTTTCTGCCACATTTTTGCCTTCCAACAGACTTACCATTGAGGTGCCTTGATACAGCACTCTGGGAACAGCCTATTTGTTGAGAAATTTCTTTCTGGGTCTTACCCTCTTGCTTGAGGGTGTCAATGATGGCCTTCTTGACATCTGTCAGGTCGCTAGTCTTACCCATGATGGGGGTTTTGAGTAATGAACCAGACAGGGAGTTTTTAAAAGCCTCAGGTATCTTTTGCATGTGTTTAGAGTTAATTAGTTGATTCATAAGATTAGGGTAATAGGTCATTTAGAGGACCTTTTCTTGATATGCTAATTTATTGAGACTAGTGTTGAGCATTCCGATACCGCAAGTATCGGGTATCGGCCGATACTTGCGGTATCGGAATTCCGATACCGGGATTCCGATACTTGCCGCGTATCGGATACCGGAATCGGAAGTTCCAAGATTCAAAATGCAGAAATTCAGCCAATGAGAATGATTCCAAGTGTGGGCACATCCTGTTTAGCATGGAGGGCATGAAACTACTGGCAAGGCTGTGATTGGCTGCTGAAATGATGTCATGATGCAGTTTAAAAGTCGCTATCGCCATTTTGCGATCACTCTGCTGTGAATTCAGTTAGTGACAGGACGCTGTTTGCTGACTGAGGGACAGTTTAGAGATAGCGATTTGCTTCTTTGTGCTTTCCAAAGGCTAATTTAGCAACCGCTGTGTTCACCTACTATTCACCTTGCTTTTGCCTTGTAGCGCTGTTTTCACAGCGATCTGCAAGGTCTGTGTGTGTGTGTGTGTGAGTGCAGCCCACTCTCTAGTCTGAGTGCAGCCACATAGGCCATCCATAGCTGGTTGTATTCAGTTCAGGGAGGGTGGTTCATTGCCTCATACTGTTCTTTTTTTTTTTTTTTTCAAGTAGTGTAGTCTGCTGCTAATTTATTCAAAAAAATCCTATTAGTGTCTTTCCACCCGTCTCCAGCTAATTTGTGGAAAAACACTACATAGGATAACGTAGAGGAGGGTTTTTGGGCCTTGCAGCGCCGTTTACGGCTGTCTGCACGGTCTCCGTGTGACTGCAGCTCGCCCTGTAGTCTGTGAGCAGCCGTAGCCTGGTTGTCTCCAGCTCAGGGTTGTTCACTGCGTCATACCGCCAAATCAATTTTCATTTTGTTTTAAGTAGTGCAGGCTGCTGCACATTTTTTCAAAAAATTCCTATTAGTGTCTTTCCACCCGTCTCCAGCTAATTTGTGGAAAAACACTACATAGGATAACGTAGAGGAGGGTTTTTGGGCCTTGCAGCGCCGTTTACGGCTGTCTGCACGGTCTCCGTGTGACTGCAGCTCGCCCTGTAGTCTGTGAGCAGCCGTAGCCTGGTTGTCTCCAGCTCAGGGTTGTTCACTGCGTCATACCGCCAAATCAATTTTCATTTTGTTTTAAGTAGTGCAGGCTGCTGCACATTTTTTCAAAAAATTCCTATTAGTGTCTTTCCACCCGTCTCCAGCTAACTTGTGGAAAAACACTACATAGGATAACGTAGAGGAGGGTTTTTGGGCCTTGCAGCGCCGTTTACGGCTGTCTGCACGGTCTCCGTGTGACTGCAGCTCTATCCGTTGTCAGTTCAGCCCCCAAAAAATAAATAAATAATAAAGTTCACCAAACACACCAGTTACACCACTTTACATTTGTGTAGGCCACATTAGCTCATATTAAAGTCTAGTCCACACTTTAGAAAATTAGTGTTTCTTATACCTGTTAGGAGGAGTTGCTCAGGAATAAGCACACAAAGCCGTTAGTACTTTTCTGCTTATCTTTATCAGTCAACCAAGATGAAGAAGGCAGTGAGTAAGGCACGTGGGCGTGGGCGCGGAGCAGGGAGGGGACGTGGGGATTCTGTGCCTGCTGCGAGCACCGGTGACTCATCAGCACCCACATTCACCAGGCAACAGTCGTTCATGCGCAGCTTTGTGTCAGAGCGCCGTACACCGCTGCTGCGTGAAGAACAAATTGAAGCCGTTGTCGGATGGATGGCAGCTAATGCATCAACTTCAATTAGTGCCACATCCTCTCAGACACAGAGCACTGGAGAGCAGCCATCTGTCTCTTCACCACCTGCCAAATTGCCCAGGCAGACAGAGAGCCCAGGACAGGAGCCGTCTCTACTTCTGTTCTCTGAATCTCTTGGCTTGGAAACAGGGGGCCAGCCAAGCAGCATTGGAGAAATGGAAGAAGAGGCAGGGTGCAGTGATGCCCAACAGCTTTTTCTCTCTTCCTCTGAAGAGGCGGGTGGGCCAGTGGCTCCGGTCACCACATCGCAGGCCGCATCAGCTGATGATGACACTCAGGTGCCACTTACTGGTGCGTGCTCTGCTGCTGAGACTACCCAGGAGGAGCAGTTGGGGGCAGAGGGTAGTGTAGATGATGAGGTCCTTGACCCATCTTGGCGTGAGGGACAGAAAGGTGGTGGGAGCAGCTCTGAGGAAGAGATTCCCCGTACGGCCCAAAGAGGGAGAGGGAGGGGGAAGACTGCGGATCCTGCAGCCTCCGCTTTGGCACCCGTTAGGAGCATGTCTCTTCCAAAAGCCAAAAAGGGCGCTCCCAAGACTTGCAGTGCCTGGTCCTTTTTTGACACAGTTGCAGATGACATTTGCTATGTCAGATGCAAGGTGTGTCATCAAAAAGTCAAAAGAGGGAAAAATGGATCGCCGTGGAAAAACCTCTGGCCCTGTTGTCCAGAGACCCGCTGTAATTCCACCCGCAGCACCACTTTCCCAGTCATCCACACACTCCCAGCCCAGTCTACAGCCATCGGTAGTACAGGCATGGGAGAAAAGGCGGCCTTTCTCGTCAAACCACCCACGAGCACAGGCTCTGACTGCAGGCATTGCCAAACTTCTTTCACTGGAAATGCTGTCATTCAGGCTGGTGGAGACTGACAGCTTCCGTGACTTGATGTCATTGGCAGTCCCACAGTACAATGTGCCCAGCCGCTTTTACTTCAGCAGGCAAGCCGTCCCTGCCCTGCACAAGCATGTGGAGGGACACATAAAACACGCGCTACTGAACGCCGTCAGTAGCAAGGTCCACCTCACCACCGATGCGTGGACCAGTCAACATGGACAGGGGCGATACCTGTCCCTCACTGCCCATTGGGTTAATGTCGTTGAGCCGGGTACAGACCGTGCGAGTGGCGCAGGACGTGTCCTGCCCACTCCAAGGATTGCAGGAATCCATTCTGTACGCATTGACTCCTCCTCTTACACCAGTTCCTCAGAATCATCGCTGCAGGAGCCGTCACAGTCCACCTCCACATGGACCCGTGATGAACGTGTACCTGTTACGACCGACATGAGCACAGCCGTGGCCAAACGTCAACAGGCCGTGTTGAAATTAATTTTTTTGGGGAATCGTAGCCACACAGCGCAGGAGCTCTGGAATGCCATCAAGCAGGAGAGTGATGTGTGGTTTGTGCCAGCGAATCTCCAGCCAGGCATGGTAGTGTGTGATAATGGCCGAAATCTGGTGGCAGCTCTGGGCCTCGGCAACCTCACTCACATCCCATGTCTGGCACATGTGCTCAATTTGGTCGTGCAGAGCTTTTTGAGGGACTATCCGGATCTTGATGCACTGCTGCACAAGGTCCGCCTAGAGTGTGCTCACTTGCGGCGTTCCAGCACGGCAAAAGCGTGCATTGCGGCTCTGCAGCGCCGACACCGCCTGCCGGAACATCGCATCATATGTGACCTACCTACCAGGTGGAATTCCACGTTACATATGTTGGAGCGGTTGTGTGAGCAGCAGCAAGCTGTAATGGAGTACCAGCTGCTTCAGGCGCAAAGAAGTCGCAGTCAGCGCCGTACAGACTTCACAACCACAGAGTGGGCCACTATGAATGACGTCTGCCAGGTTTTGCGTCCCTTTGATTATTCCACGCGGATGGCGAGTGCAGATGATGCACTAGTCAGCATGACTGTCCCCCTTATCTGCCTGCTTGAAAAATCACTGCAAGCGCTAAGGGATGATGTTGTGGAAGAGGTGGAGGATGAGGATTCACCATTTCCATCATCTTCTGGACAGTCAGCGCCACGTGGTTCCTCACAAACGCGTAGGCAGGGGACAGTTTGTGAGGAGGATGAGGAGGAGTCAATGGAGGAGGAAGACATCCGTCCAGAGGAGGGAGTTACCGAATTGTCCAGTACTCAGTGTGTACAGCGAGGGTGGGGTGATGACGAGCGGGCAGAGACCACGCCTCCAGCAGGGGACAGTGTTTCTTGGGCAGTTGGCAGTCTGCAGCACATGGTGGATTACATGCTGCAGTGCCTGAGAAACGACCGCCGCATCGCCCACATTCTCAACATGTCTGATTATTGGGTGTTCACCCTCCTCGATCCTCGCTACCGGGACAACGTAGAAAGCCTCATCACACCGTTGAACCGGGAGCGAAAAATGCGGGAGTACCAAGACACACTGGTCAATTCCATCATCTTCTCCATTCCAACTGAGAGAAGTGCTGCTAGTGCATTCCAAAGCAGCTCAGTGCGTCCAGGCAGTGGTGGAGGCTCTGCACAAAGAGGGAGCAGAAGCAGTGCCTCTGCCCAAGGCAAGACCAGTATGGCCCAACTGTGGCACAGTTTTCTGTGCCCCCCACAAAAGTCTACACCATCACAGACGGCTCCAGTCAGCAGGAGGCAACGGTTCCGTCAGATGGTGACAGACTACATGTCTTGCCCTCTTGCTGTACTCCCAGACGGCTCTTCCCCTTTCAAGTTTTGGGTCTCAAAGCTGGATACATGGCCAGAGCTAAGCCAGTATGCATTGGAGGTGCTGTCTTGCCCTGCGGCCAGTGTATTATCGGAACGTGTCTTTAGTGCTGCAGGTGGTGTACTAACTGACCGTCGCATGCGACTATCCTCCGATAACGTTGACCGGCTTACTTTCCTGAAAATGAACAAGGCCTGGATCTCGCAGGAATTTGCCACTCCTCCTCCTGATTAAATAATTAGGTCACTGTATACGTTATCCAGGTCTCCTGTTGTGTTCATCTTTCTACCACCTGAACTTAAATTCCTGGGCTCCAACACCGCCAGTTGAGGCTCAGAAGTGCCGTCTGCACAGTCAAAACATACGACCCAGTGTTATTGGGTTTCAGTAACGTCAGCTGATCCCCAGCTGTGTAGCCAGCAATGTGTCATGCGACCGCCACGCTGACACAACAACTGAAATGTAAGGGAATCTGTCCCCCCCCCCCAAGGCGTTTGTTACTGAAAGAGCCACCTTGTGCAGCAGTAATGCTGCACAAGGAAAAGGTAGCTATTTTGGTTTAGCTCCTTGCACACGCAGAACTTAACACTTATAAAATGTGTCCACTGATACCGTAAAACCGTCCCGGAGGTGGGACTTTCCATCGTAATATGACGCAGCACAGCCGTCATTCCTACCCCCCCGGCGCTGCGCCCCGGCTCCTCAGCGTTGTTTGATTCTGTCCCGGAGCCTGCGCTGTTATGTTATCCCGTGGCCAGGCACACTTAGCGCTGCCCGTCTTCTGGCATCATTTGGTGTCAGGATGGCTGCGCCTGTGCGGCCGCGCTGGCCGAGAGCCCGCCTCGCAGTGTCTTCTGATTTAATCCCACTGGGGGCCTGGGATCCATGGACATGCGCATTGCATATCTGAACCGCCAGTTGGGGCCCGGTACTGCTAGCTGCACAGAGAAAAACACCAGCCAATGTGTCAGTGGGGTTCAGCACCGCCAGCTGTTCCCCTGCTGTGCAGCCGGCAACGTGTCCTGCAACAGCCACGCAGGCACAACAGACCCAAAGCTGCCGCCAGTGCAGGCTTCGGCCTACACTCTGCTCCATCTCCTCCTCCTGCTGACCCCGGGCTCTAACACCGCCAGTTGGGGCCCGGTACTGCTAGCTGCACAGAGAAAAACACCAGCCAATGTGTCAGTGGGGTTCAGCACCGCCAGCTGTTCCCCTGCTGTGCAGCCGGCAATGTGTCCTGCAACAGCCACGCAGGCACAACAGACCCAAAGCTGCCGCCAGTGCAGGCTTCGGCCTACACTCTGCTCCATCTCCTCCTCCTGCTGACCCCGGGCTCTAACACCGCCAGTTGGGGCCCGGTACTGCTAGCTGCACAGAGAAAAACACCAGCCAATGTGTCAGTGGGGTTCAGCACCGCCAGCTGTTCCCCTGCTGTGCAGCCGGCAACGTGTCCTGCAACAGCCACGCAGGCACAACAGACCCAAAGCTGCCGCCAGTGCAGGCTTCGGCCTACACTCTGCTCCATCTCCTCCTCCTGCTGACCCCGGGCTCTAACACCGCCAGTTGGGGCCCGGTACTGCTAGCTGCACAGAGAAAAACACCAGCCAATGTGTCAGTGGGGTTCAGCACCGCCAGCTTTTCCCCTGCTGTGTAGCCGGCAACGTGTCCTGCGACCGCCACGCAGACACAAGAACTGAAATTGAAGGGAACCTGTCCCCCCTCCCCCAGGCGTTTGTACGTTTTTAAGGCCACCTTGTACAGCGGTAATGCTGCATGTGTGCAAGGTGGCTCATAAACGTATTCTCCTCGCACATGTGGAACTGAAAACACGTCTGAAATGTGTCCTCTGTGTGACCATTTAACCGTCCCGGGGGTGTGACTTTCCTTTGTAATGACACGCTGCAACCCCCTTGGTAGCGCTGCCCGTCTTCTGGCATCATTGTTTGGCTGCCTGCGCCTCTGCGGCCGCCCTGACCCACACAACGCCCCTCGGTGTCTTATTTCTTGGGACTGCGAGGGTGTGATTGATGGGCATGAGCAGTGCATCACTTCGCCTGTCCCTCATCTCCTTCCGCCTTCTTCAGACTGTGCGGCTTCATGGCCGTGGCATGCGATAAGGGATCAGCTGACGCCGCACAGTCTGCAGCGGGTGTAAGGACCCGAGTGCGAGAGGCGAACATATGTGCTGCGCCAGGCCATGAATCCCAGCCCCGCAGTGTTTTAACAATGTTAAGACACCGCGGGGCTGGGATTCATGGTCATCGCGAACCGCAGCGGCCGACATTAAATGAGGTCAGAAGATGGGCAGCGCTAACAGAGCTAGGCCAGGGGATAACACGACAGCGCAGACTCCTGTACAGCAAATAACAACGCTCAGGAGGCTGCACCCAGCACCAAGGTGGGATTCTTGACATCTGTGCTGCGTCTCATTACAAAGGGAACTCGCGCCTCCAACACAGTTTGACTGTATAAAGGGCTAAATGTTATACGTGTTTCATTCAGCGTGTGCAAGGAGCAAAATTAAAAGAGCAACCTTTGACTTGTGCAGCACTACTGCTGCATAAGCTGTGGCTCTTCTACTTTGTAACCCCTGAGGGGGGGTTAAAGGTTACCTTTGAAATTGGTTCAAGTAGGCTTCGGCCTACACTCTGCTCCCCCTGCAGAGCCCGGGCTCCAACACCGCCAGTTGGGGCCCGGTACTGCTAGCTGCACAGAGCCAAACACCAGCCAATGTGTCAGTGGGGTTCAGCACCGCCAGCTGTTCCCCTGCTGTGCAGCCGGCAACGTGTCCTGCAACTGCCACGCAGGCACAACAGACCCAAAGCTGCCGCCAGTGCAGGCTTCGGCCTACACTCTGCTCCATCTCCTCCTCCTGCTGACCCCGGGCTCTAACACTGCCAGTTGGGGCCCGGTACTGCTAGCTGCACAGAGAAAAACACCAGCCAATGTGTCAGTGGGGTTCAGCACCGCCAGCTGTTCCCCTGCTGTGCAGCCGGCATCGTGTCCTGCAAAAGCCACGCAGACACAAGAACTGAAATTGAAGGGAACCTGTCCCCCCTCCCCCAGGCATTTGTACATTTTTAAGGCCAACTTGTACAGCGGTAATGCTGCATGTGTGCAAGGTGGCTCATAAACGTATTCTCCTCGCACATTTGGAACTGAAAACACGTCTGAAATGTGTCCTCTGTGTGACCATTTAACCGTCCCGGGGGTGTGACTTTCCTTTGTAATGACACGCTGCAACCCCCTTGGTAGCGCTGCCCGTCTTCTGGCATCATTGTTTGGCTGCCTGCGCCTCTGCGGCCGCCCTGACCCACACAACGCCCCTCGGTGTCTTATTTCTTGGGACTGCGAGGGTGTGATTGATGGGCATGAGCAGTGCATCACTTCGCCTGTCCCTCATCTCCTTCCGCCTTCTTCAGACTGTGCGGCTTCATGGCCGTGGCATGCGATAAGGGATCAGCTGACGCCGCACAGTCTGCAGCGGGTGTAAGGACCCGAGTGCGAGAGGCGAACATATGTGCTGCGCCAGGCCATGAATCCCAGCCCCGCAGTGTTTTAACAATCTTAAGACACCGCGGGGCTGGGATTCATGGTCATCGCGAACCGCAGCGGCCGACATTAAATGAGGTCAGAAGATGGGCAGCGCTAACAGCGCTAGGCCAGGGGATAACACGACAGCGCAGACTCCTGTACAGCAAATAACAACGCTCAGGAGGCTGCACCCAGCACCAAGGTGGGATTCTTGACATCTGTGCTGCGTCTCATTACAAAGGGAACTCGCGCCTCCAACACAGTTTGACTGTATAAAGGGCTAAATGTTATACGTGTTTCATTCAGCGTGTGCAAGGAGCAAAATTAAAAGAGCAACCTTTGACTTGTGCAGCACTACTGCTGCATAAGCTGTGGCTCTTCTACTTTGTAACCCCTGAGGGGGGGTTAAAGGTTACCTTTGAAATTGGTTCAAGTAGGCTTCGGCCTACACTCTGCTCCCCCTGCAGAGCCCGGGCTCCAACACCGCCAGTTGGGGCCCGGTACTGCTAGCTGCACAGAGCCAAACACCAGCCAATGTGTCAGTGGGGTTCAGCACCGCCAGCTGTTCCCCTGCTGTGCAGCCGGCAACGTGTCCTGCAACTGCCACGCAGGCACAACAGACCCAAAGCTGCCGCCAGTGCAGGCTTCGGCCTACACTCTGCTCCATCTCCTCCTCCTGCTGACCCCGGGCTCTAACACCGCCAGTTGGGGCCCGGTACTGCTAGCTGCACAGAGAAAAACACCAGCCAATGTGTCAGTGGGGTTCAGCACCGCCAGCTGTTCCCCTGCTGTGCAGCCGGCATCGTGTCCTGCAAAAGCCACGCAGACACAAGAACTGAAATTGAAGGGAACCTGTCCCCCCTCCCCCAGGCGTTTGTACGTTTTTAAGGCCACCTTGTACAGCGGTAATGCTGCATGTGTGCAAGGTGGCTCATAAACGTATTCTCCTCGCACATGTGGAACTGAAAACACGTCTGAAATGTGTCCTCTATGTGACCATTTAACCGTCCCGGGGGTGTGACTTTCCTTTGTAATGACACGCTGCAACCCCCTTGGTAGCGCTGCCCGTCTTCTGGCATCATTGTTTGGCTGCCTGCGCCTCTGCGGCCGCCCTGACCCACACAACGCCCCTCGGTGTCTTATTTCTTGGCACTGCGAGGGTGTGATTGATGGGCATGAGCAGTGCATCAGTTCGCCTGTCCCTCATCTCCTTCCGCCTTCTTCAGACTGTGCGGCTTCATGGCCGTGGCATGCGATAAGGGATCAGCTGACGCCGCACAGTCTGCAGCGGGTGTAAGGACCCGAGTGCAAGAGGCGAACATATGTGCTGCGCCAGGCCATGAATCCCAGCCCCGCAGTGTTTTAACAGTGTTAAGACACCGCGGGGCTGGGATTCATGGTCATCGCGAACCGCAGCGGCCGACATTAAATGAGGTCAGAAGATGGGCAGCGCTAACAGCGCTAGGCCAGGGGATAACACGACAGCGCAGACTCCTGTACAGCAAATAACAACGCTCAGGAGGCTGCACCCAGCACCAAGGTGGGATTCTTGACATCTGTGCTGCGTCTCATTACAAAGGGAACTCGCGCCTCCAACACAGTTTGACTGTATAAAGGGCTAAATGTTATACGTGTTTCATTCAGCGTGTGCAAGGAGCAAAATTAAAAGAGCAACCTTTGACTTGTGCAGCACTACTGCTGCATAAGCTGTGGCTCTTCTACTTTGTAACCCCTGAGGGGGGGTTAAAGGTTACCTTTGAAATTGGTTCAAGTAGGCTTCGGCCTACACTCTGCTCCCCCTGCAGAGCCCGGGCTCCAACACCGCCAGTTGGGGCCCGGTACTGCTAGCTGCACAGAGCCAAACACCAGCCAATGTGTCAGTGGGGTTCAGCACCGCCAGCTGTTCCCCTGCTGTGCAGCCGGCAACGTGTCCTGCAACTGCCACGCAGGCACAACAGACCCAAAGCTGACGCCAGTGCAGGCTTCGGCCTACACTCTGCTCCATCTCCTCCTCCTGCTGACCCCGGGCTCTAACACTGCCAGTTGGGGCCCGGTACTGCTAGCTGCACAGAGAAAAACACCAGCCAATGTGTCAGTGGGGTTCAGCACCGCCAGCTGTTCCCCTGCTGTGCAGCCGGCATCGTGTCCTGCAAAAGCCACGCAGACACTTGCTCTTGTACCTTCTGCTCCCCATCCTGGTTCCAGTACCGTCAGCTGGTTCCGGGCAGAGCCTTTGGCTTAGGTGCCTCCCTCTGGGTATCCGAGTTCCACCAACGTCAGGTGGTCCTTGGTAGTGCTTTCAGGCACGGGTACCTCCTGCTTAGTAACTGGGTTCCAGTAACGTCAGCTGGTCTTCGGTAGTTCCATTGGCTCTTGGACCTTCGGCTACCCATCCGGGTTCCAGCACCGTCAGCTGGTTCTCGGCAGTGTCTTTTGCTCTTGTACCTTCTGCTCCCCATCCTGGTTCCAGTACCGTCAGCTGGTTCCGGGCAGAGCCTTTGGCTTAGGTGCCTCCCTCTGGGTATCCGAGTTCCACCAACGTCAGGTGGTCCTTGGTAGTGCTTTCAGGCACGGGTACCTCCTGCTTAGTAACCGGGTTCCAGTAACGTCAGCTGGTCCTCGGTAGTTCCATTGGCTCTTGGACCTTCGGGTAGCCATCCGAGTTCCAGTTCCATCAGCTGGTTCTCGGCATTTTCTCAGCCTTCTTGTACCTTCTGCTACATTTCCAAGTTCAAGAGACTAAACACGATGACCCGGAAGACCACCCCTAAGATGATGACGACACCAGAGACGACAACCACCGTGATGACGACGACCCTGGAGACGATGACCCCGAAGACCACCCCGATGACGAAGACCCCGGAGACGACGACCCTGAAGACCACCCCGATGACGACCCCGGAGACGACGACCCTGGAGACGACGACGACCTGGAAGACCGAGAAGCAGAAGAACAAGAGGCTGCAGAACAAAGAGCAGAAGAACATTAAGCATAACACTAAATATCATAGCAAAAAATATTATCTAAATTATAAGCAGAAGAAGACTAAGCAGTGTATGGGGGTGAGTCCGTTCCTCCTCGTGGTGCCCCTGGATAAAGCCTGATGCTGCAGGCCAAACTGAACGCGGACAAATGTAACTCTTTTGTGACAGGCAGAACGGAAGGTGTAATCTTCAAACTTTTATAGATAACAACTACGGGAATGCCTGTCACAAATAAGAATATGATGAAGAAGTAGAATATGATGAAGATAATAGTAAAATAAAAAGAATATGAACAATGTAAGAAAAAAAATAATAGGTAGAAGATGAAGAAGAAGATGAATAAGGTGAAGAAGTTGATGTCAAAGAAGCTGATGATGAGGATAATGAAGAAGAAAGTGTGGGAGAAGTAAAAAAGAAGGTGAAGGGCGTGGAAGTAGTAAAACATCAATATCTGACAAAATAAAAAAAAATTAACATAGTCTAAATCTTTCTACCGCCGAACGTCATAAAAAAAAAAAAAACTGCTATTCTATTACATTGGGCTAAACCTCTGTGCCTTTAATGTCTCCGCCACGTCCCCCAATACATCCTACATTATTCTTAGTTGTTTTCCTTCATGTAGAATGAACCTACAAGTTTATAAAGGGTTTATTTTAATTCCGATATTTTCGTCCCATTGACTTGCATTGGGATCGGGTATCGGTATCAGATTAGATCCGATATTTTGACGGTATCGGCCGATACTTTCCGATACCGATACTTTCCGATATCGGAAAGTATCGCTCAACACTAATTGAGACAGGTTTTTTGGGTTTTCAGGAGTTGTATGCCAAAATCATCAGTATTAAAACCATAAAAGACCTGACAAATTTCAGTTGGTGGATAATGAATCTATAATATATGAAAGTTTAATTGTAATCATTACATTATGGTAAATAATGAAATTTAACACTATATGCTAATTTTTTGAGAAGGAGCTGTATATCTCAGATTAATCAATTCACAGTCACAATGAGTGATGTAAGGTTTCTCTTACTGAGAGTGTTGGGGGACACTCGCTTGACCGCGATATTTAAGCACACAGCACGGGTTTATAAAAGAAAGCAGTCCATACGGTTTATTAAGCCACATAAACCGGGTTTAAGCACAGTTCATTACATAGAATACAACAGGCACCAACAGTCTCTTTGGTACCTGACGGGAGCTCCTGCTCCACCTTGCCGACTCTTCCAACAGCCTTTGGGTAAGCTGCCTAACGGGGATCACCAACTCGCCTGGTCAATACACAGTAGTCAGTCCAGATCTCACCGAAGGACTCCAGCTTCCCCACACTCTGTTAACATGCTTCTGGGTAAGCTGCCTAACGGGGGTCCCCAACTTGCCTGTCCGGCACACAGTAGTCAGTCCGGACCTCACCGAAGGACTGCAGCTTCCCCACACAGGAACAGTCTCTGGCCCCGCAGATCCTGGTCCTCACCTCGTTACCACAGGTCCTGGACCCCGTCCTCCACCTATCAGCTTAGGTCCTGGACCCCGTCCTCCACCTTTCAGCTTAGGTCCTGGACCCCGTCCTCCACCTGTCAAAACAGGTCCTGGACCCCGTCCTCCACCTGTCAGCTTAGGTCCTGGACCCCGTCCTCCACCTGTCAGCTTAGGTCCTGGACCCCGTCCTCCACCCGTTACCTCAGGTTACCAGGATCACGCCGGTGGCCTAGTCCGGGTATTCTTCAGGACGTCCTTCCGCAGCCGGGCACGTCCAATACCCAGGCCACCCGAAGCCAAGTCTCACGGTCTTAGGTGCTCTCCGGACCCTAGTCGTTCCTAGGCCAATCCAGCACCATTCGGGACCCTAGTCATTCCTAGGACAGTCCCGCACCGTTCCCAGGTGCTCTCCGGACCCTAGTCATTCCCAGGACGATCCAGCACCATTCGGGACCCTAGTCATTCCTAGGACAGTCCCGCACCATTCCCAGGTGCTCTCTGGACCCTAGTCATTCCTAGGACGATCCAGCACCTTCACCGGTCAGGTCCATACACAGGTTCCACACAGGACCTACCGGACACACCTCCCAGCTCCACACACAGGGAGCTCACAACGAACACTGACTCCCACCCTGGTCACGTTACATACTGATAACCACTCCCCTGGGTGGGAGTGTATGTGTGGCTAGTCTGACCCTCCCATCTCTCATGACTAGCCTAGTAAGTCACCCAAACTTAACTATACACATTACAGAAACTCTTGAGGGACTACAGGTCCCAGCATAAACACAAAACATCAGACTTACTACGCAGACTCCCTCTGCGACACATATCGGCCATTTACAACACTGCCGATCACAGGTTCACCACGAATATCACCACAACAGATACGCCTCCATGCATATCTCGCAGAGCGCACAGAGCGCCCCCTAGCTGCCACAGGGGTCACTACACCATCACATATATCACAGTGACTATATAGCTAAAGCACTTATCTACTGTATATCACTTGAATCTTTGGATTATTATCCACAGACTGACCACCACTCCCTTTTTCACTATGATTCTATACTGAAATAGTACAACACAATCAGATTAGTCTTTTGTCAAACCTATTTTGAATTGACCTCCTAACTAGTGATGAGTGCAAGTGCTCTTTACTCACGTTTGCATTGGGTGCTCGGGTATGCACAGAGTATTGAGGGTGCTCGAATGACATACTCAAGTCCCCACCCCACATGGTTTACCTCTGTTAGACAGCCAAAAAGCATGTGGGGATTGCCCATGTGTGGCAGACCACCCCTGCATGTGTTTTTTGGCTGTCTAACTGCCGTGAAACATCTGGGATGAGGACTCGAGCATATCCCTTGATCGCCTATACTCTGTGCATACCCGAGCCCCCAATGCAAACTCGAGTAGCAATCATTTGTGCTCAACACTACTCCTAACCTTATACTAAAAAAGCCAGAAATGTTGCTGCTTAGCCAGCCTCCTTGTTTTTCACTGTCTGTAATAGTCTACCTTGATTGGCTGGTCTAGACTATACAATATGATATTATAGGGCATCAGGGGACGAATGTACTACTGTGCCTGATGTCATTAAACTGCTACATGAGTCTTCAGCATCATGTGAAAGAACACTGGGTATTTTTTATTTTCAGTTAATGAGAATTGAATTGCAGATTGTTCTAAATTTCAGGAAATTCTAATTAAAAATGATCATCCATGAATTGATATACTCCTCTCTACTCATGACTAGTGTTGAGCGATACCTTCTGATATCCAAAAGTATCGGTATCGGATTGGATCGGCCGATATTCGAAAAATATTGGATATCGCCGATACCAATACCCGATACCAATGCAAGTCAATGGGATCAAAATATCAGAAATAAAATAAACCCTTTCTTTCCTTGTAGGTTCTTTCTACATGAAGGAAAACAGCTAAGAATAATGTAGGATGTATTGGGGGAGGTGGAGGAGACATTAAAGGCATAGAGGTTTAGCCCAATCAAATTGAACAGCAGGATCTATTTTTTTTTTAAGACGTTCGGAGTTACAAAGATATTGACTATGTTAAGATTTTTTATATTTTGTCAGATATTGATGTTTCACTACTTCCACGCTCTTCACCTTTTTTCCTTCTCCAACACTTTCTTCTTCATCATCCTCAGCAGCAGCATCTTTTACATCAACTTCTTCTTCACCTTATTCATCTTCTTCTTCACCTTCTTCCTATTATTCTTTTTTGTTACATTCTTCATATTCTTTTTATTAAACTATTATTCTTCTTCATATTCTACTTCTTCATCATATTCTTATTTGTGACAGGCATTCCTGTAGTTGTTATCTATAAAAGTTTGAAGATTACACCTTCCGTTCTGCCTGTCACAAAAGAGTTACAAAAGGATTTGTCCGTGTTCAGTTTGGCCTGCAGCAGCAGGCTTTATTCAGGGGCACCACGAGGAGGAACGGACTCACCCCCATACACTGCTTAGTTTTCTTCTGCTTATAATTTAGATCTATTTTGCTCTGATGTTTAGTCTTATGCTTAATGTTCTTCTGCTCTTTGTTCTGCAGCTTCTTGTTCTTCTGCTTCTCGGTCTTCCGGGTCGTCGTCTCCAGGGTCGTCGTCTCCGGGGTCGTCGTCGTCATCGGGGTGGTCTTGAGGGTCGTCGTCTCCAGGGTCGTCATCTCAGGGGTTGCCATCTCAGGTGTCGTCGTCATCTTAGGGGTGGTCTTCAGGGTCGTCTTTAGGGTCTTGAACTTGGAAATGTAGCAGAAGGTACAAGAAGGGTGAGAAAATGCCGAGAACCAGCTGATGGAACTGGAACCCGGATGGCTACCCGAAGGTCCAAGAGCCAAATGAACTACCGAGGACCAGCTGACGTTAATGGAACCCGGTTACTAAGCAGGAGGTACCCGTGCCAGAAAGCACTAACAAGGACCGCCTGACATTGGTGGAACTCGGATAACCAGAAGGAGGCACCTGAGCCAAAGGCTCTGCCTGGAACCAGCTGACGGTACTGGAACCAGGGGGACCTTTTCAAGATTGTCTTCCTAGAGCCCCAACTAGCGGTGTTGGATCCCAGGGTCAGCAGGAGGAGCAGAGTGTAGGCCGAAACCTGCACTCGAGGCAGTTTAATATCTGTTGTTGTGTCTGCGTGGTGGTCGCAGGACACATTGCCGGCTACACAGCAGGGGAACAGCTGGCGTTACTGAACCCCACTGACACAGTGGCAAGGTGAGTGTTTTTCTCTGTGCAGCCAGCACTTCCGGGCACCAACTGGCGGTGTTGGAGTGGGTCAGCAGGAGGAGCAGAGTGTAGGCCGAAGCCTGCACTCGAGGCAGTTTAACATCTGTTGGAGTGTCAGCATGGCGGTCGCAGGACACATTGCTGGATACACAGCTGGGGATCAGCTGACGTTACTGAAACCCAATAACACGGCAGCAAGTGTTGACTGTGCAAACAGCACTTCCGAGCAGCAACTAGCGGTGTTGGAGCCCAGGGTCAGCAGGGGGAGCAGAGTGTAGGCCGAAGCCTAATTGGAGCACATTGAAAGGGAACCTTTAACCCCCCAGGCGTTAGTAACTAGAAGAGCCTACTTGTGCAGCAGTAATGCTGCACAAGGAAAAGGTGGCTCTTTTAATTATGTTCCTTGCACACGCTGAATGAAACACTTATAAAATTTTGCCCCTCATACCGTGAAACCGTCTCGGAGGCGGGACTTTCCTTCTTAATAAGACGAAGCACAGCTGTCAAAAATACCCCCTTGGTGCTGGGCGTAGCCTCCTGAGCGTTGTTTTTTTTGTGTACTGGAGTCTGCGCTGTTGTGTTATCCCTTGGCCATGCGCTGTTAGCGCTTCCCGTCTTCTGACATCATTTGATGTCAGCCGGTGCGGTCGGGCTGCCCATGAATCCCAGCCCCGCAGTGTCTTCTGATTTATTCACACTGCGGGGCTGGGATTCATGGCCTTGCGCAGTAAATATCTTCGCCTCTCACTCATGTCCTTATGCCTGCTTCAGACTGTGCGGCGTCAGCTGATCCCTTATCGCATGCCATGGCCGTGAAGCCGCACAGTCTGAAGAAGGCGGAAGGAGATGAGTGAGAGGCGAAGATATGCACTGTGCATGCCCATGAATCGCAGCCCAAATGCAGCATTAGTGCTGCACAAGGTGGCTCTTTTACTTACAAATACCTGGGGGGGCAGGTTCCCTTTAATTTTTGTTGTAGTGTCTGTGTGGCGTTTGCAGGACACGATGCTGGCTACACAGCAGGGGAACAGCTGGCGTTACTGAACCCCATTGACACAGTGGCGAGTGTTTTTCTTTGTGCAGCCAGCACGTCCGAGCAGCAACTAGCGGTGTTGGAGCCCAGGGTCAGCAGGAGGAGCAGAGTGTAGGCCGAAGCCTGCACTGGAGGCAGTTTAATATCTGTTGTGTCTGCGTGGTGTTTGCAAGACACGTTGCCGGCTACATAGCAGGGGGACAGCTGGCGTTGCTGAACCCCACTGACACAGTGGCGGGTGTTTTTCTCTGTGCAGCCAGCACTTCCGAGCACCAACTGGCGGTGTTAGAGCCCAGGGTCAGCAGGAGGAGCAGAGTGTAGGCCGAAGCCAGCACTGGAGGCAGTTTAATATATGTTGTGTCTGCATGGCGTTTGCAGGACACGTTGCCGGCTACACAGCAGGGGGACAGCTGGCGTTGCTGAACCCCACTGACACAGTGGCAGGTGTTTTTCTCTGTGCAGCCAGCACATCCGGGCACCAACTGGCGGTGTTAGAGCCCAGGGACTGCAGGAGGAGCTGAGTGTAGGCCGAGGCCTAATTGGAGCAAGTTGAAAGGGAACCTTTAACCCCCCCCAGGCGTTTGTAGCTGAAAGAGCCATCTTGTACAGCACTAATGCTGCAAAAGGATAAGGTGGCTCTTTTAATTATGCTCCTTGCAAACGCAGAACTAGACACTTATAAAATGTGTCCCCTGCTCCCATGAAACGGTCCCGGAGGTGGGACTTTCCTTCGTAATGAATGCAGCACAACTGTCATTCCTAACCCCTTGGCACCGTGTGCCGCCTCCTCAGCGTTGTTTGATTCTGTCCCGGAGCCTGCACTGTTATTATATCCCTTGGCCATGCGCAGTTAGCGCTGACCATCTTCTGACATCATTTGTTGTCAGGCTGGCTGTGCCTGTGCGGCCGCGCTGCCCGACATCCCGCCTCGGAGTGTCATTTAATGTAATCACACTGCGGGCCTGGGATCCATGGGTTTGCGCAGTGCATATCTTCGCTTCTCACTCCCCTCCTTCCCGCATCTTCAGACTGTGCGGCGTCAAGGCCGTGGCATGATATTAGGGATCAGCTGACAGCGCACAGTCTGAAGAAGGCAGAGGGAGATGATTGAGAGCCAGAGGTGAAGATATGCACTGCGCATGCCCATGGATACCAGGCCCGCAGTGTGATTAAATCAGAAGAGACTGCGAGGTGGGATCTCGGGCAGCGCGGCTGCACAGGCACAGGCAGCCTGACAACAAATGATATCAGAAGACGGGCAGCGCTAAATGCGCATGGCCAAGGTTGAATATAACAGCGCAGGCTATGGGACAGATTCAAACAACGCTGAGGAGGCGGCACATGGCGCCAAGGGGGTAGGGTTGACGGCTGTGCTGCGTCCCATTACAAAGGAAAGTCCCACCTCCGGGACGGTTTCACGGTGTGAGGGGACACATTTCATAAGTGTTAGGTTCAGCGTGTGCAAGGAGCACAATGAAAAGAGGCAGCTTTTCCTTGTGCAGCAATATTGCTGCACAAGGTGGCTCTTTCAGTAACAAATGCCTGGGGGGGACAGGTTCCCTTAAATTTCAGTTGTGGTGTCAGCGTGGCGGTCGCAGGACACATTGCCGCTACACAGCAGGGGAGCAGCTGGCGTTACTGAACCCCAATAAGAGAGGAGCAACTGTTGACTGTACAAACAGCACTTCCGGACAGCAACTGGCGGTTTTGGAGCCCAGGGAATGCAGGAGGAACAGGCTAGAGTTATTGCCGCAACACAGCAGGGGAGCAGCTGGCGTTATTGAACCCCAATAACAGAGGAGCAACTGTTGACTGTGCAGACAGCACTTCCGGACAGCAACTGGCGGTGATGGAGCACAGGGAATGCAGGCGGAGCAGGCTAGAGTTATTGCCGCAACACAGCAGGGGAGCAGCTGACGTTACTGAACCCCAATAACAGAGGAGCAACTGTTGACTGTGCAGACAGCACTTCTGGACAGCAACTGGCAGTGTTGGAGCCCAGGGAATGCAGGAGGAGCAGGCTAGAGTTATTGCTGCAACACAGCAGTGGAGCAGCTGGCGTTACTGAACCCCAATAACAGAGGAGCAACTGTTGACTGTGCAGACAGCACTTCCAGACAGCAACTGGCGGTGTTGGAGCCCAGGGAATGCAGGAGGAGCAGGCTAGAGTTATTGCCGCAACACAGCAGGGGAGCAGCTGGCGTTACTGAACCCCAATAACAGAGGAGCAACTGTTGACTGTGCAGACAGCACTTCCGGACAGCAACTGGCGGTGTTGGAGCCCAGGGAATGCAGGAGGAAGAGGCTAGAGGTATTGCCTCAACACAGCAGGGGAGCAGCTGGCGTTACTGAACCCCAAAAACAGAGGAGCAACTGTTGACTGTGCAGACAGCACTTCCGGACAGCAACTGGCGGTGTTGGAGCCATGGGAATGCAGGAGGAGCAGGCTAGAGTTGTTGCCGCAACACAGCAGGGGAGCAGCTGGCGTTACTGAACCCCAATAACAGAGGAGCAACTGTTGACTGTGCAGACAGCACTTCCGGACAGCAACTGGCGGTGTTGGAGCCATGGGAATGCAGGAGGAGCAGGCTAGAGTTATTGCTGCAACACAGCAGGGGAGCAGCTGGCGTTACTGAACCCCAATAACAGAGGAGCAACTGTTGACTGTGCAGACAGCACTTCCGGACAGCAACTGGCGGTGTTGGAGCCCAGGGAATGCAGGAGGAGCAGGCTAGAGTTATTGCCGCAACACAGCAGGGGAGCAGCTGGCGTTACTGAACCCCAATAACAGAGGAGCAACTGTTGACTGTGCAGACAGCACTTCCGGACAGCAACTGGCGCTGTTGGAGCCCAGGGAATGCAGGAGGAGCAGGCTAGAGTTATTGCCGCAACACAGCAGTGGAGAAGCTGGCGTTACTGAACCCCAATAACAGAGGAGCGACTGTTGAATGTGCGGACAGCAGTTCCAGGCACCAACTAGCGGTGTTGGAGCCCAGGGACAGCAGGCGGAGCAGATAGGAGGTATTGCAGCACACACAGCAGGGGAGCAGCTGACGTTACTGAACCCCAATAACACGGCAGCAAGTGTTAACTGTACATCCAGCACTTCCAGGCACCAACTGGCGGTGTTAGAGCCCAGGGACAGCAGGAGGAGCAGATAGGTGGTATTGCAGCACACACAGCAGGGGAGCAGCTGATGTTACTGAACCCCAATAACAGAGGAGCGACTGTTGACTGTGCGGAAAGCACTTCCAGGCACCAACTAGCGGTGTTAAAGCCCAGGGACAGCAGGAGGAGCAGATAGGAGGTATTGCAGCACACACAGCAGGGGAGCAGCTGACGTTACTGAACCCCAATAACAGAGGAGCGACTGTTGACTGTGCGGACAGCACTTCCAGGCACCAACTAGCGGTGTTGGAGCCCAGGGACAGCAGGCAGAGCAGATAGGAGGTATTGCAGCACACACAGCAGGGGAGCAGCTGACGTTACTGAACCCCAATAACACGGCAGCAAGTGTTAACTGTGCATCCAGCACTTCCAGGCACCAACTGGCGGTGTTAGAGCCCAGGGACAGCAGGAGGAGCAGATAGGTGGTATTGCAGCACACACAGCAGGAGAGCAGCTGACATTACTGAACCCCAATAACAGAGGAGCGACTGTTGACTGTGCGGACAGCACTTCCAGGCACCAACTAGCGGTGTTGGAGCCCAGGGACAGCAGGCGGAGCAGATAGGAGGTATTGCAGCACACACAGCAGGGGAGCAGCTGATGTTACTGAACCCCAATAACAGAGGAGCGACTGTTGACTGTGTGGACAGCACTTCCAGGCACCAACTAGCGGTGTTGGAGCCCAGGGACAGCAGGCGGAGCAGAAAGGAGGTATTGCAGCACACACAGCAGGGGAGCAGCTGACGTTACTGAACCCCAATAACAGAGGAGCGACTGTTGACTGTGCGGACAGCACTTCCAGGCACCAACTAGCGGTGTTGGAGCCCAGGGACAGCAGGAGGTGCAGAGGAACACTGTTTAGGCCGAAGCCTGATTGGAGCAAGTCGAAAGGGAACCTTTAACCCCCCCCAAAAGGCGTTTGTAGCTGAAAGAGCCAGCTTTTGCATCACAAAGGATGCCAAAGGAAAAGGTGGCTCTTTTCATTATGCTCCTTGCAAACACAGAACTAAACACTTTTAAAGTGTGTCCACTGATACCGTAAAACCATCCCGGAGGTGGGACTTTCCTTTGTAATGTGACGCAGCCCAGCCGTCATTCCTACCCCCTTGGTGCCATGCGCCGCCTCCTCAGCGTTGTTTGATTCCGTCCCGGAGCCTGTGCTGTTATGTTATCCCTTGGCCGGGCGCACTTTGCGGTGCCCGTCTTCTGACATCATTTGGTGTCAGGCTGGCTGCGCCTGTGCGGCCGCGCTGGCCAAGATCCTGCCTCGCAGTGTCGTCTAATGTAATCCCACCGCGGGCCTAGGATCCATGGCCATGCGCAGTGCATATCCTCGCCTCTCACTCCCCTCCCTCCGGCTTCTTCAGACTGCGCGGTGTCACTGCCGTGGCATGCTATTAGGGATCAGCTGACGGCGCACAGTCTGAAGAAGGTGGAGGGAGATGAGTGAGAGGCGGAGGTGAAGATATGCACTGCGCATGCCCATGGATCCCAGGCCCGCAGTGTGATTAAATTAGAAGACACTGCGAGGCGGGATCTCGTCCAGCGTGGCTGCACAGGCGCAGCCAGCCTGACACCAAATGATGTCAGAAGACGGGCACCGCAAAGTGTGCCTGGCCAAGGGATAACATAACAGCGCTGGCTCCGGGACAGAATTAAACAACGCGGAGGAGGCGGCGCACGTCGCCAAGGGGGTAGGAATGATGGGTGTGCTGCGTCACATTACAAAGGAAAGTCCCACCTCTGGGATGGTTTTACGGTATCAGTGGACACACTTAAAAAGTGTTACGTTCTGCGTGTGCAAGGAGCTAAACAAAAATAGTTACCTTTTCCTTGTGCAGCATAACTGCTGCACAAGGTGGCTATTTCAGTAACAAACGCCTGGGGGGGGACAGGTTCCCTTACATTTCAGTTGTTGTGTCAGCGTGGCGGTCGCAGGACACATTGCCGGCTACACAGCTGGAGATCAGCTGACGTTACTGACACCCAATAACACTGGGTCGTATGTTTTGACTGTGCAGATGTCACTTCTGAGCCTCAACTGGCGGTGTTGGAGCCCAGGAATTACAGTTCAGGTGGTAGAAAGATGAACACAACAGGAGACCTGGATACTGTAGACAGTCACCCAATTATTTAATCAGGAAGAGGAGTGGCAAATTCCTGCGAGATCCAGGCCTGGTTCATTTTCAGGAAAGTAAGCCGGTCAACGTTTTCGGAGGATAGTTGCATGCGACGGTCAGTTAGTACACCACCTGCAGCACTAAAGACGCATTCCGATAATACACTAGCCGCAGGGCAAGCCAGCACCTCCAATGCATACTGGCTTAGCTCTGGCCATGTATCCAGCTTAGAGACCCAAAACTTGAAAGGGGAAGAGCCGTCTGGGAGTACAGCAAGAGGGCAAGACATGTAGTCTGTCACCATCTGACGGAACCATTACCTCCTGCTGACTGGAGCCATCTGTGATGGTGTAGACATTTGTGGCGGGCACACAAAACTGTGCCACAGTTGGGCCATACTGGTCTTGCCTTGGGCAGAGGCACTGCTTCTGCTCCCTCTTTGTGCAGAGCCTCCTCCACTGCCTGGACGCACTGAGCTGCTTTGTAAAGCACTAGCAGCACTTCTCTCAGTTGGACTGGAGAAGATGATGGAATTCACCAGTGTGTCTTGGTACTTCCGCCTTTTACGCTCCCGGTTCAACGGTGTGATGAGGCTTTGTACGTTGTCCCGATAGCGAGGATCGAGGAGGGTGAACACCCAATAATCAGACATGTTGAGAATGTGGGCGATGCGGAGGTCGTTTCTCAGGCATTGCAGCATGTAATCAACCATGTGCTGCAGACTGCCAACTGGCCAAGAAACGCTGTCCCCTGCTTGAGGCGTGATCTCTGCCCGCTCGTCATCACCCCACCCTCGCTGTACACACTGACTACTGGACAATTGTGTAACTCCCTCCTCTGGACGGATGTCTTCCTCCTCCATTGACTCCTCCTCATCCTCCTCACAAAGTGTCCCCTGCCTACGCTTTTGTGAGGAACCACGTGGCGCTGACTGTCCAGAAGATGATGGAAATGGTGAATCCTCATCCTCCACCTCTTCCACAACATCATCCCTTAGCGCTTGCAGTGATTTTTCAAGCAGGCAGATAAGGGGGACAGTCATGCTGACTAGTGCATCATCTGCACTCGCCATCCGCATGGAATAATCGAAGGGACGCAAAACCTGGCAGACGTCCTTCATAGTGGCCCACTCTGTGGTTGTGAAGTCTGAACGGCGTGGAGTGCGACTTCTTTGCGCCTGATGCAGCTGGTACTCCATTACTGCATGCTGCTGCTCACACAACCGCTCCAACATATGTAACGTGGAATTCCACCTGGTAGGTAGGTCACATATGATGCGATGTTCCAGAAGGCGGAATCGGCGCTGCAGAGCCGCAATGCGCGATTTTGCCGTGCTGGAACGCCGCAAGTGAGCACACTCTAGGCGGACCTTGTGCAGCAGTGCATCAAGATCCGGATAGTCCCTCAAAAAACTCTGCACGACCAAGTTGAGCACATGTGCCAGACATGGGTGTAGCGCCCCCACTGCCGCAGGGTCGAGGGGTACCCGGTACCGGGCCTCTGAGTCTCTGCTCCGGGGTTGTCACGGTGGCTAGGCCCAGTCCGTGACCCTGCCGAGGGGCGCACAGTGTCAGGTATGATGTAGATGGTGTGGTGGTGAGGCTGTGGTGGTGCAGTGCAGTAAATAACGAGGACACCAGGTTGCAGTCTCTTTACCTCTTTACTGAAGGTCTCTGAGTCCTCAGTCCGGAATACGGTTCACCAGGCTGCGCAAGTCCGGCCGGTCCAATGGCACCTCCAGAGTTCTCTTCACAGGTGGAAATCGGTGCCTTCCTTCTAGCGCTATGTGTTGTGGTCCTTCCCTGCTGTGCTTACGGAAAGTCCCCACAACTGTTGTGTCTGTTTCTTAAGTTCCCTCACAACTCGATTAGATGATGTTCTGCTAATCCTCCGTCCCTCCCTGATGTTCTGGTTGGGACGGCACCCGTTTGACGGGTAGGCTCGGAGCTCTTCCAGGACCCTAGAGTCGCCCCTCTCCACAGGTTGCCCCCCAAGACTGCATAGGTGATTTAAGGTAGACAGCCCGCCTTAAACTGACTGTCCTGCCGCTGTTTGGAGTATTGCTTGAAGCTGAATGTTATGATACTCCCTCGGCGTTCCGGCCACCGGTAGTGCGCCTCAGTAGGATGTTGCTTCGGTCTTACAGCACGACTCCTACTGGTATTTCTCCTTTTGCGTGATCTCGTTTCTCACTCAGCACAATCTATCTCTCTTCTAATCCTTCCTTGGGCACCGCCGCTACCCGGAGCAGGCACGGTCCCGTTACGTTCGTTCAAGTTGCCAAGCCTCTGTCAGGATCCCACCCCTGACAGAGACCCTACT
Source organism: Ranitomeya variabilis (assembly GCF_051348905.1). Classification (NCBI taxonomy): domain Eukaryota; kingdom Metazoa; phylum Chordata; class Amphibia; order Anura; family Dendrobatidae; genus Ranitomeya; species Ranitomeya variabilis. Next base: position 498,334,577 of record NC_135233.1, on the reverse strand, counting down.
GTATCTTCCCCTACAACACCCTCTGCCACAAGGTGTTGCCTGGTTCCAACCCAGTCAGCTTTCTCTTCTAACTTCCTGCCTGACCCCCAGTTTACCCACTATGGTGGGGAGTGGCCTAGTGAATAGAACCCTTAGCTCCCCCCGGAGGCCCGGCTGTGAAATGTATTGGTGTCTGTGATACCTGATCCGATGAACTCCTTCAGTGCCATCAGGCGCACCATAGCTCCCCATAGTGGCGGAGCCACAGTACTGCAACGACCAGGACTCTGGGGCGCTGCACTCCCCCCTGGTTAAACACAGTACTCCGGGACTGAGAAGAAAACAACAATACAAGTTAGCAAAAAGACATACAGTTTTGTTGAGTGCAATAACAATAAGCATATTTAAACAGAGCTTCCCTTTATGGGAGGTGAGGACACTTGAACGTTACAAACATGGTTAGATATCATAGCAACATGCTATAAATAACTTTTCTTACCCAACCGGGTATTCTACTAAGTGCAAAATTGTTGAACAATAATTTAACATTGCCTTTAAGGACATACATTCTGAATCCACTAAAGACCTTCCTATAATCACATTATAAGGTAATTTAACTTTTCCATTCTCCTTCTTTAAATCTGCAGGACCGCCTGTCCTAACGGCACGAGACCTACTGCCTCTCCTTTCTATGCAGGACCGCCCCGTTCAGCCCGGGCCTACTGCCTTTTCCACTACTATACACAGTATAGAGCATAACATTACTTTCAGTTTAAGAGCACTGAGCCATCTCTACATGACTCCTATGAGGACTCAGGGTTTACCTTCTATCCTAATTATCTATCAACGTTATCAACCATTTTCTTTATATAACATCAAACCTTCTCATTATCTTTCTCACTAACATGCATGCTGGACACCACGTCTACCCCTACGGACCCACTGCATCCTTCTACTATCTTTCACTTTTTCTTTTCAGAGAACATCATCAGCATTTCTTCACAATTAAATAGTTGAATACATATAACTTACTCATGTAAACATTATCATCACTTTCTTTCGTCAAAACATTATTGCTACCTGTCTTAAAGCAATATCATCATTTAAGTGCGACAAATGAACATCCCCTTTAAGAGGGGACCAAGTCTCTATGAGGTAGCACGTCTTCTCAAGCTACCAGTCCATAGTCAGCAAAGGTTCCAGTGTGGTATCTTCACAAAGAGTCCTTCTTTAAGTAAAACCAGTAGGGAGCACCTTTAATAAGGTGCAAACTATGTACAAAAAGTTCGTATCATGCACTGTTCATGATTTCAGCAGTTCTTTTCAACTAAAAACTTGTGCAAAAACTTTGGAAAAACAAACAAAACAATAGGGATCCCGGGTCAACAGAAGGATCCCCTTAAGAGTTAACCCTGGACGGGTTTAGCAGCAAAAACAGGACACGAACAAACAGTCAAAGAACTATTTACATATTTAAAGCAGTCATGCTTACTCATTTTTCGGGGAAGAAGGTGGTTTCCTCCCGGGCCTCACCAGACCAACGGGTCGTCCTGCTGGTTCAAGGAGCGGGTCCCGCCCCAACAACGACAGGATCCCTCGCCGGGATGTTCTTTTCACCGAGGATCCTGCACGCCCCCAAGGTACATGGTGGGTCCGGGTTCCCCGCTGCTCCGCAGGGTCAGGTTCCGTTGCCTTTTCGGCGGGAGGTTCATCTTTGGAGGTTGCAGCGGCGGCCTGGAGCGCGATGCACCGCTGGACGCCCTGCGCCATCCAGCCAGCTTCACCTGTTGCTCTCCTCCACCTGGTGTAGGTTACGGCATCACCTGGCTCCAGGTCGCGAGCGAACCTTCCACCGCAGAGTTCCACCTCCTCTCGGTCCACGTGGACTTGTAGCGGCTCCCCGATCTCCTGTATAACCCCTCTTCCAAGCTGAATGTTATGATACTCCCTCGGCGTTCCGGCCACCGGTAGTGCGCCTCAGTAGGATGTTGCTTCGGTCTTACAGCACGACTCCTACTGGTATTTCTCCTTTTGCGTGATCTCGTTTCTCACTCAGCACAATCTATCTCTCTTTTAATCCTTCCTTGGGCACCGCCGCTACCCGGAGCAGGCACGGTCCCGTTACGTTCGTTCAAGTTGCCAAGCCTCTGTCAGGATCCCACCCCTGACAGAGACCCTACTGTATCTTCCCCTACAACACCCTCTGCCACAAGATGTTGCCTGGTTCCAACCCAGTCAGCTTCCTCTTCTAACTTCCTGCCTGACCCTCAGTTTACCCACTATGGTGGGGAGTGGCCTAGTGAATAGAACCCTTAGCTCCCCCCGGAGGCCCGGCTGTGAAATGTATTGGTGTCTGTGATACCTGATCCGATGAACTCCTTCAGTGCCATCAGGCGCACCATAGCTCCCCATAGTGGCGGAGCCACAGTACTGCAATGACCAGGACTCTGGGGCGCTGCATGGGATGTGAGTGAGGTTGCCGAGGCCCAGAGCTGCCACCAGATTTCAGCCATTATCACACACTACCATGCCTGGCTGGAGATTCTCTGCCACAAACCACACATCGCTCTCCTGCTTGATGGCATTCCAGAGCTCCTGCGCTGTGTGGCTTCGATTCCCCAAAGAAATTAATTTCAAGACGGCCTGTTGGCGTTTGGCCACGGCTGTGCTCATGTCGGTCGTAACAGGTAAATGTTCACGGGTCCATGTGGAGGTGGACTGTGACTGCTCCTGCAGCGATGATTCTGAGGAACTTGTGTAAGAGGAGGACTCAATGCGTACAGACTGGATTCCTGCAATCCTTGGAGGGGGCAGGACATGTCCTGCGCCACTCGCACGATCTGTACCCGGCTCAACAACATTAACCCAATGGGCAGTGAGGGAAAGGTATCGCCCCTGTCCATGTTGACTGGTCCACGCATCGGTGGTGAGGTGGACCTTGCTACTGACGGCGTTCAGTTGCGCGTGTTTTATGTGTCCCTCCACATGCTCGTGCAGGGCAGGGACGGCTTGCCTGCTGAAATAAAAGCGGCTGGGCACATTGTACTGTAGGACTGTCAATGACATCAAGTCACGGAAGCTGTCAGTCTCCACCAGCCTGAATGACAGCATTTCCAGTGACAGAAGTTTGGCAATGCCTGCCGTCAGAGCCTGTGCTCGTGGGTGGTTTGCCGAGAAAGGCCGCCTTTTCTCTTTTCTCCCATGCCTGTACTATCGATGGCTGTAGACTGGGCTGGGAGTGTGAGGATGACTGGGAACGTGGTGCTGCGGGTGAATTACAGTGGGTCTCTGGACAACAGTGCCAGAGGTTCTTCCATGGCGATCCTGGGAGGAAGCCGAACCAGCTGTGTGTGAGCTGGAGGAAGAGGCAACCCGAGCTGAAGAGGTGGTAGCTGCCGCTGTTGGTTGGCCTAGCTCTTCAGTGTGTTTTTGTAACTCCGCCGCGTGCCTGGTCCGCACATGTTTCCGCATGTTGGAGGTATTGAGGTTGCTGACATTTCTCCCTCTTTTGACTTTGTGATGACACACCTTGCATTTGACATAGCAAATGTCATCTGCAACTGTGTCAAAAAAGGACCAGGCACTGCAAGTCTTGGGAGCGCTTTTTTTGGCTTTTGGAAGAGACATGCTCCTAACGGGTGCCAAAGTGGAGGCTACAGGATCCGCAGTCTTCCCCCTCCCTCTCCCTCTTTGGCCCATTCGGGGAATCTCTTCCTCAGAGCTGCTCCCACCACCTTCCTGTCCCTCACGCCACGATGGGTCAAGGACCTCATCATCTACACTACCCTCTGCCACCAACTGCTCCTCCTGGGTAGTCTCAGCAGCAGAGCACGCACCAGAAAGTGGCACCTGAGTGTCATCAGCGGATGCGTTCTGCGGTGTGGTGACCGGAGGCACTGGCCCACCCGCCTCTTCAGACTCAGAGAGAAAAAGCTGTTGGGCATCACTGCACACTGCCTCTTCTTCCATTTCTCCAATGCTGCTTGGCTGGCCCCCTGTTTCCAAGCCAAGAGATTCAGAGAACAGAAGTAGAGACGGGTCCTGTCCTGGGCTCTCTGTCTGCCTGGGCAATTTGGCAGGTGGTGAAGAGACAGATGGCTGCTCTCCAGTGCTCTGTGTCTGAGAGGATGTGGCACTAATTGAAGTCGATGCGTTAGCTGCCATCCATCCGACAACGGCTTCAATTTGGTCTTCACGCAGCAGCGGTGTACGGCGCTCTCCGACAAAGCTGCGCATGAAGGACTGTTCCCTGCTGAAACTGGGTGATGATGAGTCACCGGTGCCCGCAGCAGGCACAGAATCCCCACGTCCTCTCCCTGCTCCGCACCTACGCCCACGTGCCTTACTCCCTGCCTTCTTCATCTTGGTTGACTGATAAAGATAAGCAGAAAAGTACTAGCGGCTTAGTGTGCTTATTCCTGAACAGCTCCTAACAGGTATAAGAAACACTAATTTTCTAAAGTGTGGACTAGACTTTAATATGAGCTAATGTGGCCTTCACAACTGTAAAGTGGTGTGTTTGGTGAACTTTATTATTTATTTATTTTTGGGGGGCTGAACTGACAACAGGGAGAGCTGCACTCACACGGAGACTGTGCAGACAGCCATAAACGGCGCTGCAAGGCCCCAAAAACCTCCTCTACGTTATCCTATGTAGTGTTTTTCCACAATTTAGCTGGATACGGGTGGAAAGCCACTAATAGGAATTATTTGAAAAAATGTGCAGCGGGCTGCACTATTTGCAAAAAATGACAATGGAATGGATAGAACTGTATGAGTCAGTGAACCACCCTGAGCTGGATACAACCGGCTGTGGCTGCACACAGACTACAGGGCGAGCTGCACTCACACGGAGACCATGCAGACAGCCGTAAACGGCGCTGCAAGGCCCCAAAAACCTCCTCTACGTTATCCTATGTAGTGTTTTTCCACAATTTAGCTGGATACAGGTGGAAAGCCACTAATAGGAATTATTTGAAAAAATTTGCAGCGGGCTGCACTATTTGCAAAAAATGACAATGGAATGGATAGAACTGTATGAGTCAGTGAACCACCCTGAGCTGGATACAACCGGCTGTGGCTGCACACAGACTACAGGGCGAGCTGCACTCACACGGAGACCGTGCAGACAGCCGTAAACGGCGCTGCAAGGCCCCAAAAACCTCCTCTACGTTATCCTATGTAGTGTTTTTCCACAATTTAGCTGGATACAGGTGGAAAGCCACTAATAGGAATTATTTGAAAAAATGTGCAGCGGGCTGCACTATTTGCAAAAAAGGACAATGGAATGGATAGAACTGTATGAGTCAGTGAACCACCCTGAGCTGGATACAACCGGCTGTGGCTGCACACAGACTACAGGGCGAGCTGCACTCACACGGAGACCGTGCAGACAGCCGTAAACGGCGCTGCAAGGCCCCAAAAACCTCCCCTACATTATCCTATGTAGTGTTTTTCCACAATTTAGCTGGATACGGGTGAAAAGTCACTAATAGGAATTATTTGAAAAAAATGTGCAGCAGCCTGCACTACTTGCAAAAAAGGACAATGGAATGGATAGAACAGTATGAGGCAGTGAACCACCCTGACCTGAATACAACCAGCTATGGCTGCACACAGACTAGAGAGTGGGCTGCACTCACACACACACACACACACACACACACAGAGACCTTGCAGATCGCTGTGAAAACAGCTCTGCAAGGCAAAAGCAAGGTGAACACACAGCAGTTGCTAAATTAGCCTGGGAAAAGCACAAAGAAGCAAATCGCTATCTCAACTGGCCCTCAGTCAGAACACAGCGTCCTGTCACTAACTGAATTCACAGCAGAGTGAGCCCAAAATGGCGCCAGTGACTTTTAAACTGCAGCATGACATCATTTCAGCAGCCAATCACAGCCTTGCCAGTAGTTTCATGCCCACCATGCTGAACAGGATGTGCCCACACTTGTAATCAGTCCTCATTGGCTGAATTCGTGCTGTTTGAATTGAGAACTTCCGATTCCGGTATCCAATATGCGGCAAGTATCGGATCTCGGTATCGGAATTCCGATACCGCAAATATCAGCCGATACCCGATACTTGCAGTATCGGAATGCTCAACACTACTTATCAGTCTCTGTCCGCTGGAGGAAGGTAGCTGGAAGATCCCTCGGTGGTGCCGCAGGTGATGTGAGATGTCTCTGATCCGGTCCCGCAGATGGGCGATGCACTGTCTCCTGGAGACAACGAATCCACTGGGTCCTTTGGCACGTGATCTCCTGATCCGAGCACACGGTGGGGTAGAGATGATAGTCGGTGGCACAGTGGAAGAAGCGGAAAGTTCAGCAGACAAGGCCGCAGTTGAAGCACACAGTCCAGTGGACACAGCCACAGGCACAGGCCGGTACTTAGCAGGCACCGCAAGAATGGGACTAAGCAGTGCCTCCTCGGTGGTGAGCGGAGCCAAGGTATGCACTCTATCCTGATCACTACCCGGTGCGGATGTCGCTCTGGGCTGGGGGTAGTATGTGTCGGCAGTATCGCTAGCCGGAGATACAGGCACAGCTAGCTAGCGTGGGTTCGTCGAGAGGGAGTCAACCGTCTCACTACTCACAAGCTCGTTCCCCGCCAAGTGTCCCGTCTTCCCGCTCAGACTGCTATTTATGTCGGATTAGAAAGATAAGCGCGTGCACAGCCTAATAGTGAGGTGCCTGAGTAGGTTCCAATACCATAAAATGCAGTAAAAAACTCGGCACTCTAACTTAACTTTTGTTAGTGGTTTAATTGTGTCCACGTTAAACAACAGAAACGTTTCGGTCCTAACATTCGGACCTTCCTCAGTCACAGTAGTAAGATATGGTCAACACCAGGCAGACCCCCAGGATTGTGAAATCTCAGTAGATTTATGGGAGATGGTGGACACAGACTGTGTCTCAGGACTGTATAGAGATCCGGCGAGTGCCCTTAGAAGATCTGGAGCCTGTGTGTGTGGTCTGAAGGGACGCGGCATCCACCGTAAGTCTGTGTCCACCATCTCCCATGAATCTACTGAGATTTCACAATCCTGGGGGTCTGCCTGGTGTCGACCATATCTTACTACTGTGACTGAGGAAGGTCCGAATGTTAGGACCGAAACGTTTCTGTTGTTTAACGTGGATACAATTAAACCACTAACAAAAGTTAAGTTAGAGTGCCGAGTTTTTTACTGCTATTTATGTCGGACCCGCCCCCATCAGTCAGGTGTCCTGAACTGCTCCAGTCCGAAATCTCTTCCCCCTGAAACACTGGTAATGGCCCCGACAGTTCCGGCCCAGACACTCAAGAGAGACCGCAAGTTTGGCTCTCCGCCCTACAACAGCACTACATAAATAAAACAAAATGTCAATACAGGATGTCAGCACTAACATCAGTACAGGAATACAGTGCCAACATTAGTACATGAATATCACTAGAGCAAACATTTGATCCATGTTACATGCAGGAAGATGAGGAGAATAAAGAGGATGGGGAGAAGCAGCAGGTGGGTTTAGGGGGGTGACGCTTAATTATCCCAGGCACAGGCAGATGAAAGGACAAATGGCCGAAGTGAAAATGACAACTACAATAACAAAACTGGCTATGGCAGTCAATCATCACAATTGGATACAAAAAGTCAACCAATAGATTCCTTGGTCATGCTGGTGAAGATGGCAAGCTGTATACTGGTATGCTTGTGGGGTGACATGCATATTATTAGCACTATTGGATAGTCATGCTTCTTGACCAGTGTTATAAAAGCAAAATGAGAACATTTTTCCTGCTTCTGAAAAGTGGCATAATATGCTTGCTCTATTTCTATTTAATTTGCTCTGAATGGCTGACCAGTAGACCCCTATCCACATACTGAAGGCACACTGGAGTTAAGGTAGCGTTGAAATCCTCTAGTGTCAGCCAGTGAAGGATGTCTGTTTCTAGCTGCTAAATTTGTCAATATGGTTAACTGTGGCACCAATAATGTTATCCCCCAGATAATTAAGTTGGAAAACACATTCACACTGTTCTATACTATTCTGCTGCTACTAGTGCTAATGCTGATGGCCCTATGCAGCCAGTAATCTTCTGTCTGTGTCCCATATTCTGTCTATGCTGTGATGCTGCTGCTGCAAGGGCTTTCCATGCACGCCCCACACAGTTGTCCACCTTCTGTCTCTCCATCATGTTGTATATTGCAACTTTGCTCTAGGTCAGACACTGAAAGCAAATGACCCATGTGCCAGAATTTTGTAGGGGACCCCCTATCTTAAAGGGATTTTCCATTAATTTTGTTTATCCCAAAAGGCTTGCCCTAACTAAAAATAATAACATCAGAGTTAATCACTCCCCCCTGATCCAGCGATGTCTCTCAGCTGCTGGTCTTTGTTTATATGTTGCAGCAGTGATGTCTTACTAGTTGTGAAGGAACCCTCCTCTGAGGTTCCCTGTGAGATGCACGGGTTATCACTGCCACTGCCAATTGACAACCAGACATACAGTACAGACCAAAAGTTTGGACACACCTTCTCATTTAAAGATTTTTCTGTATTTTCATGACTATGAAAATTGTACATTCACACTGAAGGCATCAAAACTATGAATCAACACATGTGGAATTATATACTTAACAAAAAAGTGTGAAACAACTGAAATTATGTCTTATATCCTAGGTTCTTCAAAGTAGCCACATTTTGCTTTGATGACTGCTTGGCATTCTCTTGATGAGCTTCAAGAGGTAGTCACCGGGAATGGTCTTCCAACAATCTTGAAGGAGTTCCCAGATATACTTAGCACTTGTTCGCCCTTTTGCCTTCACTCTGCGGACCAGCTCACCCGAAACCATCTCGATTGGGTTCAGGTCTGGTGACTGTGGAGGCCAGGTCATCTGGCGTATCACCCAATCACTCTCCTTCTTGGTCAAATAGCCCTTACACAGCCTGGAGGTGTGTTTGGGGTCATTGTCCTGTTGAAAAATAAATGATGGTCCAACTAAACGCAAACCGGATGGAATAGCATGCAGTATGCCTTCAATTTTGAATAAATCCCCAACAGTGTCACCAGCAAAGAACCCTCACACCATCACACCTCCTCCTCCATGCTTCACGGTGGGAACCAGGCATGTAGAGTCCATCCGTTTACCTTTTCTGCGTCGCACAAAGACACGGTGGTTGGAACCAAAGATCTCAAATTTGGACTCATCAGACCAAAGCGCAGATTTCCACTGGTCTAATGTCCATTCCTTGTGTTCTTTAGCCCAAACAAGTCTCTTCTGCTTGTTGCCTGTCCTTAGCAGTGGTTTCCTTGCAGCTATTTTACCATGAAGGCCTGCTGCACAAAGTCTCCTCTTAACAGTTGTTGTAGAGATGTGTCTGCTGCTAGAACTCTGTGTGGCATTGACCTGGTCTCTAAACTGAGCTGCTGTTAACCTGCGATTTCTGAGGCTGGTGACTTGGATAAACTTATCCTCAGAAGCAGAGGTGACTCTTGGTCTTCCTTTCCTGGGGTTGTCCTCATGTGAGCCAGTTTCTTTGTAGCGCTTGATTGTTTTTGCCACTGCACTTGGGGACACTTTCAAAGTTTTCCCAATTTTTCGGACTGACTGACCTTAATTTTTTAAAGTATAGATGGCCACTCGTTTTTCTTTACTTAGTTGCTTTTTTCTTGCCATAATACAAATTCTAACAGTCTGTTCAGTAGTACTATCAGCTGTTTATCCACTAGACTTCTACACAACTGATGGTCCCAACTCCATTTATAAGGCAAGAAATCCCACTTATTAAACCTGACAGGGCACACCTGTGAAGTGAAAACCATTCCCGGTGACTACCTTTTGAAGCTCATCAAGAGGATGTCAAGAGTGTGCAAAGCAGTCATCAAAGCAAAAGGTGGCTCCTTTGAAGAACCTAGAATATTAGACATATTTTCAGTTGTTTCACACTTTTTTTTATTAAATATAATTCCACATGTGTTAATTCATAGTTTTGATGCCTCCAGTGTGAATGTACAATTTATATATAGTCATGAAAATACAGAAAAATCTTTAAATGAGAACGTGTGTCCAAACTTTTGGTCTGCACTGTATATTTTCTGTCCATTGTATTAAATATCTTTACTGTACTGTTGCTGCCAGGACTACCAGTGCTGGCTGTAAACATCCAGACATCTCCTGTCTATCCCTCTTACTGTTTTCTGTTCTGTTGCTTCTACTGCCACTGCCAATGGACAGCTACACATCTTCTGCCTGTTCAATTTTTATATCTATACTCAATTGCTTATGAGAACCCTACTCTGCACATGGTAAATATAAGATTCCTAAAACTGTCAACTAAGGGATAATTTTTGGACGTCATATTTACGTTTCAAACAACAAACCTATAGCTGCTCCTAAAAAAGAGAATATTTTGCAGACAGTGAATTAAATTGAAAATTTGTGGTGAAACTGGATAGTCAGAAGGTGTCACATCTCAGATTAGCCATAGAAATATGGAGAGAAAGCCTTAAAGCATGAAACAAATTGTGTATGTGTGTGTGTGTGGCACAGCAGTGAAGATTAGTCTGTGAAGAAACGAGAATAATGTACTCAGACGTAATTGATAAAAATAGTGAGATTGCAGAGTTGACAACCACAAGCTGTTGCTTGCTTGATCACTGTGGTTACAGTGGATTTCAATTACACATACTTTCACATTCATGCAGAAACAAGCAGGCTACCACTGTGCCACTTAAATATACTTGTACCCCCTATTGTGACTCATGAGTATATATGTAATTACTAGTGTACCCCAGCAACAATAAAATAGGCCACCACTGTTTCCCTGAATCAACTTTTAGACACCCTTGTGCCCGATGAGTAAAAAAAATCACCACCCATCAAACTCTCGTATGCAGTGTGGTCTTCTATCTTGTCTCCTCTTAAATTACATTGATGGAGCAATGTCATCACACTATTTCACCAGCTAAGTCATAGAGAGGCTGCAGCAAAGCAGAGAGATAGTCATGGATTTCTGCAGCATCGCTAGTATATTTAACTGCATCCATTTATTAAGGATATGAACATAATTGAATTACCGGCTCCCTGTCTTGCCTCGCGATTGCAGCGCCCTTAATAAAGACTGCAAGATATCTGGTGTTTTCAGATCCTTTTAGACCTCACACCCCAACAGTCATTAGATGACTATGCAGCAGCCTAAGAATAGCCAAGAAGATTGTACAGAAGTTGAAGTGATAGGTTACTTTCCTAATTTCGGGAGCTCCTTGTTCTCATGGTGGAGGTTGCAGCAATCAGATCCCACCAATGCCTATGAGAAAACCTACATTTACCAGAGAAATTCGATTCACATCAGAGTTGTTCTCCATGAACTGAATGTCCCTTATCACACTTTTGGGTATCTCCAGATCACAGAGCATAATAAATGTAAAATTTTAAAAAATAAATAAAAATAATATTTTATACTTGTACTCATTTAACCAATTTCCTGTCCGGTCCTTCTGCTCCAGTCCAGTTTACAGCACATCTTCTTCTTATTGAATGCTGAACCTCCTTGCCCCTTCATGCTGGATTGGAATTTTCAGCTCTCATGAGGCCGAGGATGTTTCTGCGCAAACAGGAGTAAGGTGACGACGTTATGATGTCACAACCGGTGTCATAGCCTTTTTCCTATTGCAGCTGTAAGACCCGGCCTAGCTTGAAGAAGCATGAGGATTCAGTGCTAGGTGTCAGAGACACGAAGATGCACCATGGACCAGACTGGTTACATGTGAGGAGCGAAAGGGTCAGTGAGGTGAACGGTAAGGTGAGTATAAAAATTGTATTTTATTTTTTAACCTTTTAATGCCCCATTACAGTTCATCAGAGAAGCAAATTGCAAAAGACCCACATTTTGGTGAAAGCATTTTTTTCGTAATATTCGAGTAGAATGGATTCAATTCCACTTGAATATATTTTCTCATCTCTAGTAAATAGTTATCACTGAACAGTTATCACCGATCAGAGTTAAATGGATGTTTCTAAGAATCTTTCAGCAAAAAAACAAAATTTTTTTCCTTTAATGGCCTATCAAGGCTGAACTACATTATGGCAAACATATTTGTGTTTTCCTTATTCATTTACAGCACTTTTGTAAGTACAATACATGTTCTCTACAGGCTTTGTGCGTGTGTTCATGTGCACAAAGCCTTGTCCTCTTTTTATACCAAAGAGGTTTGCAAACCTTAATGACAAATGCAACAGAAAAAAAAAGGCAAAATTACATAGAACCATCCCAAAAGGAGTACAAATTCATATGCGCTTTCCTTCTGAAAAGATTGCTTAAGCACAGAGCATGCTTCCAGCTTTATCTTCAATGAAAACATTGGAAAAAGTGACACATGCGTGCGACCCAAAGGGCATGCCATGCAAACTTCAGATAAAAATAGAGCCACAAGTTTTGAGGCCTGACTCATTTGGATATGCTTTCAGCAGAACAGTAAGAAAAAGGGATGAATGCCTTTCTGTGATTCTGGCTTAAGAACTAACGCCAAAGATTTTACAAATTCTAGACAAAATTTTGTTAACTATTTTCCCACTTTGTCCTTGATGTTTGTCTTTTGATACTAAGCACAGTCTCAAAGCTGCGGAATCTATTTTGTGCAGCAATTTTCTGTGATTGTTATTCAGGACGTTATCTCAAAAGAAGCATTTCAGTTCAATTCTGCAGAAAGTCTTACAATAATCAATATTATTGCTACTATTATTTCTTGCTCCAACAGTTTTCTCAGCAACAGGCTAAGTGGGATGATTAGTAGCGTAGCACAGAGTGCTGTGACCCCAGGCTCCTGACTTCGAGGGGCCCACACAGAGCTAATGCTGCCCTCAACTGCATTGGTATGTGCAACTCTGCGGCAGAGCAAGGAGAAATTATCTCCCTGCACTGCTGAGCTCCATTCTGTAGGCCATAGGTCGCTTTAGGCCCATATCGGAGTGACGCGATGACACCATTTTTTTTACCTTGGAGTGCTTACTCTATTGGATGATATCATTTTTTTTAATTTGCCTGGGTGGCTTTGCTCCCATTTTTACTGTTGCTGGTGTTGCACTATTTTTGTTCATAGATAGATCGATAGATAGGATATATATAATCAGTGCTTTGCCTGTGTAGTTTACTGTACATGTATTAAGCTAATAAATTAATTAAAAAATGACATGGGTTCTACCCTATTTTTGATAACCAGCAAAGGAAAAGCAGATAGATGTAACAATTAGATGTGCTAATTCTGGTGCTTTTCACAGCTCTTCCCAATTGCCCTGTTGGGTGGCAATCAGGGTAATGACAGATGGGTTTGATGTCAGCTGTGATTTGTCAACCCAAGCTATCATTACCAAAATTGCCACCAGGGCAATCGAGAAGAAATGGGCAAAGAGCCAGAATTGGCACACCTAATTGGCAAATCTATGTGCTTAACTTTTGCTGGTTATCAAAAGTAGAGGGAGCCATGTCGTTTTTTCATTAATTTATTTATATATTTATTTTTTTAGCTTAAAACATGAACAGTAAATTACACATGCAAAGCACTGATTATATATCTCATATATCTATCTACCCCATATCTAGCTATCCATTTATCTATCTATCTAACTACAGTCCTGCTCATCATTATTGTATCTATCTACCACATATCTATCCATTTATCTATCTAACTACAGTCCTGCTCATCATTATTGGCACCGATAAAGTTTAAGTACATAATGTGTAATATCTCCTAAAAAAATGAATCACGTGAAACAGTTTTGTATAGAGCACATGTGTTATATAGAAAAGAGCAAATGATAAACAATAATTTAAAACAAATAACAATGGGAGGGAAAAATAGAAAAATCTGCAGCTTTCCGTGACACTAGTATTGACACCCTTTACATTAAATTAGAATGCAAACACACTTTGATTCGCCTGTGGGAAATCACAAATGAGAATCTCCTGTGATTAATTGTCAGTGCCCATGTCACGTGAATTAGCCAATGAATGATGACTTCAGTGTTTTAAAAAGGTACCTAGTAGACCCTGTTCCATTGTCACTCATAGTGAAGGCAAAGCAGGAGCTGTCTGAGGACATCTGAACTGTTGTTATTATTAGCAAACACAAGACTTCCAAAGGGTATGATGCCATCTCCACAGACCTTGGTATCCCAGCTTCAACAGTGCGCAATGTTATTAAGAAGTTTGCCAAGCATGGAAGTGTCAAGATCCTCCCTGGATGTGGGAGAAAGGGGAGAATTGACAAGCGATGTCTTCAAAGGTTGGTGCAAAGGGTGGAAAAAAACACCATATCAAACATTCAAAGACCTGATGGCCAATTTGGAACAGTTTGGGGTCATGGTTTCAACAAGTACCATATGCCGCACACTAAACCAAGCAGAGCTTTATGGGTGAAGGCCAAGAAAGAAACTATTGCTGTAGAAAATACATAAAAAACAATGAGTGATCTTTGCCAAAGAGTACCTTTACAAACCACAAACCTTCTGAGAAAATGTTCTGTGAACAGCTGAAACAAAAATAGAGCTTTTTCACAATGCAAAGCAACAGTTTGTTTACAGATGGCGCAATGAAGCTTATAAGGAAAATAACCCCCTACCAAAAGTTAAGCATGGTGGAGGATCCATAATGCTGTGGGATTGCTTTGCTACATGTGGTACTGGAGGCCTTGACTGTATCACAGGAATAATGAAATCATAGAATTATCAAGAGATTTTAGAGCAAACTGTCCTACCCAGTGTAAGAAAATTTGGCTTGAGTCGAAGATCATGGGTCCTTTAGCAAACAATGACCCAAAGGACACATCCAAAAGTACACAGGAATGGTTGAAAAAGAAAAAAATGGACTGTTTTAAAGTGTCCAGCAGTGAGTCCTTGTCCCAACCTGGTCTCAATCTCATTGAAAATCTTTGCGGTAAGCTGAAATCTGCTGTTGGGAAAAAGAACCCTGCAAACCTTCAAGAACTTGAGCAAACTGCAAAGGAAGCGTGGGAGAAAATATCAGCTGAGAAGTGCAAGAAGATTTTTGATGGCTACAAGTTTTGAGGCTGTCATCAATGCCAAAGGGTGTGCAACCAAGTATTAATTAGCGTTGCTTTTATTGCTGCCCATGCTGCTTATTCTGTTTCTTCTTTGAAATTGCAACAAGTAATTCGAAAAGCATATTTTATTGTTGTATTATTTTGGACTACTAATTAAAAAATCCTGAGTATATAGCTGGTATATTTCCATTTATTTCTGAAGATACTGTACAGTCTATGAAAAAATGAAGGGGTGCCAATAAAGATGAGCAGGACTGTATCTATCTCTATCTTTGCACATCTTTAACACTTAAACATCTGTCCTTTCTGTTCTGCATTCTATTCCAGTATGCATCACACAAATGGTGCACATGGATTGCACATAGTCAGCACACAGATACCATACGGATGACACATGCATACACGGACACACAGATATAGATAACACCACTACCAGTTTTTCCAGTACTGGAAATATCAGGACTTGTGAAGGGGGCCTCAGAGTGCAGCACTGTAGTTGTAAAAAGGGTTATCTGGTTAGGGGCCTAATAAGAAGTTTTGCTCCTCCTGAACCAAGCTCCTAGCTACGGCTCTGGAGATGACGCATTGGAAATGTAGATGCGCCTCACAAAAGATCACTCCTACTTTGTCATCTAATGTTTTTCTTTTTTTTATTTAAAAATCTTTAATTGCTTTCAGGAAAAGTTGAATACGTTCTAAGAAAACATAATTTTATGAATGGGTGTTGTATCGAGACTAGTGTTAGAAGATTTATGTGTTCAAAGAGGTGCAGTAAGAAAATATTTTTAGTTAGCATATTAACAGGTAAAGTCCCATATGCAAATCAAACCAAACCATAACACAATTTTATAAATGCATCTGAAATATAGAAGAAAACGCATGGATAGCACTCACCGATCCTTTAAAACGTCATGCTTTATTCAACGAGTAAAACATCATGGTCAGGAGAGTGGGTTAACAGGATGTGCGAGCCAGTGCTGACAACGGCCGTTTTGTGCTTAACTGGGCTTCCACGGGGCAAGCTCAGTTCAGCGCAAAATGGCCATCGTCAGCACTGGCTCGCACATCCTGTTAACCCACTCTCCTGACCATGAAGTTTTATTCATTGAATAAAGCAGGAAGTTTTAAAGGACCGATGAGTGCTATCCATGTGTTTTCTTCTACATTTCATTTACAAGTGTGTTTTCTGGACATGCACCCGAAGTCCACTGATATAGTTACAGCAAGACTGCAGCATGTGTGATCCCAAAGAATCTTAGACCAAACAGTGGTGCCATCTACTTTTTTCTATTTCAAGCACATTATAATGCATCTGTTCATATAAAATCTCCAAAATGCTGTGTTCTCAGAGCAATGAAATTATTTATGATTATTTATTTTTACATTGTAGCGAGTTATGTCCATATCACAGATGGAAAAAAACATATAGGTGCTTCTCACAAAATTAGAATATCATCGAAAAGTTAATTTATTTCAGTTCATCAATACAAAAAGTGAAACTCACCTATTATATAGAGCCATTACAAACAGAGTGATCTATTTCAAGTGTTTATTTCTGAAAATGTTGATGATTATGGCTTACAGCCAATAAAAACCCCAAAGTCATTATCTCAGTAAATTAGAATAATTAAAAAAAATACCTGCAAAGGCTTCCTAAGCATTTATAAAGGTCCCTTAGTCTGTTTCAGTAGGCTCCACAATCACGAGGAAGACTGCTGACTTGACAGATCTCCAGAAGGCAGTAATTAACACACTCTCCAAGGAGGGTAAGCCACAAAAAGTAATTGCTAAAGAAGCTGGCTGTTCACAGAGTGCTGTATCCAAGCATGTTAAAAGAAAGTTGAGCGGAATGAAAAAGTATGGTAGAAAAAGGTGCACAAGCAACTGGGACAACCCTAGCCTTGAAAGGATTGTTAAGAAAAGGCCATTCAAACATTTGGGGGAGATTCACTAGGAGTGGACTGCTGCTGGAGTCATTGCTTCAAGAGCCACCACACACAGATAAATCGAGGACATGGGCTACAAATGTTGCATTCCTTGTGTCAAGCCACTCATGACCAATAGACAACGACAGAAGCATCTTACCTGGGCCAAAGAGAAAAAGGACTGGACTGTTGCTCAGTAGTCCAAGGTGTTGTTTACAGATAAAAGTAAATGTTGCATTTCATTTGGTAATCAAGGTCCCAGAGTCCGGAGGAAGAGTGGAGAGGCACACAATCCAAGCTGCTTGAGGTCTAGTGTGAAGTTTCCACAATCAGTGATGGTTTGGGGAGCCATGTCATCTGCTGGTTTAGGTCCACTGTGTTTTGTCAAGACCAAAGTCAGCGCAGCCATCTACCAGGAAATTTTAGAGCACTTCATGCTTCCCTCTGATGAGAAACTTTTTGGACATGAAAATGTCATTTTCCAGAAGGACTTGGCACCTGTCCACACTGCCAAAAGTACCAATAACTGGTTTAAAAACAACAATATCACTGTGCTTGATTGACCAGCAAACCCGCCTGATCTTAACCCCATAAAGAATCTATGGGGCATTGTCAAGAGGAAGATGAGAGACACCAAACCCAACAATGCAAACAAAACAAGCTGAAGGCTGCTATCAAAGCAACCTGGGTTTCCATAGTACCTCAGCAGTTCAGCAGTAACACAGGCAGATCGCCTCCATGCCATGCGGCATTGAAGCAGTAATTGATGCAAAAGGAGCCCCAACCAAGTACTGAGTGCATGTACTGAACATACATTTCAGTAGGCCAACAGTTCCGATTTTAAAATAATTTTTCAAGCTCTTGTTATAATTTATTTTAATTTACTGACATAACTAATATTATTATTATTTATTTATATAGCACCATTAGTTACATGGTGCTGTACATGAGAAGGGGTTACATCAAAATACAAAAATCACTGTAAACAAACTAACAATGACAGAGTGGTACAGAGGGAAGACGACCCTGCCCTTGCAGGCTTACATTCTACAGGATTATGGGGATGGAGACAGTAGGTCAGGGGTTGCAGTAGCTCTGATGTTGTTGAGGTTGGCGTGTGGTCATTACAGGTTGTAAGCTTTCTAGAAGAGGTGGGTTTTCAGGTTTCTTTTGAAGGATCCAAATGTGGTGGATAACCGGACATGTTGGGGCACAAAATTTCAGAGGATGGGGGATATTCGGGAGAAGTCTTGGAGGCGATTGGGTGAGGAGCGAATAAGCATGGAGGAGAGTAGGAGGTCTTGGGAGGACTAAAGATTACATGAGGGAAGATATTGAGAGATTAGTTTGGAAATATATGAAGGAAAAAAGTTATGGATGGCTTTGTAGTTCAGTGCTAGTACTTTAAACTGGATACGCTGGGAAATTGGGAGCCAGAGAAGGGATTTGCAAAGTTTGCAAAGGGGAGAAGCAGGAGTGTAGCAAGGAGAGAGATTAGTCAGGCAGAAGAGTTAAGGACGGACTGGAGGAGTGCGAGAGTGTTAGAAAGTAGGCCACGGAGGAGGATGTTGCAGTAGTCAAGGCGGGAGATGATTAGGGCATGCACAAGCATTTTGTTAGAGTGAGGGTTGAGGAAAGGACAGAAAGGACGGAATATTTTTGAGCTGGAGGCGACAGGAGGTGGCGAGAGCTTGGATGTGCGGTTTGAAGGACAGGTGTCAGGACTCTGAACATTTTTTATTACCTTTTTGTGCATTACTGCCCTTTTCCAAGATGGCGTCTTTGGTCTCATGTGCACTGTGTCTTCCTGCTATAAAACTCCACCCCAGCCTTCAGTCTGTGCTAGAGTATTCTGCCTTGCATCCAGCTCCTGACCTCTGGTGACTCCCTGGCTTTATACCTGCTCCTGTGAACCTGTGGGGTTATCCTGCTACTCTGCTCTTAGTTCCTGCTGCATACACCAGTTCCAGTAATCCTCCTTCATCTGCTGCTCGTGTTTGCTTCCATCTGCATTTGCTGGACATGTAAGCTGTTTCTGCTCTGCAAGAACCTGAGACTATTACCCAGACCTCCCTGGATGAGCTAAGATATTATTTGAACTGCCTTATAAGCATATCTATCTGTGTTGTGGACTAAGCAAGGACTTATCGTGTCAAGTATCCTCAAGAATAATTGTGCTTCATAGACTTTCTGCGTGATTGCATTTTCCTCTGAAGTTTCCTATAGACTGCTGAGCTGCATTTGATATTTGCACCAAGTGTTGTGCATTTGAGTTTCTCTCTGCACCTGTTTGAATCACCGTGTGATAATATAGACTTTACCACTTATAAAACTGTGTCCTGTAGTTGTCTTGTTCCACGCAAAGAGTCTCCTGAGTTATCCCCTATAATTATTACAACAGGGCAGAGTCAAGGGTTACTCCGAGGCAGCGGATTTCGGGGACAGGGGAAAGTGTGGTTTCATTTATTTTGATAGATAGATCAGGTAGGGAAGATATGTGAGATAGAAGAAATATAATTAGTTCAGATTTGTCCACATTGAGCTTGAGGAAGTGAGAGGAGAAGAAGGAGGATATGGCTGATAGACACTCTGGGATTCTGGAGAGAAGAGAGGTGACATCTGGACCAGAGAGGTAGATCTGAGTGTCATCAGCATATAGATGATACTGGAAGCCATAGGACTTTATGAGTTGCCCCAGGCCAAGTGTATAGGTTGAGAAGAGTAAGGGTCCTAGGACAGAGCCTTGAGGGACATCAATAGAGAGGGGGAGAGATGAAGAGGTTGTTGTTGTGAAATTGGATTTTGGGCTCCCCCGGTGGCCACTGGTGGAATTGAACTGGTGTGCATCATCCTCTCTGTTCACCTGTTTCCATCAGGATGTGGGAGTCGCTATTTAGCCTTGCTCCTCTGTCACTTCCATGCCGGTCAACATTGTAATCAGAAGCCTTTCTGTGCATGTTCCTGCTGCTAGACAACTCCCAGCTAAGTTGGACTTTAGTCCTTGTTTGTTTTTGCATTTTGTTCCAGTTCACAGCTGTAGTTTCGTTTCTGTGTCTGGAAAGCTCTTGTGATCTGAAATTGCCACTCTGATGTTATGAGTTAATACTAGAGTCTTAAAGTAATTTCAGGATGGTGTTTTGATAGGGTTTTCAGCTGACCATGAAAGTGCCCTTTCTGTCTTCCGGCTATCTAGTAAGCGGACCTCAATTTTGCTAAACCTATTTTCATACTACGTTTGTCATTTCATCTAAAATCACCGCCAATATTTGTGGGGGCCTCTGTCTGCCTTTCGGGGAAATTTCTCTAGAGGTGAGCCAGGACTATATTTTCCTCTGCCAGGATTAGTTAGTCCTCCGGCCGGCGCTGGGCGTCTAGGGATAAAACGCAGGCTACGCTACCCGGCTACTGTTAGTTGTGCGGCAGGTTTAGTTCATGGTCAGTTTAGTTTCCATCCTTCCAAGAGCTAGTTCTTATGTTTGCTGGGCTATGTTCTCTTGCCATTGAGAACCATAACAGTTTGACCGGCCCAAAAAAGGGTTAAATTAATTGACAGAGAAAGGAGAGAAAAGAGAAGTCTGCTGAAGATTTTTTTTTTTTTTTTTTCAGTTCTGAGTGTGCTTGTAATTGAATCTCTTGCAAGTCTGCCTATATTGCAGCCTTTCTCTCTCTCTCTCCTTCTAATCCTGGAATGGCTCTGTGTTCACCTGTTTAAAATGGATATTCAGAGTTTAGCTGCAGGTTTGAATAATCTCACCACGAAAGTTCAAAATTTACAAGATTTTGTTGTTCATGTTCCTATATCTGAACCTAGAATTCCTTTGCCTGAATTTTTCTCGGGGAATAGATCTTGCTTTCAAAATTTCAAAAATAATTGCAAGTTGTTTTTGTCCCTGAAATCTCGCTCTGCTGGAGATCCTGCTCAGCAGGTCAGGATTGTGATTTCCTTGCTCCGGGGCGACCCTCAGGATTGGGCTTTTGCATTGGCTCCAGGGGATCCTGCGTTGCTCAATGTGGATGCGTTTTTTCTGGCCTTGGGGTTGCTTTATGAGGAACCTCAGTTAGAACTTCAGGCGGAAAAGGCCTTGATGTCCCTATCTCAGGGGCAAGACGAAGCTGAAATATACTGCCAGAAATTCCGTAAATGGGCTGTGCTTACTCAGTGGAATGAGTGCGCCCTGGCGGCGAATTTCAGAGAGGGTCTCTCTGATGCCATTAAGGATGTTATGGTGGGGTTCCCTGTGCCTGCGGGTCTGAATGAGTCCATGACAATGGCTATCCAGATCGATAGGCGTCTGCGGGAGCGCAAACCTGTGCACCATTTGGCGGTGTCTACTGAGAAGACGCCAGAGAATATGCAATGTGATAGAATTCTGTCCAGAAGTGAACGGCAGAATTTTAGACGAAAAAATGGGTTGTGCTTCTATTGCGGTGATTCAACTCATGTTATATCAGCATGCTCTAAGCGTACTAAGAAGCTTGATAAGTCTGTTTCAATTGGCACTTTACAGTCTAAGTTTATTCTATCTGTGACCCTGATTTGTTCTTTATCATCTATTACCGCGGATGCCTATGTCGACTCTGGCGCCGCTTTGAGTCTTATGGATTGGTCCTTTGCCAAACGCTGTGGGTATGATTTGGAGCCTCTTGAAACTCCTATACCCCTGAAGGGGATTGACTCCACCCCATTGGCTAGCAATAAACCACAATACTGGACACAAGTAACTATGCGGATTAATCCGGATCACCAGGAGATTATTCGCTTTCTTGTGCTGTATAACCTACATGATGTGTTGGTGCTTGGATTGCCATGGCTGCAATCTCATAACCCAGTCCTTGACTGGAAAGCTATGTCTGTGTTAAGCTGGGGATGTAAGGGGACGCATGGGGACGTACCTGTGGTTTCCATTTCATCATCTATTCCCTCTGAGATTCCTGAATTCTTGACTGAATATCGTGACGTTTTTGAAGAACCTAAGCTTGGTTCATTAACTCCGCACCGGGAGTGCGATTGTGCCATAGATTTGATTCCGGGTAGTAAATACCCTAAGGGTCGTTTATTTAATCTGTCTGTGCCTGAACATGCTGCTATGCGAGAATATATAAAGGAGTCCTTGGAAAAGGGACATATTCGTCCTTCGTCATCTCCCTTAGGAGCCGGTTTTTTCTTTGTGGCTAAGAAAGATGGCTCTTTGAGGCCGTGCATTGATTATCGGCTTTTGAATAAAATCACGGTTAAATATCAATATCCGTTGCCACTGCTGACTGATTTGTTTGCTCGCATAAAGGGGGCCAAGTGGTTCTCTAAGATAGATCTCCGTGGGGCGTATAATTTGGTGCGAATTAAGCAGGGGGATGAGTGGAAAACCGCATTTAATACGCCCGAGGGCCACTTTGAGTATTTGGTGATGCCTTTTGGTCTTTCAAATGCCCCTTCAGTCTTTCAGTCCTTTATGCATGACATTTTCCGTGATTATTTGGATAAATTTATGATTGTGTATCTGGATGATATTTTGATTTTTTCGGATGACTGGGACTCTCATGTCCAGCAGGTCAGGAGGGTTTTTCAGGTTTTGCGGTCTAATTCCTTGTGTGTGAAGGGTTCTAAGTGCGTTTTTGGGGTTCAAAAGATTTCCTTTTTGGGATATATTTTTTCCCCCTCTTCCATCGAGATGGATCCTGTCAAGGTTCAGGCTATTTGTGATTGGACGCAACCCTCTTCTCTTAAGAGTCTTCAGAAATTTTTGGGCTTTGCTAACTTTTATCGTCGATTTATTGCTGGTTTTTCTGATGTTAAACCACTGACTGATTTGACTAAGAAGGGTGCTGATGTTGCTGATTGGTCCCCTGCTGCTGTGGAGGCCTTTCGGGAGCTTAAGCGCCGCTTTTCTTCCGCCCCTGTGTTGCGTCAGCCTGATGTTGCTCTTCCTTTTCAGGTTGAGGTCGACGCTTCTGAAATCGGAGCTGGGGCGGTTTTGTCGCAGAGAAGTTCCGATTGCTCCGTGATGAGACCTTGTGCTTTTTTCTCGCGTAAATTTTCGCCCGCCGAGCGGAATTATGATGTTGGGAATCGGGAGCTTTTGGCCATGAAGTGGGCTTTTGAGGAGTGGCGTCATTGGCTTGAGGGGGCTAGACATCAGGTGGTGGTATTGACTGACCACAAAAATTTAATTTATCTTGAGTCCGCCAGACGCCTGAATCCTAGACAGGCGCGCTGGTCGTTGTTTTTCTCTCGGTTTAATTTTGTGGTGTCCTACCTGCCGGGTTCTAAGAATGTTAAGGCGGATGCCCTTTCTAGGAGTTTTGAGCCTGACTCCCCTGGTAATTCTGAACCTACAGGTATCCTTAAGGATGGAGTGATATTGTCTGCCGTTTCTCCAGACCTGCGGCGGGCCTTGCAGGAGTTTCAGGCGGATAGACCTGATCGTTGCCCACCTGGTAGGCTGTTTGTTCCTGATGATTGGACCAGTAAAGTCATTTCTGAGGTTCATTCTTCTGCGTTGGCAGGTCATCCTGGAATCTTTGGTACCAGGGATTTGGTGGCAAGGTCCTTCTGGTGGCCTTCCCTGTCTCGAGATGTGCGAGGCTTCGTGCAGTCTTGTGACGTTTGTGCTCGGGCCAAGCCTTGTTGTTCTCGGGCTAGTGGATTGTTGTTGCCCTTGCCTATCCCGAAGAGGCCCTGGACGCACATCTCGATGGATTTTATTTCGGATCTTCCTGTTTCTCAGAAGATGTCTGTCATCTGGGTGGTGTGTGATCGTTTCTCTAAGATGGTCCATTTGGTTCCCCTGCCTAAGTTGCCTTCTTCTTCCGAGTTGGTTCCTCTGTTTTTTCAAAATGTGGTCCGTTTGCATGGTATTCCGGAGAATATCGTTTCTGACAGAGGTACCCAATTCGTGTCTAGATTTTGGCGAGCATTCTGTGCTAGGATGGGCATAGATTTGTCTTTCTCGTCTGCTTTCCATCCTCAGACTAATGGCCAGACCGAGCGGACGAATCAGACCTTGGAGACATATTTGAGGTGTTTTGTGTCTGCAGATCAGGATGATTGGGTTGCTTTTTTGCCTTTAGCGGAGTTTGCCCTCAATAATCGGGCCAGCTCTGCCACCTTGGTGTCTCCCTTTTTCTGTAATTTGGGGTTTCATCCTCGATTTTCTTCTGGTCAGGTGGAATCTTCGGATTGTCCTGGAGTGGATGCTGTGGTGGAGAGGTTGCATCAGATTTGGGGGCAGGTAGTGGACAATTTGAAGTTGTCCCAGGAGAAGACTCAGCTTTTTGCCAACCGCCGGCGTCGGGTTGGTCCTCGGCTTTGTGTTGGGGACTTGGTGTGGTTGTCTTCTCGTTTTGTCCCTATGAGGGTTTCTTCTCCCAAGTTTAAGCCTCGGTTCATCGGCCCGTACAAGATATTGGAGATTCTTAACCCTGTGTCCTTCCGTTTGGACCTCCCTGCATCTTTTTCTATTCATAATGTTTTTCATCGGTCATTATTGCGCAGGTATGAGGTACCGGTTGTGCCTTCCGTTGAGCCTCCTGCTCCGGTGTTGGTTGAGGGCGAGTTGGAGTACGTTGTGGAAAAAATCTTGGACTCCCGTGTTTCCAGACGGAAACTCCAGTATCTGGTCAAATGGAAGGGATACGGTCAGGAGGATAATTCTTGGGTGACTGCCTCTGATGTTCATGCCTCCGATTTGGTCCGTGCCTTTCATAGGGCTCATCCTGATCGCCCTGGTGGTTCTGGTGAGGGTTCGGTGCCCCCTCCTTGAGGGGGGGGTACTGTTGTGAAATTGGATTTTGGGCTCCCCCGGTGGCCACTGGTGGAATTGAACTGGTGTGCATCATCCTCTCTGTTCACCTGTTTCCATCAGGATGTGGGAGTCGCTATTTAGCCTTGCTCCTCTATCACTTCCATGCCGGTCAACATTGTAATCAGAAGCCTTTCT
Source organism: Ranitomeya variabilis (assembly GCF_051348905.1). Lineage (NCBI taxonomy): Eukaryota > Metazoa > Chordata > Amphibia > Anura > Dendrobatidae > Ranitomeya > Ranitomeya variabilis. The sequence continues at coordinate 498,309,694 of NC_135233.1, read as the reverse complement.
GTGCATGTTCCTGCTGCTAGACAACTCCCAGCTAAGTTGGACTTTAGTCCTTGTTTGTTTTTGCATTTTGTTCCAGTTTACAGCTGTAGTTTCGTTTCTGTGTCTGGAAAGCTCTTGTGATCTGAAATTGCCACTCTGATGTTATGAGTTAATACTAGAGTCTTAAAGTAATTTCAGGATGGTGTTTTGATAGGGTTTTCAGCTGACCATGAAAGTGCCCTTTCTGTCTTCCGGCTATCTAGTAAGCGGACCTCAATTTTGCTAAACCTATTTTCATACTACGTTTGTCATTTCATCTAAAATCACCGCCAATATTTGTGGGGGCCTCTGTCTGCCTTTCGGGGAAATTTCTCTAGAGGTGAGCCAGGACTATATTTTCCTCTGCCAGGATTAGTTAGTCCTCCGGCCGGCGCTGGGCGTCTAGGGATAAATCGCAGGCTACGCTACCCGGCTACTGTTAGTTGTGCGGCAGGTTTAGTTCATGGTCAGTTTAGTTTCCATCCTTCCAAGAGCTAGTTCTTATGTTTGCTGGGCTATGTTCTCTTGCCATTGAGAACCATAACAGGTTGTATAGGAGAAGGAAATGCTACATTTGCATTTGGTAAGGTATGAGGAGATCAAAAATAAGGCAAGGTCTTTGACACCAAAGGAAAAAAGGATCTGTAGTAGGAGGCAGTGGTCAACTGTGTCGAAGGCAGAGGACAGGTCTAGAAGGAGGAGTATATGGAATTGTTTGTTAGCTTTGGCTGTAAGTAGGTCGTTAAGTAATTTTGGTTAGGGCAGTCTCAGTAGAATGGTGGGGATGGAAGCCAGATTGTAGGTTGCAAAGTGAGAGGAAAATTCAGCATGATCATTCTGCTCAAGGAGTTTGAAAGCAAATGTGAGCAAAGATATGGGGCGATATCTGGACATAGAGCTGGGGTCAAGGGATGGCTTTTTGAGGATAGGTGTGATCGTGGCATGTTTGAAAGCAGAGGGGAAGGTAACAGAAATTAGTGATAGGTTGAAGAGATGGGTTAGGGATGGGATTAGTGTGGTAGTGAGGTTGGGGAGGAGGTGGGATGGGATGGAGTTAAGCGCACAAGTGGTGAGGTGTGATTTGGAGAGAAGATCAGCAAACTCCCCTTCAGTGATTTTGGAAGTTATGGGGTTAGGGCATTGGTCTGGTATACAAAGGGGTTGTGGTGGTTTGACAACAAAGACTTGCCTAGTTTGGTCTCTCTTATTTTTGCAGTGAATGGCAAAGTCCTCTGCAACGATTAGGGAACTCAGAGGGGGCAGTGGTGGGCGGGATGTAAAATAAGTCTGTTTAGCAGAGGTGAGAGCTGATTTGAATGCGAGTGTTGCTTGTTTGACTTTTGGGTTTCATTGGCTGTAAGCCATGATCATCACCATTAACAGAAATAAACACTTGAAATAAATAACTCAGTTTGTAATGACTCTATAAAATATATGAGTTTCACTTTTTGTATTGAAGAACTGAAATAAATTACCTTTTTGATGATATTCTAATTTTGTGAGAAGCACCTGTATATGCTGAAAGCAAAATTAACACAAACTATACTGCTTACTTAACAATGTGGCATGCTCTGCTTGTGTGACAGACAGGAAAAGTGTGTAAATTGCTGAATTCCCAGATAAGGAAAATTAAATAAGTTTAGTTAGCCTACTGGTCTTCTATGATATCGCTGGAAAAAAACTATGGGATACTGCAAACAAACTAAATAGAAGTAGCACTACTTATTTGTCATTCTGCTGTAGTCTGTCAATGTGACAGACAGAAAGCTACCTAGAATGCAGAGTGCATAAAGTATTGTGTTTATTTTTTTTATTTAAAAAAAATAATGCTCTCAGTGTGAAAAACAAGATAGTTATAATACCTTTTAATGGCTAACAAAAGGTATCATAACTGCAAGATTAGCTTGCTTTTCATAAAGAGAGCATTTTTTTTTTCAACTGGCTAACACGGTACCAACATAATTTTATTTTTAATTTAGCAGCAGCCTCTACCAATGTCAAAGTTGAAAGAAAACATCAGTAACACAGGATATAAAGAAAACTAAAAGTACACTGATAGCATATCTGTAGGGAAGGAAGGCAACACATTACTAAACATAGGCTGGTATTAATTAGGGTCATGCAAGAATAAAATGTGCTAATTTCATTAAGAGATGCACGCCACTTAATGAACTTGATATAAACCATACAAATACAAATCCTACTAACCCAGAACAAAATTATTTTAGACATTTCTAAAACAATGTGCTCCTATTTCTAAAACAATAAAACAAAATTAACCCCTTAACGACCGCCGATACGCCTTTTAACGGCGGCCACTAAGGGTACTTAAACCACAGCGCCGTTAACGGCGCTGTGGAAAAAGTGAATAGCGCCCCCCAGAGTCGGATTTTCTCTGGGATCTCGGTTGCCGAGGGTAGCTGAGACTCCAGAGAACATGATTCGGGGGGTTTTTACCGACCCCTGAGTTGCGATCGCCGGTAATTAACCGTTTACCGGCGGTCGCAACAAAAAAAAACGCGATTTGCCATTTAATTTCTCTGTCCTCCGATGTGATCGCACATCGGAGGACAGAGAAATAGGGTCCCTGATCGCCCCCAATAGCCCCCCAATACTCATCTATCTCCCCCGGTGCTCCTCGTGGCTCCCGATGGGCACCGCCATATTTTTTCCGCCCGGCACCCGGAAGATCTTTGGGGTCTCGGCTGCCGGGGGTAGCCGAGACCCCAAAGAACATGATTTGTTTTGCGATCGCCGGTAATTAACTGTTTACCGGCGACCGCAAAAAAAAAAGCGATCTGTAATTCTCTGTCCTCTGATGTGATCGCACATCAGAGGACAAAGAAATAGGGGAATTCGGGGACCTTATCATACTCACCCGGTGTCCCTGGGTCCTCCTGCGTCTCCTACCGGCCGGCTTCTTCCTCGGGAAAGAAAATGGCGGGCGCATGCGCAGTGCGCCCGCCATCTGCCGGCCAGCAGGAGAGACGAGTTGGGGCTAAAATTAGGGTTAGGGTTAGGGTTAGGGCTAGGGTTAGGGCTATGGTTGGGGCTAAATTTAGGGTTAGGGTTGGGGCTAAATTAGGGTTAGGGCTAGGGTTAGGGTTAGGGTTAGGCTACTTTCACACTAGCGTTTTTTGGCTTCCGTCGCAATGCGTCGTTGGAGAAAAAACGCATCCTGCAAAAGTGCTTGCAGGATGCGTTTTTTCTCCATTGACTTGCATTAGCGACACATTGCGATGGATTGCCACACGTCGCATCCGTCGTGCGACGGATGCGTTGTGCTTTGGCGGACCGTCGGCACAAAAAAACGCTACATGTAACTTTTTTTGTGCAACGTGTTTTTTTGTGCGTGGAAAAAACAGCATCCGCTGCACCCGTTGTGCGGCGCTTACAACGCTAGCGTCGGTACGTCGGCCCGACACACTGCGATGGGCCGAGTAGGACGCTAGTGTGAAAGTAGCCTTAGGCTTCTTTCACACTTGCGTCGTTACGGGGCGGTCGCAATGCGTCGGCCCGACGTACCGACGCACGTTGTGAAAATTGTGCACAACGTGGGCAGCGGATGCAGTTTTTCAATGCATCCGCTGCCCAGTCTATGTCCTGGGGAGGAGGGGGCAGAGTTACGGCCACGCATGCGCGGAAATGGCGGACGTGACGTACAAAAAAAGGTTACATTGAACTTTTTTTGTGACGACGGTCCACCAAAACACAACAGATCCAGTGCACGATGGACGCGACGTGTGGCCATCCGTCGGTAATACAAGTCTATGGGCAAAAAAGGCATCTTGTGGGCACATTTGCAGAAAGTTAGGGCTAGGGTTAGGGTTAAATTTAGGGTTAGGGTTCGGGCTAAAGTTAGGGTTAGGGCTAGGGTTGGGGCTAAAATTAGGGTTAGGGTTGGGGCTAAAGTTCTGGCTAGGGTTGGGGCTAAAGTTAGGGTTAGGGTTGGGGCTAAAGTTATGGTTAGGGTTGGGGCTAAAGTTAGGGTTAGGGTTGGGGCTAAAGTTAGGGTTAGGGCTAGGGTTGGGGCTAAAATTAGGGTTAGGGTTGGGGCTAAAGTTATGGTTAGGGTTGGGGCTAAAGTTAGGGTTAGGGTTGGGGCTAAAGTTAGGGTTAGAGTTGGGATTAGGGTTAGGGTTTGGATTAGGGTTGGTATTAGGGTTACGTTTGGGATTAGGGTTGGGATTAGGGTTAGGGATTAGGGTTAAGGTTAGGGTTGGGATTAGGGTTAGGGGTGTATTGGGATTAGGGTTAGGTTTGAGGTTAGGGTTGAGATTAGGGTTAGGGGTGTGTTGGATTTAGGGTTTTGATTAGGGTTATGGTTAGGGTTGAGATTAGGGCTGTTTTGGGGTTAGGGTTGTGATTAGGGTTAGGGATCGGGTTGAGATTAGGGTTAGGGGTGTGTTGGAGTTAGGGTTAGAGTTAGAATTGGCGGGTTTCCACTGTTTAGGTACATCAGGGGGTCTCCAAACACGACAGCCAATTTTGCACTAAAAAAGTCAAATGGTGCTCCCTCCCTTCTGAGCTCTGCCGTGCGCCCAAACAGTGGTTTACCCCCACATATGGGGCATCAGCGTACTCGGGATAAATTGGACAACAACTTTTGGGGTCCAATTTCTCCTGTTACCCTTGTGAAAATAAAAATTTGGGGGCTAAAAATCTTTTTTGTGGGAAAAAAAATATTTTTTTATTTTCACTACTCTGCATTTTAAACTTCTGTGAAGCACTTGAGCATTCAAAGTTCTCACCACATATCTAGATGAGTTCCTTAGGGGGTCTAGTTTCCAAAATGTGGTCACTTGTGGGGGGTTTCTACTGTTTAGGTACATCGGGGGCTCTGCAAACGCAACATAACACCCACAGACAATTCTATCAAAGTCTGAATTCCAAAATGGCGCTCCTTCTCTTCCGAGCTCTGCCGTGTGCCCAAACAGTGGTTTACCCCCACATATGGGGCATCAGCGTACTCGGGATAAATTGGACAACAACTTTTGGGGTCCAATTTCTCTTGTTGCCCTTGTGAAAATAAAAACTTGGGGGCTAAAAAATCTTTTTTTGTGGGAAAAAAAATATTTTTCATTTTCACTACTCTGCATTATAAACTTCTGTGAAGCACTTGGGCATTCAAAGTTCTCACCACATATCTAGATAAGTTCCTTGGGGGGTCTATTTTCCAAAATGGGGTCACTTGTTAGGGGTTTTCACTGTTTAGGTACATTAGGGGTCTGCAAACGCAACATAACGCTCGCAGACAATTCTATCAAAGTCTGCATTCCAAAACGGCGCTCCTTCCCTTCCGAGCTCAGCCATGCACCCAAACAGTGGTTTACCCCCACATATGGGGTACCAGCATACTCAGGACAAATTGGACAACAACTTTTGGGGTCCAATTTCTCTTGTTACCCTTATGAAAATAAAAACTTGGGGGCTAAAAAATCTTTTTGTTAAAAAAAAAATATTTTTTATTTTCACGACTCGGCATTATAAACTTCTGTGACGTATTTGGGCATTCAAAGTTCTCACTACACATCTAGATAAGTTCCATGGGGAGTCTAGTTTCCAAAATGGGGTCACTTTTGGGGGGTTTCTACTGTTTAGGCACATCAGGGGCTCTCCAAACGCGACATGGCGTCCGATCTCAATTCCAGTCAATTTTGCATTGAAAAGTCAAATGGCGATCCTTTGCTTCCGAGCTCAGCCATGCGCCCAAACAGTGGTTTACCCCCACATATGGGGTGTCGGCGTACTCAGGACAAATTGTACAAATTATTTTCACGGCTCTACGTTGTAAACTTCTGTAAAGCACCTGGGGGTTTAAAGTGCTCACCACACATCTAGATAAGTTCCTTAAGGGGTCTAGTTTCCAAAATGGTGTCATTTGAGGGGGGTTTCCACTGTTTAGGCACATCAGGGGCTCTCCAAACGTGACATGGCGTCCGATCTCAATTCCAACCAATTCTACATTGAAAAAGTAAAACGACACTCCTTCTCTTCCAAGCTCTGCGGTGCGCCCAAACAGTGGTTTACCCCCACATATAGGGTATAGACGTACTCAGGAGAAATTGCACAGCAACTTTTGTGGTCTAATTTCTCCTGTTACCCTTGTGAAAATAAAAATTTGGGGGCAAAAAGATCATTTTTGTAGAAAAAATAGGATTTTTTATTTTCACGGCTCTACGTTATAAACTTCTGTGAAGCACCTGGGGGTTCAAAGTGCTCACCACACATCTAGATAAGTTCCTTAAGGGGTCTAGTTTCCAAAATGGTATCACTTGTGGGGGGTTTCCACTGATTAGGCACATCAGGGGCTCTCCAAACGCGACATGGCATCCGATCTCAATTCCAGCCAATTCTGCATTGAAAAAGTCAAACGGTGCTCCTTCACTTCCAAGCTCTGTGGTGCGCCCAAACAGTGGTTTACCTCCACATATGGGGTATCAACGTACTCAGGAGAAATTGCGCAACAACTTTTGTGGTCTAATTTCTCCTGTTACCCTTGTGAAACTAAGAATTTGTGGGCGAAAATATCATTTTTGTGAAAACAAATGCGATTTTTTATTTTCACGGCTCTACGTTATAAACTTCTGTGAAGCACTTGGGGGTTCAAAGTGCTCACCACACATCTAGATAAGTTCCTTAAGGGGTTCTCGTTTCCAAAATGGTGTCACTTGTGGGGGGTTTCCACTGTTTAGGCACATTAGAGGCTCTCCAAACGCGACATGGCGTCCGATCTCAATTCCAGCCAATTCTGCATTGAAACAGTCAAACGGTGCTTTTTCACTTCCAAGCTCTGCGGTGCGCCCAAACAGTGGTTTACCTCCACATATGTGGTATCGGAGTACTCAGGAGAAATTGCACAACAAAATTTGTGGTTAAATTTCTGTTTTTACACTTGTGAAAATTAAAAAAAATGGTTCTGAAGTAAAATGTTTGCAAAAAAAAGTTAAATGTTCATTTTTTTCTCCCACATTGTTTCAGTTCCTGTGAAGTACGTAAAGGGTTAATAAACTTCTTGAATGTGGTTTTGAGCAGCTTGAGGGGTGCAATTTTTAGAATGGTGTCACACTTGGTTATTTTCTATCATATAGACCCCTCAAAATGACTTCAAAGGTGATGTGGTCCCTAAAAAAAACATGGTGTTGTAAAAATGAGAAATTGCTGGTCAACTTTTAACCCTTATAACTAACCAACAAAAAAAAATTTTGTTTCCAAAATTGTGCTGATGTAAAGTAGACATGTGGGAAATGTTATTTATTAACTATTTTTCGTGACATATCTCTCTGATTTAAGGGCATAAAAATACAAAGTTTGAAAATTGCTAAATTTTAAAAATTTTCGCCATATTTCCGTTTTTTTCATAAATAATCGCAAGTAATATCGAATAAATGTTACCACTAACTTGAAGTACAATATGTCACAAAAAAACATTCTCAGAATCAGCGGGATCCGATAAAGCATTCCAGAGTTATAACCTCTTAAAGTGACAGTGGTCAGAATTGTAAAAATTGGCTCGGTCATTAAGTACCAAATTGGCTCTGTCACTAAGGGGTTAAAAAGCAAGAATACCTCAAAAACAGTTACTGGCTTCTTGTGCATAGTACACTACTCAAAACATTAAAGCGAATACTAAAATACCACATCCTAGGTATCACTGAATTAAATATTCCATTTGCAAATGTCTACTTATTACATAGTGGAATGCGTTGAAACAATAAAACATAAAAATGATCAATGTAAGTCAAAATGAATATCCTATGAAGGTCTGGCTTTGGAATGATACTCAAAATCAAAGTGGAAAATCAAATTACAGGTTGATCCCACTTCAGTGGAAATACCTCAAGACAAGAAAATGATGTTCAATAGTGTGTGTGGCCTCCACGTGCCTACATGACCTCCCTACAATGCCTGGGCATGGTCCTGATGAGGCAGAGGATGTTCTCCTAAAGGGATCTCCTCCCATACATGGAATAAAGCATCAGTCAACTCCTGGACAGTCTGTGGTGCAACTTGGCATTGGTGGATGGAACTAGACATGATGTCGCAGATGTGCTCGATTGAATTCAGGCCAGTCCAAAGCATCAATGCCTTCATAATTCAGGAACTACTGACACACTTCATCCACATGAGGCCTAGCATTGTCATGCTTCAGAAGGAACCCATAGCCCTCTGCACCTTCATAAGGTCTCTCAGTGGGTCTGAGGATCTCATCCCAGTACCTAATGGCAGTCAGGGTACCTTTGTGTAGCAGATGTAGGGCTGTGCGGCCCTGCAAAGAAATGCCTCCTCACACCATTATTGACCCACTGCCAAACTAGTCAGGTTGGAGGATGTTGCAGGCAGCAGAACGTTCTCCACATGTGCTCAGTGTGAACTTGCTCTCTTCTGTGAAGAGCACAGGGTGCTAATGTAGAATCTGCCAATCTTGGTGTCCTATGGCAAATGTCAATTGCCCTGCACAGTGTTGGGCTGTAAGCACAACATCCACTTGTTGATGTCAGACCCTCATACCAACCTCGTGGAGTCTGTTTCTAACTGAGCAGACACATAGATATTAGTGGTCTGCTGGAGGTCCTTTTGCAGGGCAATGGCACTTCTCCTCCTGTTCCTTCTTGCACAAACGAGGAGGTAGTTGTCCTACTGCTGGGTCGTTGCCCTCTTACAGCCCCCTCCACGTCTCCTGGTGTATTGACCTGTCTACTGGTATATGCTCAATGCTTTGGACACTGTGCTGGCAGAAGGCTACGCTTCTTGCCAAATCTCGCATTGATGTGCCATGCTGGATAATCTGCACTACCTGAGCACTTCTGTGGGTTGTTGACACTGCCTCATGATACTGTACAGTACCCCTAGGTATACATCAATGACAAAATGCAAAAGTGATCAAAACAACAGCCAAAAAGGATGAGAACAGAGAAATGGTTTGTAGTCACATCCTGCAGAACCACTCATTTAAAGGGGTTGTCTTGCTAATTGCCTATCATTTCTACCTGTTGTCTGTTTCATTTGCATGACAGCAGGAGAAAGTGATTCACAATCAATGTTGCTTCATAACTGGACAGGTCTACTTCACGGAAGTGTGATTGACTTGGAGTTACATTGTGTTGTTTAAGTGCTGCCTTTATTTTTTGAGCAGTATATATATATATACACTCACCGGCCACTTTATTAGGTACACCATGCTAGTAACGGGTTGGACCCCCTTTTGCCTTCAGAACTGCCTCAATTCTTCGTGGCATAGATTCAGCAAGGTGCTGGAAGCATTCCTCAGAGATTTTGGTCCATATTGACATGATGGCATCACACAGTTGCCGCAGATTTGTCGGCTGCACATCCCAAAGATGCTCCATACAAGGCAGGATGGATCCATGCTTTCATGTTGTTTACGCCAAATTCTGACCCTACCATCCGAATGTCGCAGCAGAAATCGAGACTCATCAGACCAAGCAACGTTTTTCCAATCTTCTACTGTCCAATTTCGATGAGCTTGTACAAATTGTAGCCTCAGTTTCCTGTTCTTAGCTGAAAGGAGTGGTACCCGGTGTGGTCTTCTGCTGCTGTAGCCCATCTGCCTCAAAGTTCGACGCACTGTGCGTTCAGAGATGCTCTTAGGCCTACCTTGGTTGTAACGGGTGGCGATTTGAGTCACTGTTGCCTTTCTATCAGCTCGAACCAGTCTGCCCATTCTCCTCTGACCTCTGGCATCAACAAAGCATTTCCGCCCACAGAACTGCCGCTCACTGGATTTTTTTTCTTTTTCGGACCATTCTCTGTAAACCCTAGAGATGGTTGTGCGTGAAAATCCCAGTAGATCAGCAGTTTCTGAAATACTCAGACCAGCCCTTCTGGCACCAACAACCATGCCACGTTCAAAGGCACTCAAATCACCTTTCTTCCCCATACTGATGCTCGGTTTGAACTGCAGGAGATTGTCTTGACCATGTCTACATGCCTAAATGCACTGAGTTGCCACCATGTGATTGGCTGATTAGAAATTAAGTGTTAACAAGAAGTTGGACAGGTGTACCTAATAAAGTGGCCGGTGAGTGTATATATATATATATATATATATATATATATATATATATATATATATATATATATATATATATATATACTCTGTATATATATAATTTGCTGAAAAATTACCAAATCCATCAAATTCATTCCATTATAACAACAGTTATGCATGGAATATACACTGCTCAAAAAAATAAAGGGAACGCTTAAACAACAGAATATAACTCCAAGTACATCAAACTTCTGTGAAATCAAACGGTCTACTTAGGAAGCAACACTGTTTGACAATCAATTTCACATGCTGGTGTGCAAATGGAATAGACAACAGATGGAAATTATTGGCAGTTATCAAGACACACTCAATAGAGGAGTGATTCTGCAGGTGGGGACCACACACCACATCTCAGTACCAATGCTTTCTTGCTGATGTTTTGGTCAGTTTTGAATGTTGGTTGTGCTTTCACACTTGTAGTAGCATGAGACGGACTCTACAACCCACACAAGTGGCTCAGGTAGTGCAGCTCATCCAAGGTGGCACATCATTGCAAGCTGTAGCAACAAGGTTTGCTGTGTCTGTCAGCGTAGTGTCCAGAGGCTGGAGACGCTACCAGGAGACAGGCCAGTACATCAGGAGGCGTGGAGGGAGCTGTAGGAGGGCAACAACCCAGCACCAGGATGGCTACTTCAGCCTTTGTGCAAGGAGGAACAGGAGGAGCACTGCCAGAGTCCTGCAAAATGACCTCCAGCAGGCCACAAATGTTCATGTGTCTGCACAAAGGGTTAGAAACTGACTCCATGAGGATGGTCTGAGTGTCTGACGTCCCCAGATAGGGGTTGTGCTCACAGCCCAACACCGTGCAGGACACTTGGCATTTGCCACAGAACACCAGGACTGGCAAAATCGCCACTGGCGCCCTGTGCTCTTCACAGATGAATGCAGGTTCACACTGAGCACATGTGACAGATGTAACAGTCTGGAGATGCTGTGGAGAGTGATCTGCTGTCTGTAACATCCTTCAGCATGACTGATTTGGCAGTGGGTCAGTAATGGTGTGGGGTGACATTTCTTTGGAGGGCCGCACAGCCACCCGTGTGCTTAGCAAAGGTATTCTGACTGTCATTAGGTACCGAGATGAGATCCTCAGACCCATTTTGAGACCATACACAGGTGCAGTGGGCCCTGGGTTCCACCTGATGCATGACAATGATAGACCTCATGTGGCTGAAGTGTGTCAGCAGTTCCTGTATGATGAAGGCACTGATGCTAAAGACTAGCCTGCCTGTTCCCCCAAACCTGAATCCAGGTTTGTCCAGAGCACATCTGGGAGACCATATCTCATTCCATCCACCAATGCCACGTTGCACCACAAACTGGCCAAGAGTTCACTGATGTTTTTAACCAGGTCTTGAAGGAGAGCACTCAGGAGACATCCGCCGTCTCTTCGGGAGCATGCCCAGGTGTTGTAGGGAGGTCATACAGGCACGTGGAGGCGACACACACTACTGAGTATCATTTCCTTGTCGTGGGGCATTTCTACTGAAGTTGGGTCAGCCTGAAATTTGATTTTCCACTTTGATCTTGAGTATCATTCTAAATCCAGACCTCCATGGGATATTAAATTTGACCTCCATGGGATATTAATTATGATTTACATTGATCCTTTTCATGTTTTATTATTCCCAAGGCATTACACTATGCAATGAATAAAGAATTGCAACTGGAATATTTCTTTCAGTGACATTTAGGATGTGGTATTTTAGTGTTCCCTTTATTTTTTTGAGCAGTGTATTTTAAAAGATGACTCCTGGTATGACAACGCATGTGTGGGGAATTCTCAGTACGTTATAACTAGGGTTGAGCGACTTTTACTTTTTTAGGATCGAGTCGGGTCTCGTGAAACCTGACTGTCTCGAAAGTCGGATCGTGTGAAATCGGCCGATTATTGTGAAAAGTCGGGGGCCAACCGAAACACGAAACCCAATGCAGGTCAATGAGTATTTATTTAACTCTCTCTCTCTCTCTCTCTCGCTCTCATCCCTGCAAAGTTTGTGTTTCACTGTGCAAATCGCTATATCCCAAACGTTAAGATGGCGGTCTTACCCCCTGTGACGCCGCACAAAGCAAGCGTCATATGAAACGCGACTTTGGCGCGAAGATCGCTGACCGCATGGCCGATCCCACAGTGGGATCGGGTCGGGTTTCATGAAACCCGACTTTGCTGAAAGTCGGCGACTTTTGAAAATGTCCGATCCATTTCGCTCAACCCTAGTTATAACTAATATAGAAAAATTAATAGTAGTTTGACTATGTATTTAGTAATATTTCCCCTGAACATGTGCCGTCATAACAGTAAACATTCTAATGTATAATGGTAGACATCTTATTATTACCTATACATTCTATAGCCAGAAAACATCCATTAAACATATGCCATTATGACAGTAAATATCATGTTATATAGCAATGGACATCCTATTCTCCCCCATAGATTCTATGGCCTGAAAACATTCATAGATTAGTATATGTCCAGATATATTAGGTTCCCTCCTATAGTGCACAATACCTTGTTTGTATCCCAATGAAATATTAACATTAGGGTTGAGCGAAACGGATCGGACATTTTCAAAAGTCGCCGACTTTCAGCAAAGTCGGGTTTCATGAAACCCGACCCGATCCCACTGTGGGATCGGCCATGCGGTCGGCGATCTTCGCGCCAAAGTCGCGTTTCATATGACGCTTTCCCCGCCATTTTTTCAGCCAATGAAGGAGTGTGGGCAGCGTGATGACATAGGTTCCGGCTTGCTTTGTGCGGCGTCACAGGGGGTAAAACCGCCATCTTAACGTTTGGGATATAGCGATTTGCACAGTGAAACACAAACTTTGCAGGGACGGAGGGGAGAGAGAGAGAGAGAGAGAGAGAGAGAGAAAAAAAAACAAACAAAAAAAACCCTTTGACCTGCATTGGGTTTCGTGTTTCGGTCGGCCCCCGACTTTTCACAATAATCGGCCGATTTCACACGATCCGACTTTCGAGACAGTCTGGTTTCACGAGACCCGACTCGATCCTAAAAAAGCAAAAGTCGCTCAACCCTACTTAACATATGAGGAAACTAGGCCATAGGTATGACACTAGTAACTGTGACACTTTTATGTGTCATAGAATGTAAAGATATCTGGATTTGCTTAGACAATATTATAGGATGTAAAAAAAAAAGATGTATGAAAAACTGAAGGGAGAGTGAAATTACCTAATACTGTTCAGAGCTCCAATCCGCATTTAACCCTGCTTCCTCAGGGGGCGTGTGTGAAGTGGGGAGTGGATTGTGGGCTAATATATTAGTTAGCAACTAATAGGACAAAGAAAAACTTGCTGTGTTAGCTACGGATAGCTAACCTGAGTCTCTCACATGGTGCATCACAGGCTGTCTTGGGGCAGATGGAAAATCCTCTCCGTTTCCAGGCCATGGGGCTCAAGCCAGGCCTGGATGCCATGGCAACAAATGCCAGTGCAACCATGCATGTGCCGGTGCCCCACAGTGCTGTACTATACGAGGAGGAGCCTAGGAATTACAGCCGTGCATGTGCACTGAGACGTAGTGTGGTGGAGATAGACTGGAAATAGAAGCACAAGGGTGTATCAGCGCTAAGTGGAAAAGCCATATGTGACTCGGGTAAGGAGAACACAAAGGGACATAAAATCAGGGGACAGTGAGTGGTACGCAAATTTAAAGTAACCTGTCACCCCCAAAATCGAAGGTGAGCTAAGCCCGCCAGCATCAGGGGCTTATCGACAGCATTCTGTAATGCTGTAGATGAGCCCCTGATGTATCCTGAAAGATGAGAAGAAGAGGTTAGATTATACTCACTCAGGGGCAGTCCCGGTCCGGTTCTGTAGATAAGCCCCTGATGCTGGCAAGCTTAGCTCACCTTCGATTTTGGGGATGACAGGTTCCCTTTAATGTGATATGGTTCTGTATTATAATTGTTATTGATAACCAATTTCGTGAACCAAGCTTTAAGGGGGGGGGGAGCATACAAACTATGTACAAGTGGATCAAACTACCGTTCAATACTTAGATAAATAGTGAATATGAGGTGAAGTGAATCCCTACATTAGAAACAAGTATTACTTCTTAAAGGGTGTACTGTGATCTTGAGGATGTGAATTGAAAACCGGTGATGAGGGATGTGATTAAAATATTTCTTAGCAGTGAAGGATTGAGGGAATACTTTGTGGTTTGTCAGTGAATAAACATATGCTAATGCCAAGCATATAGAAGTAAATAGGTCATTGGTATTACGAAAGCTAGAGTAAATCCTATTCGGAACCCATATTGATGACAGGTTATCAGAAATCATATATTCTCCAATGACATCTAGACTGTCCCACTAGAAAAGGCACTGATAACATAATAGTCTTTCCATAACATAATTATGAGATGCAACATTAAACACCGTTCAAAATAATACTTAATAAAATCTAAAAATAAGGAGAGGGTAAATATAAATATATGACTGAAGTTGGAATCCACAATTCCCATAATTAAAGTCAGTACAAAAGTTGATTGGATATAGAGGTCAATTATTGAGGTGATGAATCCTTGAGGGTATGGAAGGACAGTTCCTTAACTCTTGATAGAGAATGCAGTCATGTATTTGAGTATGATATCCATATTTGTTGATTCTGAATAGTTCTCTTGATGTAATCAGAACGCAAAGTACTAGGAACAACGAATAGAAGGATGAAACTCCAAAACACCAAATAAAGAAACACCTTAGTTGCCACTGGAACAAATTTCTATCACGATTTTGATTCCAATACTGCAAGAGGTAGGAAAAAAATGAATAAGTTCATATACCTTCCTTAATATCATTTTAAGTATATGTTTAATCACCATGTTTATACATATAAGGAATTAGCCCAACCACTAACTCTGAATAAATAGACAGACAAAAGGACAAAACAATGAATACATAAATTTGTAAATTTACATAGTAGTGCAATACCCAAATAGAGATCAGAGAACAGACCCAAAGCCATAGTGCTTATTTAGATCTGCAGGTGCCATTGTGACTAACCTGAAAATCCATTTACTTTAAAGTTGCACTATGAATTTACTTACCTCTACGTGGACCCACCTGGATTTGGTTAATAGATTTGATCTTTAGTAATCATGAATTAGAATTATGGAACATTTTAAAATGTCTGGGTAACATCGTCAGAGGCTCATCATTGGTTGTTGTTCTCGCTTTGGCATTATCCCTAACATGTTTCCTTACCCTAATTTTTAGTTCCCGGATAGTGAGACCTATATACAATTTGCCATATGGACATTCGACTTCATATATCACACATTTAGAAGCACAGGTGAGGTTTGTTTGAATTGTAGCAAAAACTCGGCACTCAAACTTAGCTTTATAAGTGGTTTAATTGTATCCACGCTTAGTAGCAAAAAAACATTTCAGTCCTATTAGCCGGACCTTCATCAGTCACGTAGCAGAAGGTGGACGCAGTCCGTGTCTCAGGAGTGTAGCCGAATCCGGGAACCGCAAGTCCATGTGACGGATGGTGGATGCCGCGTCCCCTTTAGAACAGACACGCAGGCTCTAGATCTCCTAAGGTTATCTGCCGCATTTGGCTACACTCCTGAGACACAGACTGCGTCCGCCTTCTGCTACATGACTGATGAAGGTCCGGCTAATAGGACCGAAATGTTTTTTTTGCTACTAAGCGTGGATACAATGAAACCACTTATAAAACTACGTTTGAGTGCTGAGTTTTTTGCTACACTTCATGGTATTGGAACCTACTCTGGCACCTTATATACGGCGGTACACGCGCTTATCTTTCTAGGTTTGTTTGAATGACATACTCCTTTGATCCTTTTGTACCCTTAACTGTCTTGGCGTTAGTCATGCTTAGACAGGCTTTACAGATGTCACACAGGCAGAATTCCCAATTGTGATTATCCAGATGAGAAGTTTTCATGCCCATATAATGGCTATGGACGAGGAGGTTCCCTAAAATTCCTTGAGTGATATGATGTAACTTAGGAGCCATCTGCAAGGAAGTTACAAAGGTTTGGGGTTACATGTAGAACTTTCCAATGTTTATTTAAAGGGAACCTGTCACCCCCCTCAGGCGTTTTTAACTGAAAGAGCCACTTTGTGCAGCACTAATGCTGCATTCTGCCAAGGTGGCTCTTTTAGTTCGGGTCCCTACCAACGCTGAAATAATCATTTTTATAATGTGCCCCTCATACCAGAAGTTTGTTGGGGGGCATGTCTTTTCCCCCCTGACACAAACACCTCCCAGCCGTCACTCAGGGTCTCCGTGTGCCGGGCGCTGCCTCCATTTCCTTCCTGAACATCCCCACACCTGTGTTGTAAGTTTTTTTTTCGGGCATGCGCAGTTTGCGCTGCACTTCGACTCCCATCACATGATGGGAATGTACAGCGCAGGTGCCAGGGACGTTCAGGAAGGAAATGGAGGCGGCGCCCGGCACACATAGGCCCTGAGTGACGGCTGGGAGGCATTTGTGTCAGGGGGGAAAAGACATGCCCCCCTGACAAACTTCAGGTATGAGGCGCACATTATAAAAACAATTATTTCAGCGTTAACAGGGACCCAAACTAAAAGAGCTACCTTGGCAGAATGCAGCTTTAGTGCTGCACAAGATGGCTCTTTTAGTTAAAAACGCCTGGGGGGTGACAAGTTCCCTTTAAGATATCGAGCCATTCCAATGGCTGTTATAAGTTGTAATTAATATCATGTTCTCTGTAGGTTCCACATGTCTGATGTTTTGATTAGGATATAGGAGTGAGTTTCTGCAGGTCCTACTAGCTGTTTTAACAGCCAATCGGAGCAGCTGAAACAATGAAGTCCCAGGCTAGGATCGAGTACCGATGTACTCGATCCTAGGGCCAGTGCCCGGCAACGCCCGGCAACAACCCCCCCCCCGGATTGGCACGATCGCCGATCATATCAATCGCGCCAATCGCAGGGCACAGCGACGGTATTACCGCGCTGTGCCATGCTGTACCGGCCTGGATCGGTGCTACAATAGCACCGATCATAGGCCAGAGCCTAGTGCAGGCCCAGCAGGGCCTGCAGGAGCTGATTGATGCGATTGATGCTATCGACGATCGCGCCAATCACAGGGCACAGCGGCGGTATTACCGCGCTGTGCCCTGCTGTACCCTGCTCCCTGCTGTACCCTTCGGGATCGACCTGGATCGGTGCTGCAATCGCACTGATCGCAGACCAGAGACTAGTGAAGGCCCAGCAGGGCCTGCAGGAGCTGATTGGCGCGATCGATACTATCGACGATCGCGCCAATCACAGGGCACAGTGGCGGTCACGTTGTGACCGCTGTGTGCCCTGCTGGTGACCTGGCTGTGACCTGCCTAGGATCGGAGGGATCCTAGGCAGTTGCCATGGTCACCAGGGCCTGCAGGGATTGGTGGGATCAATGTTATCATCCGATCCCACCAATGACAGCTGACAGCAGCGGTGTGACTGCTCTGTGACCTGTCACCTGCAGGTGACCTGTCTGACCAGTCTGCAGGGGTCCCCACTCTAGCTGAGGACTCCTGCAGAGCGGTCACACAGCCAGATTTACTCTTGCTGGGCCTTGTGGTGCTACAGACGCCTGTAACACCACAATCCCTGCATTAGAAAAGAAAGAAAGAAAACCGAAGAAAGAAGAGTGACTACAAGCGTAAGCGTTATCAGCCCCTACCCAATCTCTCTTCACCCCCCATCCCCCTTCCCCCCTCTTTTTTCCCCCCTCCATCCCTCTTTGCGCCGCCTCCGTGCGCACGTTTAGCAGCCGCCGAGCATTGATTGGTGACGCAGTTCACCGATCAACACTCGTGCTCGCTTTTTTTTCATCAGCCCCCTTTGCCCAATTTCGCACACCCATCCCGCAGCCGCCAAACTTTGATAAGTGACGCAGTTCACTTATCAAAGCTTGTGCCTCCCGTTTTCCTTTTTTTTCCACCACACCTGTGCGCACACCCAGCAGCCGCCAAACTTTGATAAGTGACGCGGTTCACTTATCAAAGCTCTCGAGCCTGCCCTTTGCTTTTTATTTCACATCTCCATGCTTTTACCCAGCCGCCACGTCTAACCCGTGCCTTCCTTTTCTTTTTTTTTTTCCCATCCCCGTGCGCTCACCCAGCCACCGCATCTAACCTGTGCCTTCCTTTGTGCGCTCACCCAGCCGCCGCGTCTAACCCATGCCTTCCTTTTCTTTTTCTTTTTTTTCACATCTCCGTTCGCACACCCAGCATCCAATGAACTTTGATAAGTAACGCGGTTCACTTATCAGAGCTGTCATGCCTGTCATTTTTTTCTCACATCCCATTCGCACACCCAGAAGCCACCGAACTTTGAAAAGTGACACCGTTCACTTATCAGAGCTAGGGTCTGCTGTTTTAGACTTTTCTTTCCCAGGTATTTTTTTCCCTATTTGCTTTTTTTTCCTTTAGCTTTTTCTTTTCAGAGTAGTTTGCACCAAGCACTATCCCCCCACACTTACACATAGTTACCAATAAAGTGCACCCAAGCACCATACTTACAAAAAAATGTCCTGCTCTTCCCGTTCGTCTCAACAGCGCTATTCAGCGGAGGAGGCATATTCTTTCCTTGCCTCTGACACTGATACCGAGGGAGAGGATCCCACTTTTTTCTTATTTTTCCGATTCTTCCTCATCCTCTTCCCACTCCTCATCTTCCTCCTCCGGCTCTGCGGAACCGCCATGCAGATGCCGCAGGACAGAAGATGAGGCAGTGCCCATCATTGATGAAGATGAAGAGCCCACCATTGCCGATGACGAACTAGCTCAACCCTCTTCGGACCCCGTATGGACCTCACCACCTGAAAATTACAAGCCACTGCTTCCTGATTTTGTGACAGAATCAGGAATCAAGTTTGACACCACCATCCTCACAGAACTAGACTTTTTCAAAGTCTTTTTCTCTGAGGCTTTCGTTAACCTCATGGTGGAGCAAACTAACTTGTATGCTCAGCAATTTTTGGACCAAAACTCGGGTTCATCATATTCTAACTGGTCTCCTGTAGACGCAGTTGAAATGATGCAGTTTTGGGGCCTGGTCCTCCACATGGGGATCCTGAAGAAGCCTGAACTTCGGCTATATTGGAGTGTTGATATTTTATATGACACTCCAGTGTTCCGAATGGTCATGACCTGTACGCATTTTGAGGCCATCCATAAGTTCCTGCATTACAACGATAATGCACGGTGTCCCGCACGAGATGACCCCAACTTTGACCGTCTGTTCAAAGTTCGGCTGGTCATCGAACACTTCAACAAAAAGTTTGCTGAAGTGTTTTTGTTAGTGTTGAGCATTCCGATACCGCAAGTATCGGGTATCGGCCGATACTTGCGGTATCGGAATTCCGATACCGAGATCCGATACTTTTGTGGTATCGGGAATCGGTATCGGATCCATTTTACTGTGTAAAATAAAGAATTAAAATAAAAAATATTGATATACTCACTAGGGTTGAGCGAAACGGGTCGATCATTTTCAAAAGTCGCCGACTTTTGGCTAAGTCGGCGTCTCATGAAACCCGATCCGACCCCTGTGCTTGTCGGCCATGCGGTACGCGACTTTCGCGCCAAAGTCGCGTTTCAATGACGCGAAAAGCGCCATTTCTCAGCCAATGAAGGTGAACGCAGAGTGTGGGCAGCGTGATGACATAGATCCTGGTCCCCACCATCTTAGAGAAGGGCATTGCAGTGATTGGCTTGCTGTCTGCGGCGTCACAGGGGCTATAAAGGGGCGTTCCCGCCGACCGCCATCTTACTGCTGCTGATCTGAGCTTAGGGAGAGGTTGCTGCCGCTTCGTCAGAAGCAGGGATAGCGTTAGGCAGGGTCCACTAACCACCAAACCGCTTGTGCTGTAGCGATTTCCACTGTCCAACACCACCTTCGGTGTGCAGGAACAGTGGAAGCTATTTTTTTTTTTTTTTTTCCTCAGCGCTGTAGCTCATTGGGCTGCCCTAGAAGGCTCCGTGATAGCTGTATTGCTGTGTGTACGCCACTGTGGAAACCAACTGCTTTTTTCAAAGCACATATCCTCTTGTTCCTTTCTGCACAGCTATCTTTTTTGTTTGTCCACACTTTTTATTTAATTTGTGCATCAGTCCACTCCTATTGCTGCCTGCCATACCTGGCTTAGATTACTGCAGGGAGATAGTAATTGTAGGACAGTCCCTGTTTTTTTTTTTTTTTTTTTTTTGTGGGAGATTAAGATTGGCATTTCTGCTACAGTGCCATCCCTGTGTGTGCCATCTCTCACTGAGTGGGCCATAGAAAGCCTATTTATTTTTTCCGTGATTTGTGTTCTAAATTCTACCTCAACACAAAAACACTACATCAATCAGTGGTAGAAAAATATTGGCCTCAGTCAGGGCTTGTGTGCCACTGCTGTGTGTGCTATCTCTCATTCAGTGGGCTATAGAAAGCCTATTTATTTATTTATTTTTTTTTCTTATTATTTGGTTTCTAAAGTCTCCCTGAAAAAAATAAAAAAATAAAAAAACAGTGGGAGAGTAATATTGCCCTTTCAGCTTGTGTGCCAGTCTTGACTCCTGGGTGTGCCACCTCTCTCTCATTCAGTGGGCCATAGAAAGGCTATTTATTTTTTTGGTTTTTTTAATATTATTTGGTTTCTAAAGTCTCCCTGAAAATAAAAGAAAAAAAACTTAAAAAAACAGTGGGAGAGTAATATTGCCCTTTCAGCTTGTGCGCCAGTCTTGACTCCTGGGTGTGCCACCTCTCTCATTCAGTGGGCCATAGAAAGCCTATTTATTTTTTTTTTAAAATATTATTGGGTTTCTAAAGTCTCCCTTAAAAAACAAAAAATACATAAAAAAAACAGTGGGAGAGTAATATTGCCCTTTCAGCTTGTGTGCCAGTCTTGACTCCTGGGTGTGCCACCTCTCTCATTCAGTGGGCCATAGAAAGCCTATTTATTTTTTTTTTTAAATATTATTGGGTTTCTAAAGTCTCCCTTAAAAAACAAAAAATACATAAAAAAACAGTGGGAGAGTAATATTGCCCTTTCAGCTTGTGTGCCAGTCTTGACTCCTGGGTGTGCCACCTCTCTCATTCAGTGGGCCATAGAAAGCATTTTTTTTTTCCTTGATTTGTGTTCTAAAATCTACCTCAACACAAAAACACTACATCAATCAGTGGGAGAAAAATATTGGCCTCAGTCAGGGCTTGTGTGCCACTGCTGTGTGTGCTATCTCTCATTCAGTGGGCTATAGAAAGCCTATTTATTTATTTATTTTTTTTCTTATTATTTGGTTTCTAAAGTCTCCCTGAAAAAAAAAAAAAAAAAAAAAAAACAGTGGGAGAGTAATATTGCCCTTTCAGCTTGTGTGCCAGTCTTGACTCCTGGGTGTGCCACCTCTCTCTCTCATTCAGTGGGCCATAGAAAGGCTATTTATTTTTTTGTTTTTTTTAATATTATTTGGTTTCTAAAGTCTCCCTGAAAAAAAAAAAAACATAAAAAAACAGTGGGAGAGTAATATTGCCCTTTCAGCTTGTGCGCCAGTCTTGACTCCTGGGTGTGCCACCTCTCTCTTTCTAATTGTGGGCCATAGGAAGCCTTTTTTTTTTTTTTTTTTTTTTTTTTAATATTATTTGGTTTCTAAAGTCTCCCTTAAAAAACAAAAAATACATAAAAAAACAGTGGGAGAGTAATATTGCCCTTTCAGCTTGTGTGCCAGTCTTGACTCCTGGGTGTGCCACCTCTCTCTCTCATTCAGTGGGCCATAGAAAGGCTATTTATTTTTTTGTTTTTTTTAATATTATTTGGTTTCTAAAGTCTCCCTGAAAATAAAAAAAAAAAAACTTAAAAAAACAGTGGGAGAGTAATATTGCCCTTTCAGCTTGTGCGCCAGTCTTGACTCCTGGGTGTGCCACCTCTCTCTCTCTAATTGTGGGCCATAGAAAGCCTTTTTTTTTTTGTTTTTTTTTTTGTTTTGTTTTTAATATTATTTGGTTTCTAAAGTCTCCCTGAGAAAAAAAAATAAATAAATTAGGTGGGAGATTAATATTGACATTAGTGCTTGAGTGACAGTCCTGCGTGTGTGTCATCTCTGTGATTTTGTGCCACAGAAAACAGAGTGTGTAACATTGTGCCTGATTTTCCTTGTGGTCTCACCAACCTGTTAAGGGATATTGAAATCATACTGAAGTTATAGCTCACCGTGTAAGTTGTTTGACAGCAACAAATAAAGTTACTTTGGTTAAGATTTTAAAACAATGAGGAAGTCTGGTGCAAGAGGTCGTCGTGGGCGTTCATTGTCAGCTGGTAATGATGGTAGTGGTAGTGGAGCATCAGGTGGTCGTGGGGATAAAAATATTCCACCTAAGTCTGGAGCTGTGGAGCCAGTTTCGTCGTCAGGCTACACAAGGCCTCGAACGCTCTCTTTTCTGGGAGTAGGAAAACCGCTTTTAAAGGCGGAGCAGCAACAGCAAGTTTTGGCTTACATTGCAGACTCAGCCTCTAGCTCTTTTGCCTCCTCTTCCGAAACTGGTAAATGTAAAAGCAGCGCGTCGCTTGTGGATGTTCACGGTCAGGGACAAGTCGCTTCCTTGTCCTCCTCAGCAAAAACTACAACAAGAGAGAAGGATGCAGCAGGCGACACAACGGGTCACTCCATGGAGCTCTTTACACATACCGTCCCTGGCTTAGAAAGTGAAACATTTAACAGGCCATGCCCATTACAAGTATATTCTGACATGGAGTGCACTGATGCACAGCCACAGCCAGAGTACTATGCTGCTCCTTTGACTCAGACCACCACATTGCCCTCTCAGGGTACAGATCCACAATCAGACCCTGATGAGACTATGTTGCCCCGCCACGAACGCTATACCACCGACCGACACAGTGACACAGACGAAGTTGCACACGAGCTCGAAGAGGAGGTAATAGATGACCCAGTTATTGACCCCGATTGGCAGCCATTGGGGGAACAGGGTGCAGGCGGCAGTAGTTCAGAAGCGGAGGTGGAGGAGGGGCCGCAGCAGGCATCAACATCGCAACAGGTTCCATCTGCCGGGCCCGTATCTGGCCCAAAACGCGTGTCAAAGCCAAAACCTGTTGGAGGACAGCGTGGCCATCCGGTTAAAGCTCAGTCTGCAATCCCTGAAAAGGGATCCGAGTCTAGGAAGAGTGCAGTCTGGCATTTTTTTAAACAACATCCAACTGATCAGCGCAAAGTCATCTGTCAAAAATGTTCAACTAGCTTAAGCAGAGGTCAGAATCTGAAAAGTCTAAATACTAGTTGCATGCATAGACACTTAACCACCATGCATTTTCAAGCCTGGACTAACTACCAAACGTCCCTTAAGGTTGTAGCACCCTCGGCCAATGAAGCTAGTCAGCAACGCAACATCCCTTCCGTCACTGTAAGGCCACCATTTTCCGCACCACCGGCAGTATCTGTGCAGGTTTCTTTGCCAGCCAAAAGCAGTCAGGGTCAGGGAACCACCAGTTTTGTAGGAGGAAATATTGCATCTAGGGCACCGGCGGAAACAATACCGTCTCCAACCGTCTCTCAGTCTGCCATGTACACCGGCACACCCGAAAGTTCCACGATCTCCAGCTCTCCAGTCCAGCTCACCCTACATGAGACTCTGGTTAGAAAAAGGAAGTACTTATCCTCACATCCGCGTACACAGGGTTTTAACGCCCACATAGCTAGACTAATCTCGTTAGAGATGATGCCCTACCGGTTAGTTGAAAGCGAAGCTTTCAAAGCCCTGATGGAGTACGCTGAACCACGATACGAGCTACCCAGTCGACACTTTTTTTCCAGAAAAGCCATCCCAGCCCTGCACCAGCATGTTAAACAGTGCATCGTCCATGCACTCAGGCAATCTGTGAGTACAAAGGTGCACCTGACTACAGATGCATGGACCAGTAGGCATGGCCAGGGACGTTATGTGTCCATCACGGCACACTGGGTGAATGTGGTGGATGCAGGGTCCACAGGCGACATCAATTTAGGGACAGTTGTGCCTAGCCCACGGTCTAGGAAACAGTTGGCTGTAGGCGTTCGCACCCCCTCCTCCTCCTCCTCCTCGTCCTCCTGCAGAAGCTACAGCTCTTCCACAGAACGCAGTCTGCCAACCACTCCATCGGCAGATGACACTGTTGCACACCAGTTGTCCCATTATGGGCCAGCTACTGCCAAGCGTCAGCAGGCTGTATTGGCTATGAAGTGTTTGGGCGACAACAGACACACCGCGGAAGTTCTATCCGAGTTCTTGCAACAAGAAACGCAGTCGTGGCTGGGCACAGTAGATCTTGAGGCAGGCAAGGTAGTGAGTGATAACGGAAGGAATTTCATGGCTGCCATCTCCCTTTCCCAACTGAAACACATTCCTTGCCTGGCTCACACCTTAAACCTGGTGGTGCAGTGCTTATTGAAAACTTATCCTGGGTTCTCCGACCTGCTCCTCAAAGTGCGTGCACTTTGCTCACATATCCGACGTTCGCCTGTACACGCCAGCCGTATGCAGACCTATCAGCGGTCTTTGAACCTTCCCCAGCATCGCCTAATCATAGACGTTGCAACAAGGTGGAACTCAACACTGCACATGCTTCAGAGACTGTGCGAACAGAGGCGTGCTGTTATTTATTTGTGGGAGGATACACGGGCAGGCAGTAGGATGGCAGACATGGAGTTGTCAGGTGTGCAGTGGTCTAAGATACAAGACATGTGTCAAGTCCTTCAGTGTTTTGAGGAATGCACACGGCTGGTTAGTGCAGACAACGCCGTAATAAGCATGAGCATCCCCCTAATGCGTCTGCTGATGCAAAGTTTGACGCACATAAAGGAGCAGGCGTCTGCACCAGAGGAAGAGGAAAGCCTTGATGACAGTCAGCCATTGTCTGGTCAGGGCAGTGTACAGGACGAGGTAGCGGGCGAAGAGGAGGTGGAGGACGAGGAGGATGATGGGGATGAGTATATTTTTAATGCCGAACCTTTCCCGGGGGCACAGGAAATTGGTTGCGTGTCACGGCCGGGTTCTGGTTTTTTGAGGGACACAAGTGACGTAGATTTGCCTGCAACTGCCCCTCAACCAATCACAACCGGAGATTTGACAACTGGAACTTTGGCCCACATGGCGGATTATGCCTTACGTATCCTAAAAAGGGACACACGCATTACGAAAATGATGAACGATGACGATTACTGGTTGGCCTGCCTCCTTGATCCACGCTATAAAGGCAAATTGCAAAATATTATGCCACATGAGAACTTGGAACTAATATTAGCAACCAAACAATCAACTCTTGTTGACCGTTTGCTTCAGGCATTCCCAGCACACAGCGCACGTGATCGTTCTCACACGAGCTCCAGGGGGCAGCAGACTAGGAGTGTTAGGGGTGCACACATCAGAAGTGGCGTTGGACAGAGGGGTTTTCTGACCAGGTTGTGGAGTGATTTTGCTATGACCGCAGACAGGACAGGTACTGCTGCATCAATTGAAAGTGACAGGAGACAACATTTGTCCAGTATGGTTACTAACTATTTTTCATCCCTTATCGATGTTCTCCCTCAACCGTCATTCCCATTTGATTACTGGGCCTCCAAATTAGACACCTGGCCAGAATTGGCAGAATATGCATTGCAGGAGCTTGCTTGCCCGGCAGCAAGTGTCCTATCAGAAAGAGTATTCAGTGCTGCAGGTTCAATATTAACCGAAAAAAGGACTCGTCTGGCTACCCAAAATGTTGACGATCTAACATTCATTAAAATGAACCACAACTGGATTTCGAAATCTTTTGCCCCACCTTGCCCGGCCGACACCTAGCTTTCCTATGAAAAGCTCTTGCCTGTGAATTACTTTTCTAATGTCTAATTTGCTGCAGCTGATTGTACAGCATACGACATGTTTACACCTCCCTAAATGGCAAAACTCCCCACACGGGGCCGTGGTATCGCGACTTGGCGCAAGCACCCGTGAGACTGCTGTTTGTCTGAAGAGGTGGGTGTGCTCGCTTTTGGTTGACGGCATTGCTACTGGGTCCCTCATAGTACAATGTAGTGTCTCTGGCGGTGGTGGTGCGCACCCAACGTCAGACACACCGTTGTAACATGAGGGGCCCTGGGGCGGTCCCGCCGGCCTCAAGAGAGTTCCCCCCTACCCCAGCTCAAAATGTGCTCTACCACGTGCAAAATTATGTCGCACAGCTCCACCAATCTTTAGTCTATTCGCTGACATCATTCAATGTCTGGCACTGACAATACAAATTTGTAGACATCTATGATGCAACTTAAAGTAGTCTGTGTCTGTGTCCTATATTGGCACCATTAAATAGTTACTGCCAAATTACTATGTCAGAAACTCAGTAGATGAGCCCACCCCTGTACCTAAGTATGCCACCTTTTTTTTTGTTTTGGTTGTTTTGCGAGACATTAACATCTATTTATATTTTGGGAGTACTGGGACAGACACTCCTTGCACTACTCCTCCACTCACCACCAAGCTGCCTGTGTATCCATGTAACCGCTGTAAAGCTGCCATGAGCCTATTGTTTGTTATTTTAGGCCTTTGATAGCCTGTCTGCGGTCCCTACTTTAAATACTCCTCCACTCATCACCAGCTGCCTGCCCGTGTATCCATGTAACCGCTGTAAAACTGAAATGAGCCTATTGTTTGTTATTTTAGGCCTTTGATAGCCTGTCTTCGGTCCCTACTTTAAATACTCCTCCACTCACCACCAAGCTGCCTGTGTATCCATGTAACCGCTGTAAAACTGCCATGAGCCTATTGTTTGTTATTTTAGGCCTTTGATAGCCTGTCTGCGGTCCCTACTTTAAATACTCCTCCACTCACCACCAAGCTGCCTGTGTATCCATGTAACCGCTGTAAAACTGCCATGAGCCTATTGTTTGTTATTTTAGGCCTTTGATAGCCTGTCTGCGGTCCCTACTTTAAATACTCCTCCACTCACCACCAAGCTGCCTGCCCGTGTATCCATGTAACCGCTGTAAAACTGCCATGAGCCTATTGTTTGTTATTTTAGGCCTTTGATAGCCTGTCTGCGGTCCCTACTTTAAATACTCCTCCACTCACCACCAAGCTGCCTGTGTATCCATGTAACCGCTGTAAAACTGCCATGAGCCTATTGTTTGTTATTTTAGGCCTTTGATAGCCTGTCTGCGGTCCCTACTTTAAATACTCCTCCACTCACCACCAAGCTGCCTGCCCGTGTATCCATGTAACCGCTGTAAAACTGCCATGAGCCTATTGTTTGTTATTTTAGGCCTTTGATAGCCTGTCTGCGGTCCCTACTTTAAATACTCCTCCACTCATCACCAGCTGCCTGCCCGTGTATCCATGTAACCGCTGTAAAACTGCCATGAGCCTATTGTTTGTTATTTTAGGCCTTTGATAGCCTGTCTGCGGTCCCTACTTTAAATACTCCTCCACTCACCACCAAGCTGCCTGCCCGTGTATCCATGTAACCGCTGTAAAACTGCCATGAGCCTATTGTTTGTTATTTTAGGCCTTTGATAGCCTGTCTGCGGTCCCTACTTTAAATACTCCTCCACTCATCACCAGCTGCCTGCCCGTGTATCCATGTAACCGCTGTAAAACTGCCATGAGCCTATTGTTTGTTATTTTAGGCCTTTGATAGCCTGTCTGCGGTCCCTACTTTAAATACTCCTCCACTCACCACCAAGCTGCCTGCCCGTGTATCCATGTAACCGCTGTAAAACTGCCATGAGCCTATTGTTTGTTATTTTAGGCCTTTGATAGCCTGTCTGCGGTCCCTACTTTAAATACTCCTCCACTCACCACCAAGCTGCCTGCCCGTGTATCCATGTAACCGCTGTAAAACTGCCATGAGCCTATTGTTTGTTATTTTAGGCCTTCGAAGCCTGTCTGCGGTCCCTCCTTCCACTAGGCCTCCACTGACCAGACCACTGCTGCCCGTGTACCCCTGGAACCAATTTTAAAGTGCCTACAGCCAGCCCATTTTATTGTGTTAGGCCTTCGAAGCCTGTCTGCGGTCCCTCCTTCCACTAGGCCTCCACTGACCAGACCACTGCTGCCCGTGTACCCCTGGAACCAATTTTAAAGTGCCTACAGCCAGCCCATTTTATTGTGTTAGGCCTTCGAAGCCTGTCTGCGGTCCCTCCTTCCACTAGGCCTCCACTGACCAGACCACTGCTGCCCGTGTACCCCTGGAACCAATTTTAACCCTCCGTCACATACAATATTCGGACTAACGAGTTCACATACAATGTGCCTGTCAGGTGCCTGCTGGAAAAATACCTATAATATCTAATGTTTGCAATTTCAGTGCTCTAAAAGTGATCAGTGACCTTCATAGGGATGTAATAAAAGAGACTACACATAATCAGTTGCAAAAAAAAACATTTACTTAACATAAAACTAATAACTATGAAATACAAACTTTTCAAAACTCCCGCCAAATAGTCCCCAGTTCGACTCTCTCAAAAAAATGTACAAAGAAAATTTTTGAACACAAACTTAATTTTAAGGTACCTTAAGTACTATTAAAAACATATTCAATCAGAAGTAGATGCTGAGGTTTCCCCAGAAAAGTCACACTTGCAGAGCAAATAGCAAGAATTACACACCATTTTTGCATGTGTCAGGCAAATTGCTTTATGACATTTGAGACATTCATAATTTGAAAGCCTTCTGGTTCCGCTTTCTTTTATAAAATCTCCCTTATTTCTATGAAATATCCTCACATTTTGTGCTATACATTCATAAAACAAGCTAAATAAACTATTGTGATGAATAAAAACATAAAATACCAACCTTACTGAATGTGACGTATTCACATACAATGAGCCTGAGAGATCTGTGCAGCTATATCCTCTCCCCTGAAGCTCTGAAATCCAACTGTGATATCAGGTTTTACAGACCTTCAAGAGACAGGAGACTACCTGGAGGGAGGGGCTTTCCTCACAATCTGGTGAGGAAGGAGAAATGAAAGTAAAAGAGAAGCGCCTGTCAGATCAGTTGTATGTGACGGAGGGTTAAAGTGCCTACAGCCAGCCCATTTTATTGTGTTAGGCCTTCGAAGCCTGTCTGCGGTCCCTCCTTCCACTAGGCCTCCACTGACCAGACCACTGCTGCCCGTGTACCCCTGGAACCAATTTTAAAGTGCCTACAGCCAGCCCATTTTATTGTGTTAGGCCTTCGAAGCCTGTCTGCGGTCCCTCCTTCCAATAGGCCTACACTGACAAAGGTACACCTGACAACAGACACATGGACCTGTAGGCATGGCCACGGAAGGTTACGTGTCCTTTGTGGCTCAATGGGTTAATGTATTGGATGCATGGTCCACACAGGGGACAGCCTGCTAAGTCTGTATGCAGTCCCTAATTCAAGTTGTCCTCAACTGAATAAAGCTGAGCTTCTACCTTCTGGCTCTCATTAAGTGTTTTTTAAAAAACAAAATGGTGGTTAGGGCCTACTAACGGCTTCTGCCCCTCCCTGGTGTTGCCCTCAACTGAATAAAGCTGAGCTTCTACCTTCCGGCTCTGATTAACTGCTGTTTTTAAACACATTGCTGGTTCCGGCCTACTAACGGTGTCTGCCCCTGCCTGGTGTTGCCCTCAACTGAATAAAGCTGAGCTTCAACCTTCTGGCTCTCATTAAGTGTTTTTTAAAAAACAAAATGGTGGTTAGGGCCTACTAACGGATTCTGCCCCTCCCTGGCGTTGCCCTCAACTGAATAAAGCTGAGCTTCTACCTTCCGGCTCTGATTAACTGCTGTTTTTAAACACATTGCTGGTTCCGGCCTACTAACGGTGTCTGCCCCTGCCTGGTGTTGCCCTCAACTGAATAAAGCTGAGCTTCAACCTTCTGGCTCTCATTAAGTGTTTTTTAAAAAACAAAATGGTGGTTCCGGCCTACTAACGGTGTCTGCCCCTGCCTGGTGTTGCCCTCAACTGAATAAAGCTGAGCTTCAACCTTCTGGCTCTCATTAAGTGTTTTTTAAAAAACAAAATGGTGGTTAGGGCCTACTAACGGCTTCTGCCCCTCCCTGGTGTTGCCCTCAACTGAATAAAGCTGAGCTTCTACCTTCCGGCTCTGATTAACTGCTGTTTTTAAACACATTGCTGGTTCCGGCCTACTAACGGTGTCTGCCCCTGCCTGGTGTTGCCCTCAACTGAATAAAGCTGAGCTTCAACCTTCTGGCTCTCATTAAGTGTTTTTTAAAAAACAAAATGGTGGTTAGGGCCTACTAACGGCTTCTGCCCCTCCCTGGTGTTGCCCTCAACTGAATAAAGCTGAGCTTCTACCTTCCGGCTCTGATTAACTGCTGTTTTTAAACACATTGCTGGTTCCGGCCTACTAACGGTGTCTGCCCCTGCCTGGTGTTGCCCTCAACTGAATAAAGCTGAGCTTCAACCTTCTGGCTCTCATTAAGTGTTTTTTAAAAAACAAAATGGTGGTTCCGGCCTAGTAACGGTGTCTGCCCCTGCCTGGTGTTGCCCTCAACTGAATAAAGCTGAGCTTCTACCTTCTGTTCCAAATTACCATTTTTAAAAATGCAATTGGCTGTTCCGGCCTACTAAAGGTGTCTGTCTGCCCCTGCCTGGTGTTGTCCTCAACTGAATAAAGCTGAGCTTCAACCTTCAGTTCCAAATTACCATTTTTAAAAATGCAATTGGCTGTTCCGGCCTACTAAAGGTGTCTGTCTGCCCCTGCCTGGTGTTGTCCTCAACTGAATAAAGCTGAGCTTCAACCTTCAGTTCCAAATTACCATTTTTAAAAATGCAATTGGCTGTTCCGGCCTACTAAAGGTGTCTGTCTGCCCCTGCCTGGTGTTGTCCTCAACTGAATAAAGCTGAGCTTCAACCTTCAGTTCCAAATTACCATTTTTAAAAATGCAATTGGCTGTTCCGGCCTACTAAAGGTGTCTGTCTGCCCCTGCCTGGTGTTGTCCTCAACTGAATAAAGCTGAGCTTCAACCTTCAGTTCCAAATTACCATTTTTAAAAATGCAATTGGCTGTTCCGGCCTACTAAAGGTGTCTGTCTGCCCCTGCCTGGTGTTGTCCTCAACTGAATAAAGCTGAGCTTCTACCTTCTGCCTCTTACTAACTGCTGTTTTTTTTAAAAATTGGCTGTTCCGGCCTACTAAAGGTGTCTGTCTGCCCCTGCCTGGTGTTGTCCTCAACTGAATAAAGCTGAGCTTCAACCTTCTGTTCCAAATTACCATTTTTAAAAATGCAATTGGCTGTTCCGGCCTACTAAAGGTGAATGTCTGCCCCTGCCTGGTGTTGTCCTCAACTGAATAAAGCTGAGCTTCAACCTTCAGTTCCAAATTACCATTTTTAAAAATGCAATTGGCTGTTCCGGCCTACTAAAGGTGTCTGTCTGCCCCTGCCTGGTGTTGTCCTCAACTGAATAAAGCTGAGCTTCAACCTTCAGTTCCAAATTACCATTTTTAAAAATGCAATTGGCTGTTCCGGCCTACTAAAGGTGTCTGTCTGCCCCTGCCTGGTGTTGTCCTCAACTGAATAAAGCTGAGCTTCTACCTTCTGCCTCTTACTAACTGCTGTTTTTTTAAAAAATTGGCTGTTCCGGCCTACTAAAGGTGTCTGTCTGCCCCTGCCTGGTGTTGTCCTCAACTGAATAAAGCTGAGCTTCAACCTTCTGTTCCAAATTACCATTTTTAAAAATGCAATTGGCTGTTCCGGCCTACTAAAGGTGAATGTCTGCCCCTGCCTGGTGTTGTCCTCAACTGAATAAAGCTGAGCTTCTACCTTCTGTTCCAAATTACCATTTTTAAAAATGCAATTGGCTGTTCCGGTCTACTAAAGGTGAATGTCTGCCCCTGCCTGGTGTTGTCCTCAACTGAATAAAGCTGAGCTTCAACCTTCAGTTCCAAATTACCATTTTTAAAAATGCAATTGGCTGTTCCGGCCTACTAAAGGTGTCTGTCTGCCCCTGCCTGGTGTTGTCCTCAACTGAATAAAGCTGAGCTTCAACCTTCAGTTCCAAATTACCATTTTTAAAAATGCAATTGGCTGTTCCGGCCTACTAAAGGTGTCTGTCTGCCCCTGCCTGGTGTTGTCCTCAACTGAATAAAGCTGAGCTTCTACCTTCTGCCTCTTACTAACTGCTGTTTTTTTTAAAAATTGGCTGTTCCGGCCTACTAAAGGTGTCTGTCTGCCCCTGCCTGGTGTTGTCCTCAACTGAATAAAGCTGAGCTTCAACCTTCTGTTCCAAATTACCATTTTTAAAAATGCAATTGGCTGTTCCGGCCTACTAAAGGTGAATGTCTGCCCCTGCCTGGTGTTGTCCTCAACTGAATAAAGCTGAGCTTCTACCTTCTGTTCCAAATTACCATTTTTAAAAATGCAATTGGCTGTTCCGGCCTACTAAAGGTGAATGTCTGCCCCTGCCTGGTGTTGTCCTCAACTGAATAAAGCTGAGCTTCAACCTTCAGTTCCAAATTACCATTTTTAAAAATGCAATTGGCTGTTCCGGCCTACTAAAGGTGAATGTCTGCCCCTGCCTGGTGTTGTCCTCAACTGAATAAAGCTGAGCTTCTACCTTCTGCCTCTTACTAACTGCTGTTTTTTTAAAAAATTGGCTGTTCCGGCCTACTAAAGGTGTCTGTCTGCCCCTGCCTGGTGTTGTCCTCAACTGAACAAAGCTGAGCTTCCACATTCTGGCTTTCGCCCTATACTATCAGATATTAAACTGCATTTGGCCTACTAGTGTGGTTATGCCCTTGAAACAGTGTCTGCTGCTCTTGGGTTTGCTACTCCACTGAACAAAGCAATGCCGCCTGTTTAGTCCTGTTACCAATTTTGAACTGCATTTAGCCTACTTTATTCTTTGGCCCTATATCTGTTTCCTCCTCATCCTGCCCATTGCCCAGCCACTGCTAGATGAGTCTGCTGGTACATTGACCTAGACCACTACATTCCCCTTATACTCTACACAGCCAGAATCTGACCCTGCTGAAAGTAAGGTTCCCCTTCCCGCATGTTATACCACCTTACACAGGGACAGAGAGGAAGGTGCAGATGAAAGTGCAGGTTCCTTCATCAGGTGGGGGGGCATACTCGTTGGCGACGTCACTGGCACAGGGCCCCTCAGAGTACGCAAAAGTGTCGCTGCTGGTGGGAGGCGCCCCCGCCATGCAAACACACATCGCTGTACTTTGAGGGGCCCTGTGCCAGTGCCAATGCGAACGAGTGGGCCCCCCCTGCTTGCTCAGGATCACAGCACTTGCAACGTTGAAATACTTACCTTTCCCTGCAACACCGCCGTGACGTAGTCCGCATTTCCTGGGCCCACGAAAAACTTGAGCCGGCCCTACTCCCCCCACAACTTTTGCCAAATGACCCCCAATTCCCTATGCCCAACTATTATTATAAAGTTAATTAAGATTGACAAGCTTCAGAAACAAGAATGGATGTTTTTGGCATTAAAATGGGCACTGTAGGTGTTTTCCTGGCCTCCACTCACTGCCGACTATGCTTCCCCATTGAATTGCATTGGGTTTCGTGTTTCGGTCGATCCCCGACTTTTAGCGATAATCGGTCGACTGCACTCGACTCGACTCTGGACAAAATCGGGTTTCACAAAACCCGACTCGATCTTAAAAAAATGAAAGTCGCTCAACTCTAATACTCACCTCTCCGGAGGCCCCTGGAAATCACCGCTGGTAACCGGCAGCCTTCTTTGCTTAAAATGAGCGCGTTTAGGGCCTTCCATGACGTCACGGCTTCTGATTGGTCGTGTGCCGCTCATGTGACTGCCACGTGACCAATCACAAGCCGTGACGTCATTCTCAGGCCCTAAACTCCTCATTTTAGGAATTTAGGACCTGAGAATGACGTCACGGCTTGTGATTGGTCGCCTGGCAGTCACATGAGCGGCACGAGACCAATCAGAAGCAGTGACGTCATGGAAGGCCCTAAACGCGCTCATTTTAAGCAAAGAAGGCTGCCGGTTACCAGCGGTGATGTCCAGGGGCCTCCGGAGAGGTGAGTATATCAATATTTTTTATTTTAATTCTTTATTTTACACAGTAATATGGATCCCAGGGCCTGAAGGAGAGTTTCCTCTCCTTCAGACCCTGGGAACCATCAGGATACCTTCCGATACTTGGTGTCCCATTGACTTGTATTGGTATCGGGTATCGGTATCAGCGATATCCGATACTTTTCGGGTATCGGCCGATACTATCCGATACCGATACTTTCAAGTATAGGACGGTATCGCTCAACACTAGTTTTTGTGCCTCAAAGGGACATCTGCGTGGATGAGTCCTTAATTCATTTTAAGGGGCGGCTCAGATTCCATCAATACCTGCCCAGCAAAAGGGCCAGGTACGGAATCAAACTCTACAAGCTGTGTGAGAGTACCTCAGGGTACACCCATAGCTTTAGAGTCTACGAAGGGAAGGACACCAGGATTCAACCGCCTGAGTGTCCTTCTATCCTGGGAGTGAGTGGGAAAATTGTGTGGGATTTGGTGCACCCACTGCTGGATAAAGGTTATCACCTCTATACCGATAACTTTTACACCAGCATCCCACTCTACAAAATCTCTCTCTGCGCGAGGTACCGCAGCCTGCGGTACTGTCCAAAAAAATCAGAGAGGCCTCCCAAAGATACTACTTGAGCAGACTCTCAGAAAAGGTAAGAGCAAAGATCAATATAGCGACCACCTGCTGTTGGTCAAGTACTAGGACAAAAGGGACGTCCTTCTATTGATCACCATACACGGTGATGGCAGCGCCCTCAGCACTGTAAGGGGTACCTCTACAGAGGTCAGCAAACCAACCTGTGTACTGGGGTGCAACAAAAACATGGGGGGCGTTGATCTCTCTGATCAACTCCTCCAACCGTACAGTGCTTTGAGAAAGGCCAGGGTGTGGTACAAAAAGCTGTCCGTGCACATTGTACAAATGGCAATGCTCAACGCTTTCCTGCTGTCAAGATGTGAACACAACACTGATACGTCGTACCTTCATTTCCAGGAGGTAGTGGTTAAGGCCCTGATGTTTGGCATGAGGGAAGGAGCGGGCCCCAGTACTTCTGGAACTGAAGGTGCACGTATCGTACCAGGTCAGAATTTTCCGGGGGTGGTCCCGCCAACTGGAAGGAGAGGTAAGCCACAAAAAAGGTGCCGAGTGTGCTATAAAAGAGGAATACGCAAGGACACCATCTATCAATGCGACACCTGCCCCGAAAAGCCTGGCCTGTGTATGAAGGATTGCTTTAAATTGTACCACACCTCCATGCACTACTAATTTACAGGAAAAAGATTTATTCCAAAGGAGGCACATCTGTCATGTCGGATGCTGTTCAGACCAGGTCGTCCGACAGACAGCGGTAATTCCGCTTTTGTCCACTATGCGCTCATTGGCGTCGGCTAGATTTTATCTAGCTGGTCCGAGGTTAATTTACCTGGTGCTCGGATTGGAAGCTGGGCCATGCCCACTGCCTTTAAATAGTTCTCCTGAACATTGGGCGTCGCCGATTATAGCTTCTGTCTTGTGCGTGGTTATCTCAGTCTGGAGTGGTGAGCTAGTAGTTGGAGTATCGTTGCTGGTGGTGTATTTCCCTTTGTCTTATTTACTCCTTCCCATATTTGTATTTGTTTTGCCCTTTGCATTTATAGTGTATTCCTGAGTGACTGCGGCGTGGTGCTTATTTTTCCGTTATCCTTGTCTGTGCTAACTGTGGGTATTGGAGTGTGGTCTCCTCACTGGGTGGTGTGCGGTGGTATCAGCCTAGGGTTGATACAGGAGATAAGGCAAGGGTGGAGGCCCAGACATGCACACCATTAGTGTAAACTCTGGGAGAGGGACAGTCAGGGTTTCCCTAGTCTGAGGGAGATCGCAGGGGCCCGGGTTATTAGCTCTTTCCTATCTAAGTCTCTCGTGACAACATCTACGTAAGTTCTTGGGGGTCTACTTTCCAAAATGTTGTCACTTGTGGGTTTTTTTCCTGTTTAGGCACATCAGGGGCTCTGCAAATAGAACATGACGCACGCAGACGATTCCATCAAAGTCTGCATTCCAAAACATCAGTACTTCCCTTTTGAGCCCTGATGTGTTCCCAAAACTGTTTTTTCCCACATATGAGGTACAAGTGTACTCAGGACAAATTGAACAACAAGTTCTGTGGTCCAATTTCTCCTGTTACCCTTGGGAAATTAAAAAATTGGATACTAAAATATCTATTTTGTGGGCAAAAAATATGATTTTTTATTTTCACACCAGGGCATTATAAACTTCTGTGAGGCACTTGGGGGATAAAAGTGCTCATCACACATCTAGATAAGTTCCTTAGGGGGTCTAGTTTCCAAAATGGGGTCACTTGTGGGGGGTTTCCACTGTTTAGGCACATCAGGGGCTCACCAACGCAACATGGCATCCGATCTCAATTCCAGCTAATTTTAGCTTGAAAAAGTCAAATGGAGCTCCTTCCCTTCTGAGCCCTGCCATGCACCCAAACAGTGGTTCCCCCCACATATGGGGTATTGGTGTACTCAGGAAAAAATGTACTACAAATTTTTTGGTCCAAACTCTTCTGTTACCCTTGTGAAAATAAAAAATTGGGGACTAAACGATCATGTTTGTGGAAAAAATATGATTTTTTATTTTCATGCCCGGGCGTTATAAACTTCTGTGAAGCACTTGGGGGATAAAAGTGCTCACCACACATCTAGATAAGTTCCTTCGTGGGCCTAGTTTCCAAAAAGGGGTCAATTATGGGGGGTTTCCTCTGTTTAGGCACATCAGGGGCTCACCAAACGTGAAATGGCGTCCGATCTCAATTCCAGCTAATTTTAGCTTGAAAAAGTCAAATGGCGCTCCTTCCCGTCTGAGCCCCGCCATGCACCCAAACAGTGGTTCCCCCCACATATGGGGTATCTGCGTACTCAGGACAAATTGGACTACAACTTTTGCAGTCCAATTTCTCCTGTTACCTTTGGGAAAATAAAAAATTGGGGACTAAACGATCATGTTTGTGGAAAAAATATGATTTTTTATTTTCATGCCCGGGCGTTATAAACTTCTGTGAAGCCCCTGGGGGCTCAAAGTGCTCATCACACATCTGCATAAGTTCCTTAGGGGGTCTAGTTTCAAAAATGGGGTCACTTGTGGGGGGTTTCCACTGTTTAGGCACAACCTTTGGGAAAATAAAAAAATTGTTGCTAAAAGATCTTTTTTATGCCTAAAAAGTAAAATTTTCATTTTTTTCCTTCAATATTGCTTTAGCTCTCATAAAGTACCTGAAGGGTTAATAAACTTCTTGAATGTGGTTTTGATCAGCTTGAGGGGTGCAGTTTTTAGAATGGTGTAACTTTTGGGTATTTTTTGCTATATAGACCCCTAAATGTGACTTCAAATGTGAGGTGGTCCCTAAAAAAAATGGTTTTGTAAATTTTGTTGTAAAAATGAGAAATTGCTGGTCAAATTTTAACCCTTATAACTCCCTAAGAAAAAAAAAAAATTGTTTCCAAAATTGTTCTGATGTAAAGTAGACTTATGGGAGTTGGAAAATTGCGAAATTTTCAACATTTTCGCCAAATTTCCATTTTTTTCACAAATAAACGCAGGTAATATCAAATAAATTTTACCATAATCATGAAGTAGAATATGTCACGAGAAAACGGTCTTAGAATCGTCAAGATCCATTGAAGCGTTCCAGAGTTATAACCGCATAAAGGGACAGTGGTCAGAATTGTAAAAATTGGCCTGGTCATTAACGTGCAAACCACCCTCGGGTCTTAAGGGGTTAAATACCCTGTTGATTGCTATATGGCTATATCCCCTACTGTGGAATCTGTCTGCTAGATCTCTTGTTTGAACTTTTACAGCCTCCTCCCATGAATAGACACTTTTGACTCTAAGGTATTGAGCATTTGGGATTCCTTCAATAGTAGATGGGAGGTGGGAGGATTTGGTTTGGAGTGGGGCATTCATGACTGTTTGTTTCCTATTTGCAACCATGCAGATTTCCTTCACCGTAGATGTTTTTATTTTATCATCGAGAAACTCCACTTCTCAGGCCATATGTATAGGTCATATTGATATTGATATCATTTTGGTTTAATCTAAGAATTAATTGTTCTATTTCGGGGCAGAGCCATCCCATTTGAACCAAATGTTGTCAATATATCTCATCCAATTTTCTAATTTATGAAAAAAAAGGATCAGGATAGGTGAGGAATATTTGCCTTTTCGAGGCATCTAAAAATAAGTTGGCATATGATGGGGAGCATAAGGCCCCCATGGCTGATGGTATTAATTAATTTGGTGCATGTTGTTCACCTCCATGCACCTGCTCGCCAGATACGCCATGTATTTTTTACAGGCAGACATTACCACACCTTGTCCCACCCAGAATCCTTCACAGCTCTACTCACTTTGTCTGACTTGGCCAAAAGTGGTGAGAAAATACCCCCAAAAATAACTACATTTATGCACTACATCACATTACGCAAAAAAAATGCTACTTTTCAAAGTATTCTTATACTAAAATTTCGGCAGTAACACTTTTAATGAATAGGGACCATAATCTATAATGTTTCAATATAGACAAGAAAAATAAACAGTATACATTAAGAATATAAAATAGCTTGCAGATACAGTTATATGAAAAAGTTTGGGCACCCCTAATAATCTTAAGCTTAATGTTTTATAAAAATTGTTTTTTTGCAACAGCTATTTCAGTTTCATATATCTAATAACTGTTGGACACAGTAATGTTTCTGCCTTGAAATGGGGTTTATTGTACTAACAGAAAATGTGCAATCTGCATTCAAACAAAATTTGACAGGTGCATAAGTATGGGCACCCTTATCATTTTCTTGTTTTAAATACTCCTACCTACTTTTTACTGACTTACTAAAGCACTTTTTCTTGTTTTGTAACCTCACTGAGCTTTGAACTTCATTGCCAGGTGTATGCAATTGTCATGTCGGATGCTGTTCACACTAGGGCGTCCGACAGACAGCGGTAATTCCGCTTTTGTCCACTATGCGCTCAGTGGCGTCGGCTAGATTCTATCTAGCTGGTCATTGGTTAATTTAGCTGGTACTCGGATTGGAAGCTGGGTCACGCCCACTGCCTTTAAATAGTTCTGATGAACATTGGGCATCGCCGATTATAGCTTCTGTCTTGTGCTTGGTTATCTCGGTCTGGAGTGGTGGTCTAGGAGAAAGAGTTCGTATCTGATGGTGTATTTCCCTTTGTCATATTTTCTCCTTCCTATATTTGTATTTGTTTTGCCCTGAGCATTTATAGTGTATTCCTGTGTGACTGCGGCATGGTGTATAGTTTCCGTTATCCTTGTCTGTGCTAACTGTGGGTATTGGTGTGGTCTCCTCACTGGGTGGTGGTTTCAGCTTAGGGTTGAAACAGGAGACAGGGTGAGGATGGAGGCCCAGACATGCACACCATCAGTGTAAACTCTGGGAGAGGGTCAGTCAGGGTTTCCCTAGTCTAAGGGAAATCGCAGGGGCCTGGGTTGTTAGCTTTTGCCTACCTAGGTCTCCCGTGACAGCAATCATGAGAAAAGCTTCTTAAAGTGGCCACTTGCAAGTTGTTCTCCTGTTTGAATCTCCTCTGAAGAGTGGCATCATTGGCTCCTCAAAACAACTGTCAAATGATCTGAAAACAAAGATGATTCAACATAGTTGTTCAGGGGAAGGATACAAAAAGCTGTGTCAGAGATTTAACCTGTCAATTTCCACTGTGAGGAACATAGTAAGGAAATGGAAGAACACAGGTACAGTTCTTGTTAAGGTCAGAAGTGGCAGGCCAAGAAAAACATCAGAAAGGCAGAGAAGAAGAATGGTAAGATCAGTCAAGGACAATCCTCAGACCACCTCCAGAGAGCTGCAGCATCAACTTGCTGCAGATGGTGTCACTGTGCATCGGTCAACTATACAACGCACTTTGCACAAAGAGAAGCTGTATGGGAGAGTGATGCGAAATAAGCCGTTTCTGCAAGCACGCCACAAACAGAGTGGGCTGAGATATGCAAAAGCACATTTGGAGAAGCCAATTTATTTTTGGAAGAAGGTCCTGTGGACTGATGAAACCAAGATTGAGTTGTTTGGTCATACAAAAAGGCGTTATGCATGGCGGCAAAAAAACACAGCATTCCAAGAAAAACACTTGCTACCCACAGTAAAATTTGGTGGAGGTTCCATCATGCTTTGGGGCTGTGTGGCCAATGCCGGCACCAGGAATCTTGTTAAAGTTGAGGGATGCATGGATTCCTCTCAGTATCAGCAGATTCTTGACAATAATGTTCATGAATCAGTGACAAAGTTGAAGTTACGCAGGGGATGGATCTTTCAGCCAGACAATGATCCAAAACACCGCTCCAAATCTACTCAGGCATTCATGCAGAGGAACAATTACACTGTTCTGGAATGGCCATCCCAGTCCCCAGACCTGAATATCATTGAACATCTGTGGGATCATTTGAAGAGGGCTGTCCATGCTCGGCGACCATCAAACTTAACTGAATTGGAATTGTTTTGTAAAGAGGAATGGTCAAAAATACCTTCATCCAGGATCCAGGAACTCATTAAAAGCTACAGGAAGCGACTAGAGGCTGTTATTTTTGCAAAAGGAGGATCTACTAAATATTAATGTCACTTTTCTGGTGAGGTGCCCATACTTATGCACCTGTCAAATTTTGTTTGAATGCAGATTGCACATTTCAATAAACCTCATTTCAAGGCAGAAACGTTACTGTGTCCAACAGTTATTAGATATATGAAACTGAAATAGCTGTTGCAAAAAAAAAACATTTTTTATAAAACATTAAGCTTAAGGTTAATAGGGGTGCCCAAACTTTTTCATATAACTGTATGAGAGAATTTTTTAAAATTCAAATTGCCAAATTTTTAAGAAAACTTAAATTTACAGCTAATCAGTTTTCTATGAATCACAAGTACTGCAAATAATCCAATTGCAGATGAGATGAGATGTATATCACACTGAGGTCATTGCATTTAAGCTCATTAATGCAAACATAGCCTTAGTAATGTCAAAGTGACCTCAACATATAACGCCAGGAGTAAACCGGATGGTAACTGTTCTTCACTTCTGTGCTGTTGCACACTATCTGTATCCTGAATTACACCAAAGTGGCTGCTGTATTTCCTGCCTTGGCTTTTTTTTATATACAATGATGGTACTTCATGATTGGCTGTGCTGTGCTATACTATGTGATGGTAGCTACAAGACATTATGGGAATATCTGCTTGGTGGCACATTTCATGTCAGTACTACTTTGGATGGTACAAAATTCCTTTTTGTGTAAAATGCAAAGAAAAGGAAAAAGGATCTTTAAAAAAATGGCACTTCTGTATGGGAATATATCAGGAGGTAGAAATCACTAAAAGATATGTGCAACATTACTATGTGAAAGCCTTGAAAACCACTTATGAAGGCAACCAAGCCTTCAGTAAATTCTAATCAGCCTACAGCTTTCAACCGGACTTCTACCTTGATGTCACAAAGAGAGCACAGAACAAACAGGAAAAAATAATAAGAGCCAAACAACAATTCGTAAAGCGTGGAAGTTAAAGGGAACCTGTCACCCCCAAAATCGAAGGTGAGCTAAGCCCACCAACATCAGGGGTTTATCTACAGCATTCTGTAATGCTGTAGATAAGCCCCCGATGTATCCTGAAAGATGAGAAAAAGAGGTTAGATTATACTCAGACAGACAAAGAAGACAAGAAGAGGACGTCATCTGATGAAGACGCCCATCGTACCGGGACCGCCCCTGGGTGAATTGTTATGACCCCAATGGCGAGGGTCTCAGAGGAACAAGTAAGTCTGCGAAGTACAAAAATCCAGCTCATAGGGCAGTGGTAACTGGGTTGACCATATATCTACTCCTAACGCCAACACTAGAAGTAGCCGGGGAACATGCCTACGTTGGTCGCTAGATGTCTCGCGCCAGCCGGAGGACTAACTACCCCTAGAAGAGGAAAACAAAGACCTATCTTGCCTCCAGAGAATAGACCCCAAAAGTTGGATACAAGCCCCCCACAAATAATAACGGTGAGGTAAGAGGAAATGACAAACACAGAGATGAACTAGGTTTAGCAAAGAGAGGCCCACTTACTAATAGCAGAATGTAGTAAGATAACTTATATGGTCAACAAAAACCCTATCAAAAATCCACACTGGAAATTCAAGAACCCCCGAACCGTCTAACGGCCCGGGGGGAGAACTCCAGCCTCCCTAGAGCTTCCAGCAAGGTTAGGATACAGATTATGTACAAGCTGGACAAAAATGCAAACAAAAACAAATAGCAAAATGCAAGAAAGCAGACTTAGCTTAATCTAGCAGAAACCAGGATCAGTAGACAAGAGCACAACAGATTAGCTCTGATTACAACGTTGCCAGGCATTGAACTGAAGGTCCAGGGAGCTTATATAGCAACACCCCTGACCTAACGACCCAGGTGAGCATACAAGGGATGGCAGACATTCCCAGAGTCAAATCACTAGTAACCACTAGAGGGAGCCAAAAAGGTAAATTCACAACAGTACCCCCCCCTTAGTGAGGGGTCACCGAACCCTCACCAAGACCATCAGGGCGATCAGGATGAGCGGTGTGAAAGGCACGAACCAAATCGGCCGCATGCACATCAGAGGCGACCACCCAGGAATTATCCTCCTGACCATAGCCCTTCCACTTGACCAGGTACTGAAGCCTCCGCCTTGAGAGACGAGAATCTAAGATCTTCTCCACCACGTACTCCAACTCGCCCTCAACCAACACCGGAGCAGGAGGCTCAGCAGAAGGGACCACAGGCACAACGTACCGCCGCAACAAGGACCTATGAAATACGTTGTGAATGGCAAACGACACCGGAAGATCCAGGCGAAAGGATACAGGATTAAGGATTTCCAATATCTTGTAAGGACCAATGAAGCGAGGCTTAAATTTGGGAGAGGAGACCTTCATAGGAACAAATCGAGAAGACAGCCATACCAAATCCCCAACGCGAAGTCGGGGACCCACACCGTGGCGGCGGTTGGCAAAACGCTGAGCCTTCTCCTGTGACAACTTCAAGTTGTCCACCACATGACTCCAGATCCGCTGCAACCTATCCACCACAGAATCCACCCCAGGACAGTCAGAAGGCTCCACATGTCCCGAGGAAAAACGAGGATGGAAACCAGAGTTGCAGAAAAATGGCGAAACCAAGGTGGCGGAACTAGCCCGATTATTAAGGGCAAATTCAGCCAACGGCAAGAAGGTCACCCAATCATCCTGATCAGAAGAAACAAAACACCTCAAATAAGCCTCCAGAGTCTGATTAGTTCGCTCCGTTTGTCCGTTAGTCTGGGGATGAAAAGCGGACGAAAACAACAAATCAATGCCCATCCTACCACAAAAGGATCGCCAGAACCTGGAAACAAACTGGGATCCTCTGTCCGACACAATATTCTCAGGAATGCCGTGCAAACGAACCACGTTCTGGAAGAACACAGGAACCAGATCAGAAGAGGAGGGCAGCTTAGGCAAAGGAACCAAATGGACCATCTTGGAGAAACGATCACATATCACCCAGATGACAGACATGCCCTGAGACACCGGAAGATCAGAAATGAAATCCATAGAGATGTGTGTCCAAGGTCTCTTCGGGACAGGCAAGGGCAAGAGCAACCCGCTGGCACGAGAACAGCAAGGCTTAGCTCGAGCACAAGTTCCACAGGACTGCACAAATGACCGCACATCCCTTGACAAGGAAGGCCACCAAAAGGACCTGGCCACCAGATCTCTGGTGCCAAAAATTCCCGGGTGCCCTGCCAACACTGAGGAATGAACCTCGGAAATGACTCTGCTGGTCCATTTAGCAGGCACAAACAATCTGTCAGATGGACAAGAGTCAGGCCTACCAGCCTGAAATCTCTTCAACACACGCCGCAGATCAGGAGAAATAGCTGACAAGATAACTCCTTCCTTAAGAATACCCACAGGTTCAGCGACTCCAGGAGCATCAGGCACAAAGCTCCTAGACAGAGCATCGGCCTTCACATTCTTAGAACCTGGTAAATACGAGACCACAAAGTCAAAACGGGAGAAAAACAATGACCAGCGGGCCTGTCTAGGATTCAGGCGTTTAGCAGACTCGAGATACATCAGATTTTTGTGATCAGTCAAGACCACCACACGATGCTTAGCACCCTCGAGCCAATGACGCCACTCCTCAAATGCCCACTTCATGGCCAACAACTCCCGATTGCCCACATCATAATTTCGCTCTGCCGGTGAAAACTTCCTGGAGAAAAAGGCACAAGGTCTCACAGTAGAGCAACCAGGGCCTCTCTGCGACAAAACGGCCCCTGCCCCAATCTCCGAAGCATCCACCTCCACCTGAAAGGGAAGTGAGGTGTCAGGTTGGCACAAAACAGGCGCCGAAGTAAACCGGCGTTTCAACTCCTGGAAAGCCTCCACGGCAGCAGGAGCCCAGTTAGCTACATCAGAGCCTTTCTTGGTCATATCTGTCAATGGTTTAACAA
The DNA here is from genome assembly GCF_051348905.1 of Ranitomeya variabilis. NCBI lineage: Eukaryota > Metazoa > Chordata > Amphibia > Anura > Dendrobatidae > Ranitomeya > Ranitomeya variabilis. Next base: position 498,265,057 of record NC_135233.1, on the reverse strand, counting down.
CGCTAGAAAAATTTGCGATAAAACGACGGTAGAAGTTAGCAAAACCCAAGAACTTCTGAAGACTCTTAACTGACGAGGGTTGAGTCCAATCATGAATAGCTCGGACCTTGACTGGGTCCATCTCCACAGCAGAAGGGGAAAAAATGAACCCCAAAAAGGGAACCCTCTGTACACCAAAGAGACACTTTGAGCCTTTAACAAACAAAGAATTTTCACGCAAAATCTTAAAAACCAACCTGACCTGCTCCACATGCGAGTCCCAATCATCAGAAAAAACCAGAATATCATCCAGATAAACTATCAAAAATTTATCCAGATACTTCCGGAAAAAGTCATGCATGAAGGACTGAAAAACTGAAGGTGCATTAGAGAGCCCAAATGGCATCACCAAGTACTCAAAATGACCTTCGGGCGTATTGAATGCGGTTTTCCATTCATCGCCTTGCTTAATGCGCACAAGGTTGTACGCACCACGAAGGTCTATCTTGGTGAACCACTTGGCACCTTTAATCCGGGCAAACAAGTCTGACAACAGCGGCAAAGGATACTGAAATTTGACAGTGATCTTGTTTAAAAGCCGATAGTCAATACAAGGCCTCAAAGATCCGTCCTTTTTGGCCACAAAAAAGAATCCCGCACCAAGAGGGGAAGAAGAAGGACGGATATGCCCCTTCTCAAGAGACTCCTTGATATATGAACGCATCGCGGTATGTTCAGGTACCGACAATTTAAACAGTCTCCCCTTAGGAAACTTACTGCCAGGAATCAAATCTATTGCACAGTCACATTCCCTATGAGGAGGCAGTGCACTGGACTTAGACTCGCTGAAGACATCCTGATAATCAGACAAATACGCCGGAACTTCCGAAGGCGTAGAAGAAGCAATAGACAAGGGCAGGGAATCTCCATGAATTCCATGGCAGCCCCAACTTGACACCGACATTGCCTTCCAGTCCAAGACTGGATTATGGGTCTGTAACCATGGCAAACCCAAAACAACCAAATCATGCATCTTATGCAGAACAAGAAAACGTATCACCTCCCGATGTTCAGGAGTCATGCACATGGTAACCTGTGTCCAAAACTGCGGTTTATTTTTTGCCAAAGGCGTAGCATCAATACCCCTAAGAGGGATAGGATTTTCTAATGGCTCCAGAACAAAACCGCAGCGCTTGGCAAATGACAGATCCATCAGACTCAGGGCAGCACCTGAGTCTACAAACGCCATGACAGGATACGATGACAGTGAGCAAATCAAAGTTACAGACAGAATAAATTTAGGTTGCAAATTACCAATGGCGACAGGACTAACAACCCTAGTAAGACATTTAGAGCATGCTGAGATAACATGTGTAGAATCACCACAGTAGTAACACAAGCCATTCTGGCGTCTATGAATTTTCCGCTCATTTCTAGTCAGGATTCTATCACATTGCATTAAATCAGGTACCTGTTCAGACAACACCATGAGGGAATTTGCAGTTTTGCGCTCCCGCAACCGCCGGTCGATTTGAATTGCCAGGGCCATGGAATCATTCAGACCTGTGGGAATGGGAAAACCCACCATCACATTCTTAATGGCTTCAGAAAGGCCATTTCTGAAATTTGCAGCCAATGCACACTCGTTCCACTGGATCAGCACGGACCATTTCCGAAATTTTTGGCAATACACTTCAGCCTCGTCCTGGCCCTGAGACATAGCCAGCAAGGCTTTTTCTGCCTGAATCTCAAGATTGGGTTCCTCATAAAGCAAACCGAGCGCCAGAAAAAACGCATCAATATCAGCCAATGCCGGATCTCCTGGCGCCAGCGAGAAGGCCCAATCCTGAGGGTCGCCCCGTAAAAAAGAAATAACAATTTTCACTTGCTGAGCGGAGTCTCCAGATGAACAGGGTCTCAGGGACAAAAACAATTTACAATTATTCCTGAAATTTCTAAATTTAAATCGGTCTCCGGAAAACAGTTCAGGAATCGGTATCTTAGGTTCTGACATAGGATTTCTGATAACATAATCTTGTATGCCCTGCACACGAGCAGTTAGCTGGTCCACACCTGTAATCAAGGTCTGGACATTCATGTCTGCAGCAAACACAAGCCACTCAGAGGTAAAGGGGAAAAGAAAAAAAAAAATGAGAAAGAGAAAAAAAAACTCAGAATTTTCTTTCTTATAATCCCGCTTCTGCAATGCATTTAACATTTAATACTGGCCTGGCAAACTGTTATGACCCCAATGGCGAGGGTCTCAGAGGAACAAGTAAGTCTGCGAAGTACAAAAATCCAGCTCATAGGGCAGTGGTAACTGGGTTGACCATATATCTACTCCTAACGCCAACACTAGAAGTAGCCGGGGAACATGCCTACGTTGGTCGCTAGATGTCTCGCGCCAGCCGGAGGACTAACTACCCCTAGAAGAGGAAAACAAAGACCTCTCTTGCCTCCAGAGAATAGACCCCAAAAGTTGGATACAAGCCCCCCACAAATAATAACGGTGAGGTAAGAGGAAATGACAAACACAGAGATGAACTAGGTTTAGCAAAGAGAGGCCCACTTACTAATAGCAGAATGTAGTAAGATAACTTATATGGTCAACAAAAACCCTATCAAAAATCCACACTGGAAATTCAAGAACCCCCGAACCGTCTAACGGCCCGGGGGGAGAACTCCAGCCTCCCTAGAGCTTCCAGCAAGGTTAGGATACAGATTATGTACAAGCTGGACAAAAATGCAAACAAAAACAAATAGCAAAAAGCAAGAAAGCAGACTTAGCTTAATCTAGCAGAAACCAGGATCAGTAGACAAGAGCACAACAGATTAGCTCTGATTACAACGTTGCCAGGCATTGAACTGAAGGTCCAGGGAGCTTATATAGCAACACCCCTGACCTAACGACCCAGCTGAGCATACAAGGGATGGCAGACATTCCCAGAGTCAAATCACTAGTAACCACTAGAGGGAGCCAAAAAGGTAAATTCACAACAGTGAATATAATCTAACCTCTTTTTCTCATCTTTTAGGATACATCGGGGCTTATCTACAGCATTCCAGAATGCTATAGAAAAGCCCCTGATGCTGGTGGGCTTAGCTCACCTTCGATTTTGGGGGTGACAGGTTCCCTTTAATAATAAAGATAAGGAAATTCAAAAGAAGGGGAAGCAGGTAGGTCCCAACCCCAATATAAAACAATTGCCAATATTTTTATGTTATGCTGACATTAAATAACTTTTCTCACAATACCCATTGGTATCTGTGGGAGTGATCCATCATTACCAACAGCAAGAGGAGGTAATGGAATCCAGCAGTGTCACAACTCTGCTGACCTGGCGTTGCAATAGTGCATGCAGAGCTGCACACCACATCCAGCAGGGCGGCAGATACCACAGCTGAAGATACAATGGACGGGGTTCCTTTTGCTCCAGGATACAAGGGTTGGGCGCTACCTTCCTCCCCCCTGCCATGTGAGTTTCCTTATTTGTATTAATATCTTCCACGCCTTATGAATTGTCGACTGGGACTTCTTTTTTCCCGTTTGCTCAATTCTCTTTTTGTGTAAAATAGTAGGCAGCTTTGAAAGGGAGGGGCTTTTGGGGGAGATTTTTTAAGGTCCAAATCACTAAATGTTTGAATTTGCCAGTGAATTTTCTAAAATTAAACATGAACTTGATTTGCAACAAATCGATTTTCTCTTCCAATTTATCTCTAATTGCTGGACCTTGCTAAGCTGCACAAAAATGCAAGAATGAACATTGCCGAGCATCACATTCACAAGGACCACTTGATAATTACAGATGGTGCATTTCAAAATATACTTACATAAGAGATTTGTGTTTATGTTTTTTATGTTTTTTTCCTTGGTTGGATGTTTTTTGAACTTACGCAGCTGTCACCCATAAACGTAATGAACAAACAGTGCTTCACGCACAACAATCAGGACACAGGTGGCCTTTTTAAAATGCTCATAGAAATAACTGCTTGTTTACCATGTTTCAACAATACTCTAGTATGAAAAATGAATATTTAACGAATACAAAAAGAAACTTGTACCAAGCAGATTCATTCATGGGAGTTGTTTTTGTGGAAAGCATTAATAGAAGGACCTTCTCAACGCAGTGTCAAGCACCTACCTCCTCTTCTCCTTAGTACATGTAAAATCTGTTAAATATAGAGGCGCAGGTTATATTTTTTATACGTGAAAAGATTAGATTTCCTTATATTTCCATTCTAGTGCACAGTAAATGTTATAAAAATAAGTGAAAAACTTTCTATTATTTAAAGTATACTTGCAGTGCCCCAGAGTCCTGGTTGCTGCAGTAACGTCATTTTTCCACCAGGGGGAGTGATATTACGTCTGATGGCACTAAAGGAGTTCATCTTTCCAGGTATCACGGCATCACAACACATTTCACACTTCAATCCACCAGGGGGAGCCATGCTCCTATCTAGTAGGGCATTTCTCACAGAAGGGTAAAACTGATGGGTTGGATAGAAAGTTAGGGAGAAGCTGACTGGGCTTTGCCCAGGCAAGACCTGTCAGGCAGACAGGGGGAAAGGAGGAACATCTGAGCTGCAGACAGAGGGTCCCTGTCAGGGGTGGGATCCTGACAGAGGCCTAGCACGAGACAGAAAGTTACGGAGCTGTGCCTGCCCCACGTGCGGCAGTATCCTAAGAAAGGACAAGAGGAGAGGTATATTGTAGAGAGTGAGAAACGAAGTCACAGCACAAGGAGATAATACCGGGAGGAGTTCTGCCCCGAGATCGGCAGCCTCCTTCTGAGGCGCATAGCCGGTGGCCGGAACACCGAGGGAGTAATAATCTCTACGCTTTACCTCAGGGACCGGCAGGACAGTCAATTCCAAGTTGGCTGCCCGACCTTAATACCTAAGAAGACACGGTGGGCAAATTGTGGGGTTTCGGGGCGTCTCTAGGGTCCCTACAAACAAGCCCCAGGCTATCCCAGTCATACGGGTTGTCCTATCCATACCATCTGGGGGACAGAGAGAGAACATCAGAAACATCTACGAAAGTTGTGAGGACTATCCCATGGTGCTCAGCAGGGAAGTACTACAACACACAGGCGCTAGTAGGAAGGCTACTGATTTCCACCTGGATAAGAGAGCTCTGGATTTGCCTTCAGACTGGCTGGATTCAGCCTGCCCTGTGATCTGTACTCTGGACTGTGGATGCTGAAGTCTTCAGTAAAAGGTAAAGAGACTGCAACCTTTGTGTCCTCATTATTCATTGCGCCTTACATCGTCCACCATCACCACCTACACATCTGGGAAGCCCTGGGGACATACTTCACCTGTGGGAAGATATACCATCTTGCTGCTACTCCATCACCCCAGCGGACCCCTAGCAGCATCGGTCACCCTGACCGAACACCACAGGTGGCGTCACGAACACTAGACAAATTATACCTTTAAGTGGACGCTCCTCAAAAGGGCCACGGACTGGGTCGGGCCACCGTGACATCCTCAGAACCGAGACAGAGGGACCCGGTACTGAGTACCCCACTGCCCTTGACGTGGGGGCGCTCCATACTGACATATTTTATGGTAAGAAATAATGAATTTGACATTCATTTCATGCAGCCATCTCGTTTGTCAATGTTTTAGGTCATTGTGGTCCAGCAAAAAGCAGTTTGTGATATTATTGATATTGTCATCTGCTGTTCATAGAAAAATATCTATATAAGCGTATATTATTACTAAAGAAAATCAAATTGATTATATAAGTGACACTTGGCTCAGCGTTTGATCTGAGTATCAGCATATTGTGATCCAATTCTCTTTGATGACTACAGATGAGAAGAAGATAGAGAACAAGATCTAATTATCTAATCTCTGCCCAGTGCTACCACCTCCTGCTTGACTGAAATCCTCCATGCTGTGTGACTTTAGAGCTGTCAGGCAAACAGGAAGAGGTGGTGCTGAGCGGGAAATAGAGCTAGAGTGACAGAGGCTTCAGACCTATAAGTAGCATTTCGGCCTCATTAGCACGTAATTTCAAATGCTGATTTCTTAGTAACAGACTGGCCATGTAAAGGTATTGCTGGACTTGTCTTTGAAAAAGTTATATGCATACAGTATATCAATAGTTTGGGGTGCTAAATCCTACTGAGTGAGACAAAGGACTCTGATTTGCTTTTTATTGTATGGTTCATCATACAATGCAAAACCCCATGAGCATACACCATATGAAATCGCTACCGGTCCATATTACAAGCCTATAGGCACAAAATCGACTCATAGCAGACTATAGCCATCATAAAAATCTCTTTATAACATAGATCTGGAATTCAGCCAAGTAGACAGAACACATGTGGCGGCCCCCAGACGCAGGACGGCGGGGTACTCGGATCCGGGTCTCTCAGTTCTGAGGATGTCACGGTGGCCTGACCCGGTCCGTGGCCCTGCTAAGGGGCGCCCAATAAAGGTGTAGGTGCTGGTGTAGGTAGCAGTAAATAACGAGGACACAGGGTTGCAGTCTCTTTACCTCTTTACTGAAGGCTTCGGCATCCGCAATCCAGAGCACTGCTAACAGGGCTGGCTGAGACCGGCCGGTCCAAAGGCACATCCAGAGTTCCCTTTGCAGGTGGAAATCATTGCCTACCTACTAGCGCCTGGGTGTTGTAGTACTTCCCTGCTGAGCACCACGGGATAGTCCTCACAACTGTCGTGTGTGTTTCTGTTCTTTCTCTCTCCGTCCCCCAGATGATATGGATAGGACGCACCCGTATGACGGGGTAGGCCTGGAGTTATTCTGGGACCCTAGAGACGCCCCTCTCCCACAATTGCCTCCGTTGTCTTCATTAGGTGATTAAGGTGAGGCAGCCAACCTAAAATTAACTGCCCTGCCGTTGGTTTGAAGTAATGCGTAGAGCCCAATACTTCCTCGGCGTTCCGGCCACCGGCTACGCGCCTCAGTAGGATGTTGCCGATCTCAGGGCACGACTCCTACTGGTTCTATCGCCTTTGTGCTGTGATCTCGTTTCTCACTTCTCCACAATATACTTCGCTTCGTGTCCTTTCTTAAGATGCCACCGCAATGAAGTGCAGGCGTGGCTCCGTAACGATCTGTCCTTTCGCTAGGCCTCTGTCAGGATCCCACCCCTGACAGGGACCACCCTGAATCTTCCCAAGCAACCTCTTCTCTCACAAGATGTTACCTGGGCAAAACCCAGTCAGCTTCTCCCTAACTTCCTATCCGACCCCCAGTTTTACCAGAGTGTGAGGAGTGGCCTAATACATAGAACCCTTTGCTCCCCCTGGTGGCCGGAGTGTGAAGTGTAATGTGTGACTGTGATACCTGGTCAGGTGAACTCCTTTAGTGCAATCAGACGTACCATCACTCTGTAGCGCCCCCACTGCCGCAGGGCCAAGGGATACCCGGTACCGGGCCTCTGAGTCTCTGCTCTGGGGTTGTCACGGTGGCTAGGCCCGGTCCGTGACCCTGCCGAGGGGCGTACAGTGATAGATATGATGGATGATGGTAGTGGTGAGGCTGTAGTGGTGCGGTGCAGTAAATAACGAGGACACCAGGTTGCAGTCTCTTTACCTCTTTACTGAAGATCTCTGGGTCCTCAGTCCAGAATCTGGATAACCAGGCTGCGCAAGTCCGGCCGGTCCAATGGCACCTCCAGAGTTCTCTTAGCAGGTGGAAATCTGTGCCTTCCTTCTAGCGCTAGGTGTTGCGGTCCTTCCCTGCTGTGCTTACAGAAAGTCCCCACAACTGTTGTGTCTGTTTCTTAAGTTCCCTCACAACTCGATTAGATGATGTTCTGCTAATCCTCCATCCCTCCCTGGTGTTCTGGTTGGGATGGCACCCGTTTGACGGGTAGGCTCGGAGCTCTTCCGGGACCCTAGAGTCGCCCCTCTCCACAAGTTGCCCCCCAAGACTGCATAGGTGATTTAAGTTAGACAGCCCGCCTTAGACTGACTGTCCTGCCGCTGTTTGGAGTATTGCTTGAAGCTGAATGTTATTATACTCCCTCGGCGTTCCGGCCACCGGTAGTGCGCCTCAGTAGGGTGTTGCTTCGGTCTTACAGCACGACCCCTACTGGTATTTCTCCGTTTGCTTGATCTTGTTTCTCACTCAGCACAATCTATCTCGCTTCTAATCCTTCCTTGGGCACCGCCGCTATCCTGAGCAGGCACGGTCCCGTTACGTTCGTTCAAGTTGCCAAGCCTCTGTCAGGATCCCACCCCTGACAGAGACCCTACTGTATCTTCCCCCACAACACCCTCTGCCACAAGGTGTTGCCTGGTTCCAACCCAGTCAGCTTTCTGATCTAACTTCCTGCCTGACCCCCAGTTTACCCACTATGGTGGGGAGTGGCCTAGTGAATAGAACCCTTAGCTCCCCCCAGAGGCCCGACTGTGAAATGTATTGGTGTCTGTGATACCTGATCAGATGAACTCCTTCAGTGCCATCAGACGCACCATAGCTCCCCATAGTGGCGGAGCCACAGTACTGCAATGACCAGGACTCTGGGGCGCTGCACTCCCCCCTGGTTAAACACAGTACTCCGGGACTGAGAAGAAAACAACAATACAAGTTAGCAAAAAGACATACAGTTTTGTTGAGTGCAATAACAATAAGTATACTTAAACAGAGCTTCCCTTTATGGGAGGTGAGGACACTTGAACGTTACAAACATGGTTAGATATCATAGCAACATGCTATAAATAACTTTTCTTACCCAACCGGGTATTCTATTAAGTGCAAAATTGTTGAACAATAATTTAACATTGCCTTTAAGGACATACACTCTGAATCCACTAAAGACCTTCTTATAATCACATTATAAGGCAATTTAACTTTTTCATTCTCCTACTTTAAATCTGCAGGACTGCCTGTCCTAACGGCACCAGACCTACTGCCTCTCCTTTCTATTACAGGACCGCCCCGTTCAGCCCGGGCCTACTGCCTTTTCAACTACTATACACAGTATAGAGCATAACATTACTTTCAGTTTAAGAGCACCGAGCCATCTCTACATGACTCCAAGGAGGACTCAGGGTTCACCTTCTATCCTCGTTATCTATCAACATTATCAAGCATTTTCTATAGAACATTAAACTTTCTTCTAGCTTTCACTTTCTTTCAGGGAACATCATCAGCATTTCTTCACAATTAACTAGTTGGATACATATAACTTTCTCATGTAAACATTATCATCACTTTCTTTCGTCAAAACATTATTGCTACCTGTCTTAAAGCAAATATCACCATTTACGTGCACAAATGAACATCCCCTTTAAGAGGGGACCAAGTCTCTATGAGGTAGCATATCTTCTCAAGCTACCAGTCCATACTCAGCAAAGGTTCCAGTGTGGTATCTTCACAAAGAGTCCTTCTTTAAGTAAAACCAGTAGGGAGCACCTTTAATAAGGTGCAAACTATTTACAAAAAGTTTGTATCATGTACTGTTCATGATTGCGGCAGTTCTGGAAACTTGTGCAAAACTTAGAAAAAACAAACAAAACAATAGGGATCCCGGGTCAACAAAGGGATCCCTTTAAGAGTTAACCCTGGACGGGTTTTAGCAGCAACATAATAGAACAGTAACTATTTACATATTCAAAGCATTCATGCTTACTCATTTTTCGGTACAGAGGGTGGTTTCCCACCCCTGGTGGAGGCAGCACCCATGCTGGTAGTTGGTCTCTCAGGCGCCATCAGATCAGCCGTTGTTTGGATTTGAAGGCTAATCCTGCTTGCAAGTTCAGCAGCCGCCACTAGGCGTACGGTGGTGATAGGAACAAGATCTGGCAAATCGGGATCAGTCATGATCGGGGCAACAGGGGACGCTCTCTCAGGTTCGCACCGTCGAACGTTCCGGGCACACCATCCTTGTGCATTCCGATGACGGGTGTAGGTCACCTGATCTCCCCTTTGTAATGGGTCACCATCTCGACTGCAGCAGGGGGTTTTCACGTTGTAGCTAGCAACAAAGACATCATTTGGTAGCCCCGGTTCCTGTATGGAGCCCCATCCCCTCTTCGGTTGGTAGGCCAGCACCGTTCCCCGCTTTACCACGTCTTTCCTGCCGGGTGCAGACTTCTTACGTTGTGTATCATGTTGTTCAGTCTCGTCTCGATCTTTCCAGTGTTGTATTAGACATTGCTTATACTGTTCCCAGGTAAGTACCGCAAGGGTGAGGCCATCCTCCCGGGTTCCATCCGGCCCGGTCCAGGGGGTGTCCCACCGGAGGATCACCCCGTCTAGGCCCAAATCTATGGGTTCTCCCAACTTGGTTGGTAGCGGAGGCACTAGCTTTCCCATCGCGTTAGAGGTGAGGATCACCCGCTCCACCAAGAAGGAACGATCATTGCTGGGGTGAGGAGCGGTTGCAGGAGCGGGATCGGTCAGGAGAGCCGGATCGGTCGGGAGAGCAGAATCGGCCGGGGGAGTAGGGATGCCGTCCATACCTGCGCCTGATGTGATTCCACCGATGTCGATCTGTTCCGTTGACAAGGACACAGGAATCGGCTGCAGCCCGGACCGCGGCTCCTCCGGAGTCACCTCTTGATGTAGCTCCGCCCTCCATGGTTCCGTGGCTGGGATAGGCAGGCTCGGCTCCTCCACTGGTGGCTCCAAGGGGTTCAGGTCCCTCACCAGCGGTGGACGCGGGTCCGCCTCTGATGGGTGAGGGCAAGCCGTGATCACCTCGCCGTTGTTCAGGCACTTGCTGCTCATCGTCGCTGTCTGGCATTCGGTGGCAACGCATGCACCTGGCTCCGCCATTTCTCTGAGGTCGGGCTCCTCCTTCACCTCGTTCCCGCCGTTGCAAATCAGGGGGCGGTTCTCCTCTGCTGCCGGGCAGGTCGTCCTCTTGCAGCAGGAGTTGGAGGGGGCGGTCGCTACTTCTGGCGCCGCTTTGGTAGTCTCCTCCCATGGCACGCCCTTCTTCTTCCTCTGCGCTCCCTGTGACGCCGCAGTGTCTGTGATACCTGATCAGATGAACTCCTTCAGTGCCATCAGACGCACCATAGCTCCCCATAGTGGCGGAGCCACAGTACTGCAACGACCAGGACTCTGGGGCGCTGCAACTCCCCTTAGTGGCGGAGCGACAGTACTGCAACGACCAGGACTCTGGGGCGCTGCACACACATTTTATAACTTGATATTCCATGATCTTATAACTTCTGGACTGGTTTGGTGACTGAAGTTTTCTGTAAAAAAATCTATTTCAATTGCACAACACATGAACACATATAAATATCATAGAAAAGAAGATAGATCATGATAAAGGTAGTTTGGAGAACTCACCAAAAAAACAATTAGACTCGTAAATAGACCAACTTTTCACTTGTCAGTAGATGCCATTTGCTTTTCGTATAAATGCAATCCCCCTAATTCTCACAATTTGTACTTTCCACCTGAAGACTACAATAAGTAGCAGCTCTGACAGCTTGATTTTCTGGCTGACCAGAGAATTTCATGGATCTCATTTAGGAAGAAAAACAAAAAAAGGATACATGGCAAAGCGTATAGTATTTCCATGTTGTATTATACATGTTATACTAGAGATGTCCAATATTTCTGAACAGGATTGTCTAGTTCATGTATGGAAAAAATAGTGTGCATAGTAAATTCACAATATACCTTAAGAGATGGAATTTTATAACTTAACATTGTTTTTCAATACTTATCAGCAAAATAGGCAGTAGAGAATGTTCAAAAATAAGGAAATAAAAAAATAATTTATTTTAAAAGGCTAGTTTCTCATTGGTAGAAATGAGCGGATCCTTTGAAATTCTAATGTGCCAACTTCACTGAGTCAATGTCAGAGGCTGCAGACCGTTGGAGGGCATCTGTCTGCAGAAGGTCTCAGCAGTCTGCTTTTCAAACTTCTGCCTGGTCTTTCTGACTCTAGAACCCAGTGGCCACCTTCCCTGGCTCTAATGGCCACACCTGGATCTGGGTGTTTATAACTCCCAACTTGCTGTTGGGAGTTGCGGGTGATATTTGCATTTGCATTTCCCTGTTGAGGCTTGGAGCTCTAGCAGTCGGCAATCGTCCTCTTTGGGGTTTGGAGAACTTTGGTGTTTCTCTCTGAGTCTTTTCAAAGTAAGTATTCCCTTGTTTTGTTTGTCTATCCCAGTTGTCTTTTGCGGTGGTGGGGACTGACTAGTGCCATCCTGTCCTTCATGGAGCAGGGCTTATCGCCAGGATCAGGCAGGGATTAGGTATCCTGCTCGGCGATAGGTGCTAAATCTATATAGGGATGATAGGGCAGACAGGGTGACATTAGATCTGTCTAGGGGTCTCCACTCCCCCCTTCCCTAGTTTTAGTTCCATTTCCATTATCCCTTCCTGTTGCACTTAGCCTTTCCTTCACGTTGTGTGGCAATCAATTTGTGTCAAATAAATTCATGCAAATCTTAATACCGCAATTAACACATTTGTCCTAATATACCACTATTACTTACTAAATATGTATGTAATGACCAGGCCAAACATTCCCTGCTATCCACCCCCACAGTGTGTCCGCAGTTGAAGGAATTATGACACACACCGGTCTCGGAGATAACAGTTGCTTTTACTTCAGCAGGAACGGGAATTATAACTTGGAACAAATAAGGAGCAGTCTCTCATGGGTAGTCCACGGTAATTGCAGTTCACACTTAGATGCTGAGATGTGATTGGGGTCTGGAGCTTTGAGAGCACTGATAGTGTCTTTTGGTACTTTACAGAACGAGGTAGACACAGCAATTAGAGGTTACAGACCTGTACTCGGGGTTAACTCCACATTGTGTCACAGCACGTGCACAAGTACTTATAAGGTGAATGTAAAACTGTGGTGATTCCAGTCAGAAAGACTTTAAAATGATGTCACTTATAGGTGAATATAAAAACAGTGGTGAATCCAGTCAGAAAGACTTTAGAATGATGTCTGTACAGGTTAGAGAGGGAAATAAATACCAACTTATATGCTTATTCATCATGGTAACTCATAATATAACAGAAATCTGGACCATCTATGAAAGAGGACCAACGAGACCTATCACCAAGGATAGACAAACAAGGGAAAGAAAGAACGATGACAAATGGTCACAACAAGTTTGTAGAAACACTATAAACTTTATTAATAATATTCAATAGTATTAAAAACCAGGTGCAAGAAGGGAAGATAGTAGCAGCACCAAAACACTGTTGAAAAAGAAAAGGAAGCGTGCCACCAGGACTTACAGTCATCCACACCTGACAAGTTCTTTACAAGTGTATGCCAATAGAAAAAATAAACAAACATAGAAAAAGCATAATGAAAAAACTAAGCAAACACAAAATAATAAATAGATCTTGAAGCTAGGAAAATCCAAGCAGCTGGTAATAATACATACTGTGGGACATAGGAAAATAGGCAATAATTGCTATAATGCCATCACAAAAGTATGCCATAACCTATCAAATAACCATAATCAATAACACCACAGCAGAGTACCCACCGCACAGATGACTGCAGTACTGGAGACGCGCTTCCACCCCAACGCGCGTTTCGGCGATCACACCTTCATCAGGGGGACTATGTCCCACAGTATGTATTATTACCAGCTGCTTGGATTTTCCTAGCTTCAAGATCTATTTATTATTTTGTGTTTGCTTAGTTTTTTCATTATGCTTTTTCTATGTTTGTTTATTTTTTCTATTGGCATACACTTGTAAAGAACTTGTCAGGTCTGTAAGTCCTGGTGGCACGCTTCCTTTTCTTTTTCAACAGTGTTTTGGTGCTGCTACTATCTTCCCTTCTTGCACCTGGTTTTTAATACTATTGAATATTATTAATAAAGTTTATAGTGTTTCTACAAACTTGTTGTGACCATTTGTCATCGTTCTTTCTTTCCCTTTTAGGTTAGAGAGGGAACCCAGGCTCTTAGGCCAGCAGGAGATCTTTTAGTGAAAATAGCCTCCACATGTGTTCTGCTCTCCCTGAAGGCATCCCAGCGGTCACTGGATCCTAAATGTCTTTGTATATTGCAATGATTTTTTATGCATCGGCAAGCACCCTGAATGGTATGCACTGAATATCCCCAGCTGTCCCTGGATCCTGAATGTCTTTATATATTGCAATGATTTTTTATGTGTCGGCCAGCGCCCTGAATGGTAAGCACTGAATATCCCCAGCTCTCCCTGGATCCTGAATGTCTTTGTATATTGCAATGATTTTTTATGTGTCAGCAAGCACCCTGAATGGTAATTTCATGTCAATCAACTCCTTTGCTAGAATTCATCATCAGTTACATGGTTTTCAGTACTCACTGTTGTAGCTCCAGTAGATGTTTATCACAGGAGAGGTGTTTAATATAGAGATGTAATCAGGACTTCATCGTTGATCCACGCCAGGATGTGTTGAGCAGCTGTCCCTAATTTATAATCAACCAGCTCCCATAATCCGGCTGTCCTCTCCATGCACTGGGGGCCTATAAATTTAGATTAATTCTTAGGGGCGCATACATGTGTGGGGTCCCACGCATTCAGCTTAGCATCTCATTAGACAAGCATCAAGTTGAAGGGCAGTTATTCCATGGCAGTTAGTCAGGGCGGGAGTCAGGTAACCCACACTCTGCTCTCCCTTCTATCCATGTGCTTTATTCCTATCCTCCTGTGTTCCCTTGCAATCCACATTCACTGTCCCATTCCCCCTCCATCACGACTCATACACATCAGCTCCTCTCTCCTTCCCTCTCCCATGTACAGCTCCCATGCACTTCTCACCTTCCTGAAAAACATCAGCTCATCTTGCCCAAACACACTGCACAAAAAACTTCTTACAATTCCAAAAACTTGCTTTTTATCTTCCTACTCCTACTGATTTCGGGAGACATCTCCCCAACCCTGGTCCACCATCCCACAACCTCAACCGCTACTCTACCTCACATCAAAACCATTCTAACCTTATTAATATTATTTGCACTTCCTCATCTCCTTCTTTTAATTGTGCCCTGTGGAATCCACGGTCTGTATATAACAAGCTTCCCTTCCTGCACAACTACTTTCTGAACAACTCTGTAAATCTATTCGCCTTCACTGAAACCTGGATCCAGGATTCTGACACTGTCTCCCCTGCTGCCATTTCCCATGGTGGCCTACAATTCTCCAATTCCCCGAGACCCACAAACAGACCTGGTGGTGGAGTCGGCATACTCCTCTCCCCACAATGCACCTTCCAGGTCATCCCCCCAGCTCCATCACTCTCATTCCCTTATTTTGCAGTCCACACCATCAGGCTCTTCCGTCCCCTCTCCCTCAGAGTAGCGGTCATATACCAGCCCCCATGCTCACCCACCCACTTCCTGGACCATTTCTCTGCCTGGCTGCTGCACTTCATGTCTTCAGAACTCCCAACCCTTATCCAGGGAGACTTAACATCCCCATAAACAGCCCCACTTCTACATCTGCATCCCAGCTTCTATCACTAACCACTTCGCTCGGCCTCTCACAGCTCTCAACTTCTGAGACACACAAGGACGGTAACACCCTTGACCTGGTCTTTGTCCGGCTGTGTTCACTCTCCTACCTAAATAGCTCACCGCTTCTCCTCTCTGACCACAACATTCTCTCCTTCACGCTCACAAATCCTCGCCCACCCCAGCACACTCCTATCTACCATTCAGTCAGAAATCTACAAGCCATTAACTCTCATACACTTTCAGACTCCTTACACTCATTACTGTTCCCAATCTCCTCTTTTTCCTGTCCTAATCTGGCAGTACATCACTACAATGACACTCTTAGAAGCACCCTGGACTAGGGTTGAGCGACTTTTATTTTTATAGGATCGGGTCGGGTTTCACGAAACCCGACTTTCTCAAAAGTCGGGTCGAGTGAAATCGGCCGATCCTATAAAAAAGTCGGGGTCGGGGTCGGCCGAAACACGAAACCCAATGCAGTGCAATGGGATACAATGGTTCCCAGGGTCTGAAGGAGAGGAAACTCTCCTTCAGGCCCTGGGATCCATATTAATGTGTAAAATAAAGAGTCAAAATAAAAAATATTGATATACTCACCCTCAGACGCGCCCTGGTTCTAACCGGCAGCCTTTCTTCCTAAGAATGAGCGCGTGAATGGCCTGCGGTGACGTCGCGGCTTGTGATTGGTCGCGTGAGCGAGGGTGAGTATATTCCTATTAGGTATATACTCACCCTCGGACGCGCCCTGCTTCTTTCCGGCAGCCTTCCTTCCTAAGAATGAGTGCGTGAAGCACCTTAGATGACGTCGCGGCTTGTGATTGGTCGCGTGACCGCCCATGTGACCGCTCACGCGACCAATCACAAGCCGCGACGTCACTGCAGGTCATTCACGCGCTCATTCTTAGGAAGGAAGGCTGCCGGTTAGTACCAGGGATAGCAACCACAGCCAATATAGAGTGACCCAGAAACATTACCAAGCAGAGGTAAGATATAGAAATGCCTTTATTATGTTTGATTTGACAGCAAAAAATAAAATAATATAACAATTGTGCGCACAACAGGAACAATATAAATTACAATTAAAATCTAAATCAATATGGGAGATGCTACAGGCTGACCCAATTATGTATTCAAAATATCAGGTTAGTATAACCCCCCAAAAAATGAATAATCTAAAAAAATCTCTATATGTGGGATATAGCATAAATAAGACAGTTACATGTATATATATATATATATATATATATATATATATATATATATATATATATATATATATATATATATACTGTATATATATATATATATATATATATATATATATGTAGGCCCATATATTAACCACTCTAAAGCGTGAGAAAAATATGTGCAAAAAAATATTTTAAGCAATATTACCAAGATTTGTATAGTATATGTGCAAATAATACAATATAAAGTGCTAAATAATAAATATATATAAAAGGTATATTTTAAAACATATATGACCTATATAGAACACCTCATAATGTTATGTGTAATTAATGCAGGGAAGAAAAAGTGCAATGTGCAGTAATTGTGCAAAGAACATGAAGGTTATCACATCTGCACAAAGTGCATAAGTGAAGGAAATACAACTTTTATTACTGGTGCACAACTGCAAAAAAATTTGCAAATAATACCAAATGGGGGAATTAAATACAGATAGCTAGAAGATATTGATCAACAAAGCACCAAAGGTGCCTGGATTATATAGTGACGGAGTGTAGCACTGTGATCCAAACACTGCTAAAATCCCACAACAAGTTTCCAAATGTGCTATGTAAAAGGGGGGAAGATATATACAATATACCTGTATAAGGGGGGTCAGCCAGGTCCCGTAAGGCGCACCCCGACGCGCGTTTCAGAT
The DNA here is from genome assembly GCF_051348905.1 of Ranitomeya variabilis. Classification (NCBI taxonomy): domain Eukaryota; kingdom Metazoa; phylum Chordata; class Amphibia; order Anura; family Dendrobatidae; genus Ranitomeya; species Ranitomeya variabilis. The sequence continues at coordinate 498,247,758 of NC_135233.1, read as the reverse complement.
CTCAATCTTTCGTCAGGGGGTGGCCGTTGTATCAATGAAATTGCCTTTTATATGGTCCCCTTGTCGAGCACTGCGGCCCGGGTGTAACCGGCGCATGCGCAGTCGCAACACTCAGGAACTTTCCGCCGCCTGCGCCATGCAGCCGGACGTACGGGGGCAGAGTACCAGACGTCACCAAGGCAACAAGGACGCGATACGGCGGAGCTCCATCGCGGCAACCAGGCATGCGCACAACCAGGCACCGAGTCTCGAATGGTGCAAGGAGGCCATTACCTCTATTGTAACAATATGTAAATTTACTTAGTGTCCTACTTTATAACACAATATAATAATACTCCTAATTAAAAAAGGAGAGAAAATATAAACAAAATGTCAATATAAGGGTAATAATAACTGATATTTTGCATATAGATTATATTAAGGTGGCAAGGGCAAATATATATATATATATATATACCTTTTTACCCCATATATGTTCACATATAAGAGATATTTAAAACGTAGTAAAGTATAATAGTAATAAGGGGTCATATTTGTTCATCAAATGAAGTATAAATCCCACCCATATACATACATAATATAATATATTAATGAACTATGCCTAGATTTCAATAACATATCCCCAATTATACAAATATATATATATATACAAAAAACATGCATAATATTTTTTGCAGCTTGTTCAAGTACGATCCGAAGAAGCTTTCAAGCCCACAACCACGACAGCCAGATCTGATCATCCGTCATTGAAGTGCCGATGGGAAAATCAAGAATAATTAGCATGATAAGGTAAGTAGACACTAAAAAGATAAAAATAAATATAAATAAAAATAAAATATTAATATTAATTTTATATATATAAAATACATAAAATATACAAGAGCCAAATAAAAATATTAAAATATATATATATTGTATGTACTTATATATATTGGTGGTACTCATAAAAGAACAATTAAAAAAATATTTTTTATTTATAAAAAGGAAACAAAACTCAAATTTTCATTTAGTCCCTTAGGCGACACCGTGTCTAAGGTCCAAATCCACTTCGTCTCCATTTTGGCAAGTGGTATTCCAATTTCACCGCCATGTTCGTTCAATATAATGGTATCAATTCCTATAAATTTTAGGCCAGATGGATCACAATTGTGATGGATTCTAAAATGTTTCGGGAGTGTTTTTAGTTCCGATATGTCCTCCACAACTTTTGCAGCCTCTATCCCACGCACGTGTTCTCTAATCCGCACCTTAAATTGTCTGGTTGTCATGCCCACGTATATTAATGAACATGGGCATACTGCGTAATAAATTACAGCCTTTGATGCGCATGTTATGGTATGTTTAATTTTAAACGTGCAGGTCCCACTGGAATTTACAAACGTATCTGTTCTCATTATATTGGGGCAAGCCACACATTTACCGCAGGCTCTGCAGCCAGATGGGCTTTTACCACTATCCAAAAAGGAAGTGATTGTAGGTTCAAATTTATAGTGGCTTTTAATTAGATAGTCACTTAAATTTTTGGATCTACGATACGTTATGTTAGGTCCATCCCCCACATATTGGGACAAAATTGGATCTGCTTTTAAAATGCCCCAAGATTTCAATAATTGGGATCTCATCATTTCGGTCTGTCCATTATATTGTGTGATGAATCTCACCCTCTGACTTGTTTTCTGTGGTTTATTGCCATAAAGTGCCTGGTGCCGAGTAGTCTTCTTTGCTCTGTTATAACCCCTTTTTATTGATCGGCGGCTATAGCCCCTCTCAATGAACCTTTCTTTCAACATTGCCGACTGCTCCTCAAAGTCCCTGTCATCAGAGCATATTCTTCGCAGCCGTAAAAATTGCCCAATTGGAATTGCATTAATCATTGCATGAGGATGGGAGGATGTCGCGTGTAACAAGGAATTAACGGCTGTTGTTTTCCGAAAAATATCAGTGGAGAGACAATCTTCATCATTCCTGTACACGCGCACATCCAAAAATTCCATCTCATTAGGATTAAATTTATATGTTAAATGCAAATTCCGAGAGTTGTCGTTCAGCTGATCCATGAATTCTTGTAAGGAATCTACTGGGCCCTGCCAAATAAAGAATATGTCATCTATGAACCGCACGAACAATGGGATGCGGTCCACTGATGGCATGAGTCCAGACATAAAAAGGTCCCTCTCCCACAGCCCCAAGAATAAATTTGCATATGCTGGCGCAAAAGAAGCACCCATGGCGGTGCCTTGGAGCTGCAGGTAGAGGGACCCTTTAAAAAGAAAAAAAAAATTTGATAAAGAAAATTCGACCAGCTGAACTACAAACTCCCTCATGGGTTCAGGCAAAAAGGATGATTCCAAGAAGTACTTAGCCGCAGAGACACCATCATGATGGTGGATGTTGGTGTATAGACTCTCCACATCACATGATACCAGGAGAGTATCTGCACCAACATGTAAGCCATCAATCTTCCTCAAAAAATCATTCGTGTCCCTTATATATGAGGGGAGTTCTGAAACCATTGGCTGAAGTCTGGAATCTATAAGTTTATTGACCTTTTCCAGATAATTTCCACAGCCTGAAATAATAGGTCTCCCAGGCGGGGTAGTTTGGCTTTTGTGAACCTTGGGTAACAAATATAAGGTTGGTATCACAGGTTCAGGTACATGTAAGGCTGTAAATAGTTCTTTCGTAATTACATCACAATCAAGGGCCATTTAGAGAATTTTTCCAAGCTCACCCTGGAATTTAATCAGCGGATTAAAAGTCATTTTCTTATAACATATTTTATACCCTAGCTGACGAAAGGCCTCACATTCATACAACTGTTTAGGCCATATCACCACATTTCCCCCCTTGTCGGCAGGTTTGAATACCACATCCTGTAAACTCTGTAAATTTTTTAGAGCTTTTTTCTCGTTCCTATTAAGATTTTCCCCAGAAGGAAACTGTGGAATTTTATCAAAATCTCTACTCACAGTTTTCACGAATACATCAATTGTTGGATAAGCCGACAAGGGAGGAAACTTGCGTGACTTAGGCCGGATGGAGGGTGGAACCTTACCTCCTATTGGTTCCATGTGTTCCTGGGCCAGATCATTAAGTACACTTAGTGCCTCCTGCTCTGCCTCTGTGGGAAACAATTGTAATGCACCCTCATTATGAAAATGTTTTTTAAACATCAACTTCCTAGCGAAGAGATGCAAATCTTTGATTGCATTAAATTTGTTGAACTGAGCAGTAGGACAGAACATAAGACCCCTCTGGAGAACATCAATTTCTACATCAGATAATACATAACTGCTCAAATTAATCACCTTAAGGTTAGAGTTCCCTGAGGGGTATCCAAAACTACGTTTAGCAGGTGCATATCGTGGTTCACGTTTCCTTTTAGGTGTTGAAGCAATCGATGTTGCCACAGAGGTGGAACAGGATGCGCCAGAAATGTCACTCACAGCCTGATTGGATGAAATGGAAACACTTCGATCACGGCCCTCATGGTTCGAATTTGGTCTACGCCACCTGTACACCCTTCCGTTGGCAAAGTCCTTTTGGTCTCTGGCTAACTTGTTCGTCTGATTTGTTCGAATGTCTTTGATCCACTGGTCCATAAGTTTCTCCAATTGGCCATCCAGTGTATTCATTTGCTCAGTGGAAAAACAAGATTTGGCCTTAATAAACATTTCGTCCAATAGTCTATCAGTTTATGGATTCCGATACCGATTCCCGATATCGCAAACATATCGGAACTCGGTATCGGAATTCCGATACCAGATTCAGAAGATCGCCGACCTCATGGCCGACCCCACACAGGTTTCATGAAACCCGACTTTGCCAAAAGTCGTCGACTTCTGAAAATGGCCGACCCATTTCGCTCAGCCCTGGCTCACATCGCAAACCCGATTTCTAAAGCGATGCTCTAGAAGTGCTGAACGCTTATGGAGGAAAACTCGCACACCATAAGACTTCATACACTTCAAATTTATGTTAAAACCTTTAACTCTGCCCTTCACCTCGCCAAGCAGACCTACTTCACCACCCTGATCTCTTCACTATCCAACAACCCCAAATAAACTTTTTGACACCTTTCACTCCCTCCTCAGGCCAAAATCACAAGCCCCTATCACAGACATTTGTGCTGATGACCTGGCCTCACACTTTATAGAGAAAATAGACAATATCCGTCAGGAAATCCGCTCCCAATCACGAAGTTCAGTGACTCCCATCCCTCCCTGCATCTCCCCTGGCTCACGCTCCACATTTGATCCCATCACAGAAGAAGTCTCCAGGCTCCTCTCTTCTTCTCGTCGGACTACATGCACTACCGACCCCATTCCCTCTTATCTCCTCCAGTCTCTCTCTTTAGTCGTCACTACTCAGCTAACTACAATCTTTAATCTCTCATCCTCCTCAGGCATTTTCCCGTCCTCCTTCAAACACTCTATCATTACTCCATTACTAAAGAAACCCACCCTCGACCCATCCTGCAAAAATAACTACAGACCAGTCTCCAACCTCCCCTTCATCTCTAAGCTCTTGGAACGCCTAGTCTACTCCCACTGTAATAGAGTGCAGGGTTGCGTATGTCACCACGGAACAGACAGACCAACTGTTGAGGGGAATTTATTAACAGGAGTAGATTCTCCTCGCAGGGAGTAAACAGGGGGTTAATAGAGGTATAATGGTAAACAGTTAAACGGAAACGAAAGGGTTAACGAGTGTTCTTGTAACTTATCAGTCCATGGAGATCCTGACTGGAGGGTCCTTTTACCAACGTGGATACAGTCACCAGCAGGGCTTGAGATTCTGGTCTTTTCTGTGTCTCCTGGAAAGTCCGGGGTTAAGTGTCTGCAGCCTGTTCTTCTCAAAGTGGAACTGGAACCAGGAAATAGCACAGTCTTTCCTTCACTGCTGCAGGAGTCTCCGTAAGTCTGGCAGCTTCTCTGTAATAACGATGTCACACACACTGGACAGTTACTAATCTCACTCAGGGATCTTTGCTTGTCACTGCGGTCACCAGGGCTGCACTGAGTCACTGTCTTGCACTGTCAGGGGAAGAGTCTTCTCAGATTATGGAGGCTTCCAAGTCCCCACTCTCACCCCAGCCTTAGTGCCCTCACGGGGAGCACTCTGTCATGGGGAGCGCGGCGCTGCAGCCTGCTTTCTCTCTGGCACGCTGTCCCCTCTCTGGCGCGCTCTCTCTCCCGCACTTTTTCTGACCACTCCCCTCTCTTTTCCCAGCAGTCACCACGTCCCCTCTGTCCAGGGCAGAAAGTCTTCCCCCCAACAACCCAGCTGTCTGACTAAGTGGTTCCAGGCAAGGAGCAGGGAAAGCAACCTCCTTACATTCCCCCTCTCTTAAAGCCCGCCATTCCACGGGCGAGGACTCTTCGTGCTTCTCTTTGTTCTTTGGAGGGGAGTCAGATACCTGCGATTCTCGCATCTCCTTCTGCCTTTCTTCTTGTACATACTCCCAGACTAAATGGTTTAGGAGCTGCTCATCAGTCAGGTTGAGATATGCTTTCTCTGCTTCATCAACAACTGCTGACTTCTTCTTTTTCTTCTTCTTCTTCTTCTTAGCTTTGCCGCTAGCAGATGTCTGCGTAGAGAATTCATCCTCCTCCTTGTCGTTATCGGAAACTTTAGGGACTTCTTGTTCAGGCTCCTCAGTTTGGGGGCTTAGTACAAGCAATTCTTCTCCATAGCTCCCCCTCTCTTTGACAGGAGCATTCTCGTCAAAGCTTGAGTCAGATGAATTAAGACCATGCAGGCCGGACTCTTTGTCATCTGCGCCGGGCTCTGCGGACATCACTTCCCAGGGCTTCTCAACCACACGCCCTGTCTCACACAGCTGTTCCATTTCCCCTGTCCGATCAGGAACTGGTGAGCTGACAGCCAGCACATTCTTCACCTCAGGGGATGACATCAGTGGTTCCTCCTTCTCATCGGCTCGGACCTTGAAAACGAGTGTCGCAGGAACACTTGGCACTTTCTCTCCTTCTTCAGGACCTCGTGCTGGGCAGGGTAGTAAAGCACTTTGGTGGTCCTCTCGAGTGAACGTCACTTTCTTCCTGCCGGACTGAGTCTCACCAACAAAACCTTCAGACCCAGGCTGTAGATCCACCAGGTTCGCCTTTACGTGTTGGGACAGCGCAGTCATTTCACCAGAGATGCTTGACACCTTCTCCACCTCTCCTTGGCGTCCGACATTGTGGTACTGTCTTGTCCTAGGTGAAACTCTTCTCTTCCTGCCGTACCATTCCCTCCAGGGGCGACGTTCCCTCCAGTTAGCAGGACCCTCAGAGGGGTGAGCGGATCTCTGCCACCGCTCTTCTCGGGTAGGGCAATTTCTGGACATGTGTCCCACCTTTCTGCACGTCCAGCACTCACGTCTGCGTCTGTCTGGAGGGCGCTTCAGTTTGGATCGTCAACCTCGGCAGGGGACATCTCTCATCTGCGGTTGCTCTTCATCCCAGGATACGGAGTTACACTCTGGGGCCGCCACCAAAGCCTTCTTTATGTGGCGCACCTCTCCTATATCTCTTTCTGGTGGCTTCCGCTTGTTACCTCGGGATATGCCGCTGGTCCCCAAAACAGCAGTAAGGGCTTTCCCCAGACTCTCAATCTCCTCCCAGATTCTTCTTATCTTCAGCTGGGAATCCCGGGTCCACATCGCCTCCTCTTCATTTTGACTGGGTGCTCCGCAGTTATAGCATCTAAGCAGTCTTCTTCGCCGAGCGGCACTAGTCTCACTTTGGAGGGCGGTCTCTGCAGCAGGGATCTTCTTATATTCAGCCACCTCCTCACGGACTCGCTTAAGCTCCTTCTTCAAGTCTTCTACCCATTGAGGGGCTGTTACCTCCCTGCTCCATACCTTTCCCACTGGCACTACCACCCCTTGCTCTTGCTCGCATGTGCGTGCCTCACTCCCGACCTCAGAGAAAGTCATATCTAGCTTTACACGCATGCGCTCTCGCAGGGCCTGTTTCATCAATACATCTCGCAAGCCTGTCACCAGTTGGTCTCGCAGTACAACTTCAATTGACCCCACACCTATGCCGTCCTTCCGTATAATGGCAGTATGAAGCTCCTGCAGTGCGTTCATATATTGCGTCACGGTCTCCCCCTCTCTTTGTACCCGCCGGAACAGTCGCATGCGCAGCTCCCCTACGTCAGTGGGGTCCCCATGCGTCTCCTCAAGTATACGTAATACTTTGTCCAGGGTATCTCTCGCCTGGGGGGGTCTTAGCATAACAGAGTCCCGTGCATCCCCCTCTAGGGCCATCACAGCTATTTCCGCCTGCAGAGCCGGTGTCATAGGATGCATCCGCATCATCCCTCGGATGCGCTCCGTCCAACCCCACAACATGACATTACTCCCTGAAAATTTTGGCAGGTTAGCTAACATGGCTCCCAGGGAGATGCTAGACCTGGGGCTTCCCTCAACTGCTTGGTCTGCCCCTTCCGTGCTACCATGTGACATCCTGCCGACTACGCCAAGTGTAATAGAGTGCAGGGTTGCGTATGTCACCACGGAACAGACAGACCAACTGTTGAGGGGAATTTATTAACAGGAGTAGATTCTCCTCGCAGGGAGTAAACAGGGGGTTAATAGAGGTAAAACAATAGTAAACAGTTAAATGGAAACGAAAGGGTTAACGAGTGTTCTTGTAACTTATCAGTCCATGGAGATCCTGACTGGAGGGTCCTTTTACCAACGTGGATACAGTCACCAGCAGGGCTTGAGATTCTGGTCTTTTCTGTGTCTCCTGGAAAGTCCGGGGTTAAGTGTCTGCAGCCTGTTCTTCTCAAAGTGGAACTGGAACCAGGAAATAGCACAGTCTTTCCTTCACTGCTGCAGGAGTCTCCGTAAGTCTGGCAGCTTCTCTGTAATAACGATGTCACACACACTGGACAGTTACTAATCTCACTCAGGGATCTTTGCTTGTCACTGCGGTCACCAGGGCTGCACTGAGTCACTGTCTTGCACTGTCAGGGGAAGAGTCTTCTCAGATTATGGAGGCTTCCAAGTCCCCACTCTCACCCCAGCCTTAGTGCCCTCACGGGGAGCACTCTGTCATGGGGAGCGTGGCGCTGCAGCCTGCTTTCTCTCTGGCACGCTGTCCCCTCTCTGGCGCGCTCTCTCTCCCGCACTTTTTCTGACCACTCCCCTCTCTTTTCCCAGCAGTCACCACGTCCCCTCTGTCCAGGGCAGAAAGTCTTCCCCCCAACAACCCAGCTGTCTGACTAAGTGGTTCCAGGCAAGGAGCAGGGAAAGCAACCTCCTTACACCACCTTACCCGTTACCTCTCCATTCACTCCCTCCTAGACCCTTCACAGTCCGGCTTCCGCCCCCTACACTCGGCAGAAACTGCACTCATCAAAGTGGCCAATGACCTTCTGACAGCAAAATGTAACGGTGACCACTCACTGCTCATTCTTCTCGATCTTTCTGCAGCTTTTGACACTGTTGACCACCCTCTCCTACTCTCTAGGCTCCAGTCACTAGGCATTAAGGACACTGCTCTCTCCTGGTACTCCTCCTATCTTTCTGACTGCTCCTTCAGTGTTCTGTTCTCTGGCTCCACTTCGTCTCCTCTTCCTCTCACTGTCGGGGTACCTCAGGGCTCAGTCCTTGGCCCCCTTCTCTTCTCTCTCTACATGGCCCCAATTGGACAGACCATCAGCACATTTGGCTTTCAGCATCATCTTTATGCCAACGACACACAACTATACACGTCATCCCCTGACCTTACTTCCTCTGTACTACAGAACACCAGTGACTGTCTGTCTGCAATCTCCGACATCATGTCCGCTCTCTATCTGAAACTCAACCTCTCCAAAACTGAACTTCTTCTGCTCCCACCATCTACTAACCTCCCTAAACCTGACGTTTCTCTCTCAGTGGGTGGTACCATAATAACACCTCGGCAGCAGGCGCGCTGTCTGGGTGTTACGTTTCACTCCGATCTCTCCTTCACATCCCATATACAATCTCTTGCCCACTTGTGCCACTTACACCTAAAGAACATCTCTAGAATCTGCCATTTTCTCTCTATGGAAACAACAAAAACCCTCACTGTGACCCTGATCCACTCCCGCCTGGACTACTGTAGCGCTCTATTAATTGGCCTCCCCCTTAATCGACTTTCCCCTCTCCAGTCTATCCTTAATGCAGCTGCCAGGGTTGTCTATCTAGCTAATCGTTACTTGGACGCGTTCGCTCTTCGCCAGTCATTAAACTGGCTGTCCATTCATTATACAATCCAATTCAAAGTACTTGTTCTCACCCACAAAGCTCTTCACAGTGCAGCACCACCTTACATCTCCTCCCTCATTTCTGTCTATCGGCCTAACCGACCTCTGCACTCTGCAAATGACTTTCGACTAACCTCTGCACTCATCTGTACCTCCCACTCCCAACTCCAAGACTTCTCCCGTGCTGCTTCAGTCCTCTGGAATGCTCTACCCCAAGATATTAGGACCAATTACAATTTGCATAGTTTTAGGCGCTCCCTCAAGACATATTTGTTCAGAGTGGCCTATCACGTTCCCTAATCAGTCATTTTATGTTTGTATGTAGTCCATTCACTACTTCCATCTATCCCCCACTCCCTGAAGATGGCTGGACCATCATTGTAAATACATCATTGTAAATACACACCTGTACTTTGTATCTCCCCCACCTCATTGTAGATTGTAAGCTTTCACGAGCAGGGTTGTCTTATTGTGCTTTAATTATTGTATTGTTAACATTGTTACTTATGACTGTTGTTTGAAACTGTTAAGCTGTAAAGCGCTGCGGATTATGTTGGCGCTATATAAATATTTATTATTATTATTATTATTATTATTAAGTCATCCCTCAGACTAAAGAACATTCTAGACTTGCCTGGAAAACAAGCTCCTCCTATTGACCATTTGACTAGGAGCTGGCCAATAGGACACTGAATTCAGATCTCAGATCCTTACAGAACAATAATTATGAGTCATTGTACACTTTCACCATTAGATGACACCAGAACCCAGCAAATGAGAAATGCATTGCATCTAAAATGGAGATGACTAGAAATGGAGAATTACAGCTCACAAATGCAGGAGATAATGTAGAGGGGCTGTTAGAGTGTGAGCTTTACTGTACAGAAGCTACTCACAATCCAGGATTACTTAAAGGGAAGGACACACTCTGGACTGGGTCACTACATGTACAATGCCACATCTAGTATCTAATTTCAGCATCAGATATTAGGAGATTTTCTTTTGTCACGTATATTGCTTCATAATGGATTTGCTCCATATTTTTGTGTGAAAGCTCAGGCTTTCTATTTTTTTTATGGTATATTGTTTAGTATACTTTGTAAATAAAATTAAATATTTTAATATACTTAAGCATATGTCTCTTCTTACCTGTGAGATGTGATTTTCAGGTTGTGGTGCTGTAATTCTCAATACCGCTAAAGGCCTCTTTCACACGTCAGTGTCTCCAGTACGTGTAGTGACAGTTTTCTCACGTGCCAGAGACACTGACACACGTAGACACATTAGAATCTATGTGTTTCTGCACATGTGCGTGTTTTCACACGGACCGTATGTCCGTGTGCAAAACACGTAGACATGTCCATTTTTTTCCGGCAGCACGTACAGCAATACGTCCTGCACATGTGCACACGGAGAACAGTGTGCACTCTCCTCCGTGTGCACGTACCGCCCGCAGGAGAGACAGCGCTACAGTAAGCGCTGTCCCCCCCCCACTGTGGTGCTGAAGGTGGCATTCATCTGTTCTCCCCCGCAGGAGAGAAGAGATGAAAGATCAAGTTTTTGTTATTTTTTGTGAAAAATAAAGTTTGCATGTGACCCCCGCCTCCCACCCCCAGTGCGCCGCCCGGCCCCTTGCAGAAGAAATACTCACCCAGCTCCCGCGATGTCTCCACTCTCCTCTCAGCGCTGGCCCCTTGTCCTGTGTGAGCGGTCACGTGGGACCGCTCATTACAGTGAGGAATATGCGTATATTCCTCACTGTAATGAGCGGTCCCACGTGACCGCTCACACAGGACAGGCTGCCGGCACTGAGAGGAGAGTGGAGACATTGCGGGAGCTGGGTGAGTATTTCTTCTGCAAGGGGCAGGGCGGCGCACTGGGGGTGGGAGGCGGGGGTCACATGCAAACTTTATTTTTCACAAAAAATAACAAAAACTTGATCTTTCATCTCTTCTCTCCTGCGGAGGAGAAGAGATGAAAGCCACCTTCAGCACCACACAGGGGGGACAGCGCTTAGTGTAGTGATGTCTCTCTTGCACGGTCCGTGTGGTCCTCAGGTGGCACATGGGCGGCACACGGATCCCGCACGTGTGCCACACTGATGTGCCACGTGAGCACACGGACACACGTACACGGATAACTCTGGTACCAATTTCTCCGGTACCGGAATTATCTGGACGTGTGAAAGAGGCTTAAGATTGTAATTGCTCTTAAAATACACATAGAGGAATGAAGAAAGAGAGAAGGAACACAGCAAACCATAACAATTTACTCTCTACAGACAAAAGAGAGAAATAACCCAGCAGACCATAAGAACTTACACTTAACAGACAAGAGACAGAAAGATCTAGGACCTTGATGACCATAAAAGCTTACACTCTACAGTCATGGACAAAAATTTTGAGAATGAGACAAATATTAATTTTTCCAAAGTCTACTGCTTCATTTTTTCTAATGGCAATTTGCATATACTCCTGAATGTCAGAGTGATCAGCTTAACAGCAATTACTGTACTTGCAAAGTCAATATTTGCCCAGAAAATGAACTTTAACCCCCAAAACACATTTCAACATCATTGCAGTCCTGCCTTAAAAGGAGCAGCTAACATCGTTTTAGTGATTGATCCATTAACACAGGTGTGGGTGTTGATGAGGACAGGGCTGGCGATCAATCAGTCATGATTAAGTAAGAATGACATCACTGGACACTTTAAAAGGAGGCTGGTGCTTGGTATCATTGTTTCTCTTCAGGTAACCATGGTTATCTCTAAAGAAACACGTGCAGCCATCATTTCACTGCACAAAAATGGCCTAACAGGGAAGAGTATCGCAGCTACAAAGATTGCACCTCAGTCAACAATCTATCGCATCATCAAGAACTTCAAGGAGAGAGCTTCCATTGTTGTCAAAAAGGGTCCAGGGCGCCCAAGAAAGACCAGCAAGCGCCAAGACCGTATGTTAAAACTGTTTCAGCTGTGGGATCAGACTACCAGCACTGCCGAGCTTGCTCAGGAATGGCAGCAGGCTGGTGTGAGTGCTTCTGCACACACTGTGAGGCGGAGACACTTTGAGCAAGGCCTGGTTTCAAGGAGGGCAGCAAAGAAGCCACTTCTCTCCAGAAAAAACATCAGGGACCGACTGATATTCTGCAAAAGGTACAGGGAGTGGACTGCTGAGGACTGGGGCAAAGTCATTTTCTCTGATGAATCCCCTTTTCGATTGTTTGGGACATCTGGAAAACAGCTTATTCGGAGAAGAAGAGGTGAGCGCTACCACCAGTCTTGTCTCATGCCAACTGTAAAGCATCCTGAAACCATTCATGTGTGGGGTTGCTTCTCAGCCAAGGGAATCGGCTCACTCACAGTCTTGCCTAAAAACACAGCCATGAATAAAGAATGGTACCAGAATGTCCTCCAAAAGTAACTTCTCCCAACCGTCCAAGAGCAGTTTGGTGCCCAACAATGTCTTTTCCAGCATGATGGATCACCTTGCCATAAAGCAAAGGTGATAACTAAATGGCTCATGGAACAAAACATAGAGATTTTGGGTCCATGGCCTGGAAACTCCCCAGATCTTAATCCCATTGAGAACTTGTGGTCAATCATCAAGAGACGGGTGGACAAACAAAAACCAACAAATTCTGGCAAAATGCAAGCATTGATTATGCAAAAATGGACTGCTATCAGTCAGGATTTGGTCCAGAAGTTGATTGAGAGCATGCCAGGGAGAATTGCCGACGTCTTGAAGAAGAAGGGTCAACACTGCAAATATTAACTTGCTGCATTAACTCATTCTAACTGTCAATATAACCTATTGGTACTCATAATATGATTGCAATTATATTTCTGTATGTGATATAAACATCAGTTAAACACTAATAAAAACCAGAGGGCAGCAGATCATGTGAAAATATAATTTTGGTGTCATTCTCAAAACTTTTGGCCATGACTGTACAGGTGAGAGAGAATGCCCTAATGACCAAAAGCTTACACTCTACAGGACAGAGAAAGAAAGGACATTGCTGACCTAAATAGTTTACTCTCTAGAGAGAAAGATTTGCCCAGTGACTCTGGAGACGTAAAGCAGGTACTGACCACTACTTTGCAAGGTATGATCCATCCATAAGATGTCATAGATGCAGGATATTATGGGATCTTGCTGACTGCAAGAGCTTATACTCTACAGAAGAGGAAGGACCCCGCTGACCACAAGAGCTGAAACCTTACAGGAGACAGAGTACGCCAATAATCAAAAAAGCTTAAAATCTAAAGGAGAGAGAGAAGACCCCACTGATTATAAAACCTGACATTCTAAGCCTGTGACTCTGGAGATAGAAAAACACTTAGCCAAATAAACTGTGCTCCACTGGAAACTGCTGATCTGTGATGGCCCAGGTACTGCCACCACTGTACAAGGTATGGTACTCCGTAAGATGTCATAGCTGCATGCCATTATGAGGAAGCTTGTGAAACTTCAGTAGTGCGGGAAATAGAGTTACAAGTTTTCATTTGTCATCCACCAGTTGAATCACAAATGTTCGAATTTGTGTGAAACTGCAAATTTCAGGAACTTCAACTCAAACTCGATGCTTAGCAGATTGATACGCTCATCTCTACTCAATAGTAACCATAACTCAAATACCATCATCTGAAAATTTGCCTTTGCTTATTTCATTGCCAATGGATATGTAATGTAGCTTTTTCATGATAGGTTGGGCATATGCATTAAACACCTGCTATTTGCAACATACCAAATGCAATGTTAATTGCCAATTTCCATTGTTTTTCATTATTTAGGTTAAGTTTCCAAGAGGAGTATTTAGTGTGTTAATGATATTGCAGATTTTTTACACCTATTAGCTAAATTAAATTAGTTGGGTTTTTATTGCATTTTTGAGTGTTATTTTTATATGCGTTTTTATGGCCTTTTTCAAGCTGCAGATTTTGTCTTTTTAGCAGGTCTTGTTTCAAATAAAACTGCCTTATTTTGGATATTTCCTGCTAGTAAGTTTTGATAAAGCATTATTATTTTAGTCATGTGTGGATTACATGTGTTTTTAATGCACTTTTGCAGAAATGCACTAAAAATATATGTTTTGTGACAAAGTCACTGGAAAAGTTTTAAGGGGGAGATATGTAACCCTGAGGTTGTTGGCTTCAGTAATATTAACTTAGGAGTCAAGAAGAAAAATACCCACCTTTCTAGAGCATTTGTGTGTGGGTGGGTCTGGAGGTGCAGTTCTGGAGATGTGCTCTTGTGTTATGGAAAGCTGGACATATAGAGATTGTAGATCTCCTTTATTGAATGCCCTATGCTAAAGGACATAGATGCTGGTAAGCCAGCACTATTATACCGCTCGGTATTTTCCACAGCATGTCAATTCTTTGTGCGGATTCTGCAGCGCTTTACACCTGTTCCTGTATAGGAATCCGCTGGTGAAATCCACACACAAACACTGGAAATTCGTGGTAAATCCGCAGGTAAAGCGCAGTGCGTTTTTCCTGCGGATTTTTCAAAAATGGTGTGGAAAAATCAGCACACAAATCCGCAACTTGAGCACATAGCCTTAGGGTTGGAATTAGAGTTAGGGTTGGAATTAGGGTTAGGGTTGGAATTAGGGTTTAGATTAGGGTTAGGGGTGTGTTGGGGTTAGGGTTAGGCTTGTGGTTAGGGTTATGGTTGGGATTAGGGTTAGGGGTGTGTTGGGGTTAGGGTTGTGATTAGGGTCATGGTTAGAGTTGGAATTAGGGTTAGGGATGTGTTGGGGTTAGTGTTGGAGTTAGAATTGAGGGGTTTCCACTGTTTAGGCACATCAGGGGGTCTCCAAACGCGACATGGCGCCACTATTGATTCCAGACAATCTTGCGTTCAAAAAGTCAACTGGTGCTCCCTCCCTTCCCAACCCCGACGTGTGCCCAAACAGTGGCTTACCCCCACATATGGGGTACCAGCATACTCAGGACAAACTCTACAACAACTTTTGGGGTCCAATTTCTCCTGTCACCCTTGTGAAAATAAAAAATTGCGGGCTAAAAAATCATTTTTGAGGAAAGAAAAATTATTTTTTATTTTCACGGCCCTGCATTATAAACTTCTGTGAAGCACTTGGGGGTTCAAAGTGCTCACCACACATCTAGAAAAGTTCCTTGGGGGGTCTAGTTTCCAAAATGGGGTCACTTGTTTGGGGTTTCTACTGTTTAGGCACATCAGGGGCTCTGCAAAAACACAACATGATGCCCGCAGACCATTCCATCAAAGTCTGCATTTCAAAACATCACTACTTCCCTTCCGAGCCCCCACGTGTACCCAAATAGTGGTTTACCCCCCCATATGGGGTATCAGCATACTCAGGACAAACTGGGCAACAATTTTTGTGGTCGAATTTCTCCTGTTACCCTTGTGAAAATAAAAAATTGTAGGCTAAAAAATCATTTTTGAGGAAAGAAAAATGATTTTTTATTTTCACGGCTCTGCGTTATAAACTTCTGTGAAGCACTTGGGGGTTGGAAGTGTTCACCACACATCTATATAAGTTCCTTGGGGGTTCTAGTTTCCAAAATGGGGTCACTTGTGGGGGTTTCTACTGTTTAGGCACATCAGGGGCTCTCCAAACGCAACGTGACGCTCGCAGACCATTCCATCAAAGTCTGCATTTCAAAACGTCACTACTTCCCTTCCGAGCCCCGACATGTGCCCAAATGGTTTACCCCCACATATGGGGTATCAGCGTACTCAAGACAAACTGGAAAACAACTTTTGTGGTCCAATTTCTCCTGTTACAATTGTGAAAATAGATAATTGTGGACTAAAAAATCATTTTTGAGGAAAGAAAAATGACTTTTTATTGTCTTGGCTCGGCGTTATAAACTTCTGTGAAGCACTTGGGGGTTCAAAGTGCTCACCACACACCTAGATAAGTTCCTTGGGGGTCTAGTTTACAACCTTCCCTGTTTGGCTGCCCTGGGGCCACGCTCCAACTGTGGGGAGCGGAACCATCTCAGCTGCATTACCATCGGCTCCAGCGGTCCCTTTAAGCAGCGTCGGCTACCCTTGGCCGAACACCACAGGTGGCACCACAAACAATTTACCCTTATCCCCTACAAACTTTATTTCCCATTTTTCATTATCTATATTTCATCCCTTTAATTGCTCACCCAGGGCCATGGACCGGGTCACTGCTGCCGTGACCACCCCTTAAAGAACTGTGTCAGGCCCGGTACCGAGTATCCCATGGCCCTAGCGAGTGTGGCATAGATACACAAAGGAATTCAACATGAAGGATTCGAACAATGAAAGGTCTGAGGCAAACAGAATTGTATATGGACAGGGAGGTTACATTCCTACAAGCACTATGTCATAAAAGTGTATTATTGTAATCGCACAACAATATACACAGTGCAGTATATAAACTGCTACACATAATTCAGCATAATGTCTGCCCTTGACGCGTGCGGCTCAGGGCATCGCTCCTGGAATCCTTGGTGTGATGCGTGCGGGTCACGGTTGCCATAGAGGCGGCATGTTTACCCCGTGGTTCACATTGGAAGCCAGAGAGTGATGCAACTTCTGGCGCTTACGATGCCCAAATCAAGGAACAGCTGAGGGGTACATATAAAATGGTAAACTCACAAATACTGCCACGGTTCCTTGAGGAAGCCCACACAAAATGTGCATTGGAGCAGTGTGATCTGACAGCTCACAGGGCCTTTTATGGGTAAGGATATTTTCTATGGCACTGTGACGCTTTTTTTATCTAATGTGTTCCCTTTCAAATGCATTGATGTATTAATGGCATTGCGCCTTTATACTAAATTATGTATAAAAAACACTACACAAAGATGATGCTCAGGTCTATTTTTAAATGTAGAAAAATACAAAGCTTTATTATTAAAATACAGTGTATAGGAGGATACGAAAAAAAATAGCTACATTTGGGGCCCCCCAAAGAAGGAAGGTCCGAAACGCGCGTCGGGGCAGACGCGCTGGGCACTGGACCACACTCATCACCCCTTAAATTGCCGGTAAATATCAGGAGCTACTATTAACACCATTACCATGCTAGGGTGTGGGGCAAATATTGGACCACTCCACTACTGACTATTGATTGCAGTTTCTCACTATTAGTGAGGCTTTACCTTGGTTGGGATATGATTCCCTTTGGTAGTGGATTATTGGCTAAAAGCAAGTTCACATCAATAGGATGTTGGCATTATGAGTGGGTATGTATATAGGGTGAAATACTACTTTTACATCTGAGTTATTAGTGATATCCCTATTTTATGGTACCAGGCCCAGGCGTGGCCATTTTTGTTTTCATGTATGTGATCAATTGTATGTAGCTATTTTTTTCGTATCCTCCTATACACTGTATTTTAATAATAAAGCTTTGTATTTTTCTACATTTAAAAATAGACCTGAGCATCATCTTTGTGTAGTGTTTTTCATATGTTTATGATGATGGGTTAAATTAGTCCACTTTTACTGTGCACATGATTGTATGATACTTTAAAATGTGCGGTTGTTACATTAATGTGTACTATTATGTATAGCAGTTCATATACTGCACTGTGTGTATTGTTGTGGGATTACTATAATGCACATTTATGACATAAATTCCGATTCTTTAGAAGGAATGGGAAGCAACTTGATGGCAGTTTAGATCCAAGTTGCCATCTTTTAGTCTGTGATTAGGGTTATCTCTGCTTACACAGAAACCACTAGAAACTGCGGGATCAGAATCTCTAATCTGCACAGGAATCAGCATTGTCAGTTGCAGTTTTTAGCTTTGCCTATTATCCCGAGAGGGTTGCTACACTAGCATAACAACATCTGCAAGGAGTTTGAATGTTCTCCCCGTTTACGTGGGTTTCCTCTGGGTTCTCCAGTTTCCTCCTACGCTCCAAAGACATAGTGATAGGGAAATTAGATTGGGAATACCATTGGGGACTATAATAATGTTTGTAAGGTGCTGTGGAGTATGATAGCGCTATGCATACAAAGCATAATGATAATTATAACAACAATAGGCATGTAGAAGGTAATGATGGGTTACTTTTAAACAAACTTGGGTCTAATATATAAAAATAGAAAACTGGTTGAAGACTCTTGTAAACTTCTCTTCCACTGGGAATCAAAAGAAAGCCCACCTTCCCTGAATGGAGGAGGGATGGTTATTGTGAAGGATTTGCTCCCAGTTTTTGTTTCTCTTATTGGGCCCTTATATAATTGTGGCTGAATATAGAGTGTAGAGTTTGGACAGAGATGTTACTCGACAGTCTAGTATTAGAGAAATGATTCATTTATCTCACTTCATTTTTTCCTGACAGTTCAGCCAGCTCCCATCATGAATGACATTATAGAACAAGAGTGAAACTTCCAGGAAAAATATCTTGCAATAGTCACTATAATGTACCATGGCAACTGTGAGACGAGTTATAGGTAAATTATTTTTTTTCTCCTGAAAATACTGTATCACTATATCAAGAAGAGTGATGATCCTAAAATTGAAATTGTAACTGCATTTTGTAATACTGAGAACATTGAATGGAAGCTTTAAATTAGGTTTCAAATATCAAGTATTTAAAGAAAATGTTAGCAATTTGTTTTAAATATCTGATGTCACCTCGCTGACTGCAGCAAGTAAAGCATATTGGCATATTTCTCCCAAATCCTGCTGAGTCAGCTACCTGGAAGCCAGTTTTCTTCATCATTATTTTGTATCAAAAGTTCTGTGCATTAGACATAGACTGTAAGACAAGATGCAGCCCAGCAAAAACTTCAACAAAAATAAATCTTATTGACATACATTTCATAAGTAGGCTGAGGAAGACATATGCATATTTATGCCTATACAATTGCAGATGACTGCTGCTGATTAGGGATGAGGGAACTTGTTCAGAAAACATTTGCCAATCTCAAATTCGGCACAAACGTAACACATTTGGATTCGTGTTCCGTTTCCCGAGCTTTTCTACTTTACAAGTCGGCAAAATTCGGTCACAGTTCGTGTTTCTACTAATGCTTTTGTTAGGACTTTGCCTAGGATAGTGGTGCTGTATGATGAGCTGGAGGATGGGGGGACATGTTTGATGAGGGGAGGGAGTATGTCTAGGTCAAAGGAGCGGCAAAGTGTTATTTTTTCTTTATTTTTTTTCTTTAATAACTTAATGTGTGTACATTCCGGCTGCAGAAAAGGGCTCCAAAACCATCCGCAACTTCATGACACAAGGTCTTATGTTATTGGCTGCCGAAGTCACATGTCCCTGCTCATATAAAAAGTGAACATCTTGTTTTGCTGGTGCCATTTTCTCAGTGTCACAGTGCAGAGAAGGAGTTCCTGCTAGTGTTGCTGCTGAAAGTGAACTTGTCACTTAGCTAGACAGGATTGTGTCCAGTGTGAAATCGATCTTCCAGCATCTAACTAGATGGTGCTAAAACTGTGTTGCAGTCTCAGGAGGCCCTATTTGCTAATCCAAATCATTTCAGCAAAAACTGTGTTGCAGTGATGAATCAGAAGGCCAGATTTCCTCTAAAAATCATTAGGTCTAATATAAGGGTTCAGCCAGGAGGCAGTATTTGCTAATCCAAATCGTTTGGGATAAAACTGTGTTGCAGTGAGGCAGTGAGGAAGCAGAAGGCCACATTTTTACTTAAAAATCGTTAGGCCTAATATTGGGGTTCAGCCAAGAGGCCCAATTTGCTAATCCAGATCATTTTGATTAAAATGTGCTGCAGTGAAAAATCAGAAGGTCACATTTCCACTTAAAAATCATTAGGTCAAATATTGGGTTTCAGATAGGAGGCGGTATTTCCTAATCCAAATCATTGGTGATAAAACTGTATTGCAGTGAGGAATCATAAGGCCACATTTCCTCTTAAAAATCATTAGGCCAAATACAGGGTTTCAGCCAGAAGGCCACATTTCCTAATCAAAATTGTTTGGGCTAATGATCTGGTGCAGTCACCAGGCATCATTTAATTATCCATATCGTTTGGGATAATAATCTGGTGCATGCATCATACCTCATTCCAAAATACAAATCGTTTGGGATAATAGCCTAGTGCAGGCACCAGACCTCATTTCATAAGCAAAATCTTTTGTGCTAATTCTGTGGTTCTGCCATCAGCCCACATTTCATAATATAAATCCTTTGTGCTAATAATGTGTTCCAGGCACCATGCCTCATTTTATAATCAAAATCATTTGGGATACCAGTCTGGTGCAGGTGTAAGGAGGTGTCAGAGACCTTCAGTGCTCCCTGTCTCCTTCATGCTGGTCGCGTGTACTTTATGCGGTACCCGGATGGTGTACCTGGATGTTAACATGTTAATGTTTTGCTGTTGTTCAATAATGTGTAATGTTAGGTACCACTTATGCCTTAATGTGATACACTGTTAAATGTGCTGTGTCTGCCATGTATGATTGGTGTGCTGTGTTTATTATGGACATGCTGGAGGCAGGGACAGAGGTGGTTAAAGAAGGGGGCTGGAATTGCAGCCTCAAGGGAGCAGGAAACTCCTGCTTTCTGGTCAGAGCCCAGGCAGGACTGCCTAAGGCAGGGTGTGTGTCCCCGCATGGGACAGAGGGAGCCCCCATCTGGGGCACAGGTGTGTCCCTACTTGTGACAAAAGTCTCCCATTCTCCTCCAGCCGCAGTGGAGCCTGCTCAGCAGAGATGTAGGTCCCAGCATCTGGCTCAGGCTGATACTGTGCTCTTGGTTACTGCTGCCTTTCCAGGCTCTGCCTTTGTAGCCAGTACTGATCAGCAGCGAGCAGGCGTTTCAGGGACTAAGTCCTGCTTTTCCCATACTGAGCATGCCCACAGGACGACCTCCAATTGGAGGTCGGGGGTCACATGCTCAGATCCTGTAGCAGCTCCTATTGGACCACTAGGAAGGTCCTTGAGTGCTACAGCTATAAAAGGTTTGCATGGCCGCACGGCCATGCGCTAGTATAAATCAGTATGTGTGTGTGTGGATGTATGCCTGTTCTGGTGAAAGCTCCGAATCATTCTCATCCCTAGAGTTGTTGAATGCTCATGAGTGTTGTAGCTGTCTAGCGCCAGATAGTGCCATCCAGCACCAGGCACAAAATATTCTGTGTCTATCCTGCAGTGACCACCGCTGCGGTACTGTACGCACTCTGTGCGGCTTTCTTTAGCATCTCCTGACAATCCATCAGTGTAGGGTGGGAACTCCCATTTGATCCCAGCATCTGACTGAGGGTGTCCTCAGGCGTAGGCTCAAAAGCCACCGAGGTTCAGAGCGGGATCAACCACCAGCATAGTGGGGGTGAGTTGCAGGGATTCCACTAGTATCCACTTGCTGAGCCCTTTGAATGCTAACAGGGCATAGCGTTATCTTTAATCCCGGCGACTCTGTGAAGCAACAGAGTTCATTCCTATACAGACCGGGTGACGGAACCCGTGTCTATTCTGGCGTAGTGCCGCCATTTACTAGCAGCAGGTTCCACTCCTGCATGGTGGACCCCGAGCTGCGAATGCACCTATACTATCTCTATATTTATTCGGTGCATTCTGCCAGCCCTAACACCTGGGGCTGGAATTAGAACTGTCATTTTATATGCTAGGGGCCGGGTGTGGACTGACTCTACTGCAGTAGAGTCACCCGCAACTACCATCCCATGCCACCTTGTTACACAGGCACCAGGCCTCATTTTATAATCCAAATAATGGATAGTAGAAATTGCTGATAAAAATATCTGTTGTGCTAATCACTCAAAAAATGGAACCATGTTTGCATACGTCTTGAGACAAAAATAAGTAACATATAGGAAAAAACAGTATAAACAAAACTGAGCGATCAATCCTTATGTTTTCCTTAATTAAGATCTCACTGATAATTCATGAAATAAATGTCAGATTAAACCAAGCAAATTGTCTCTTCAGAGAGGAAGGGGACTAGAGCTCTCGTACCACCTATTGGAAGTAGCAATCCTAACAGCCAATGTCGACCCTTTAACGAGCCTTGTCACATGACTTAGGATAAGAGCCAAACCATATCTCAATTTGCAGACACTGTGTTTCGGGGTACTGCTCCTCGTCAGTGCAAAGTGGAGATCTGGTCAGCCAAATTTGATTATTTCCCAGAGGAGCATTGCGGCTTTAAGTCTCTTCACCTCGACATGCTTATCATGTCACTCTCCGCAAGGAGAAACGATACTTCTTGGATCAAGATTAAAACAAGCAAAGACTAAAAATATCACTATAGCTGTTTACATCCTTAGTGAAGGTTGTCACTGTGCTCCTTGCCAGGGACAAATTAAAATGATGCTAACAATTTTTACTACGTAACTGTTTGTATACGTATCACACATCTCTTCATTGGTGGTGCAGCGTTATATTAGCAGTTAGATATACTGTAGTACCTACTATACCTTTAAGCGGCATTGTCAGCAGGTCGTGTGTGGAGGATTGCCATTGAGAAGAAAGCTGTGTCCATGGATACAAGGAGACATGCTACTGCAGGCTGGAGGGGAAGCAGCAAATCAAAGAGAGAAGAAGGAAGCCGTATGTGTAGAGCAAGGGGCGCTCTGGCCGGTAACGTCCCTGGATACCAAAAATCAAAGATGGACGGTGGCACGGCAAAGTCGTGTGATTTCACAAAGCACGGAATTCTGAAGGAGCAAAAAAAGTTACCAATGCGTTTCAGGGAATGCTCAGTTCACCTTCGTCAGGGTCTTCGTTTCTAGTAGTGCAGGAGGGCATTTTATAATCAGGAAAGAGCTGCCTGCCCTCTTTCCAGAATATTCCATAATCCTTCAAAATGTTGCTTGCTATGGGATGTCCTAATGTATCCGTTAGTATATATTTGGCACTATGCAAATAAATGTTGTATAAACATATAGTAACAGAAAATCAATCCTATCCTGTACATGTGCATATATATATATTAATTCTTTAAAAAATTGCAATTTGAATTTTATTACTTAAATAGCATTAAAAATTTCATTTAAAAATAAAAGTGTGTGAAGAATGAAAATAAAAAAGAAGAAAATATATGTAAAAAAAAAGAAAAAAATGTATATATGTTAAAAGATAATAAATGCATGATATAAAATAATTAATTAAGAGAAGATGAAAAATAGAAGAAGGGGGAGGGAAAACGGAAATTAAGACATTTTTGTGCCAAGCTATCTAAAATAAAGATCCATTTTGATTCTGCTCTGGACATGTGGCTGATATCCTCCAATGAGGAGGGATTGTTTGAATGCCAAAAAATTCCAGATCTTTATGAGATTGGTTATGTGTATCTCTATAGTGTCTTGACAATGGATGCCCTTCAAACCACATTTTAATAAATTAATAGACTGTGTCAGTTTTCTTATAGTTCACCCTACATAAATGTTCTTACATGGGCATTTAATGATATACATAACCCCCATGATAGAACATGTAATTTTATTTTTAACCCCTTAACGACCAGAGGTATTTTTTATTTTTGCATTTTCATTTTATGCTCCCCTTCTTCCCAGAGCCATAACTTTTTTATCTTTTGGTCAAAATGGCCATGTGAGGGCTTGTTATTTGCAAGACAAGTTGTACTTTTGAAGGACATCATTGGTTATAACATATTATTTACTGGAAAATGGGGAAAAAATTCCAAGTGCGGTGAAATTGCAAAAAAAAAAGTGCAATACCATTTCTACTATGGGTCATTTGATGCAATTTTTCATGGTGTCTGCTCCTAATTTCAGCTGTTTGGGAATTTTTTTTTATCTCTTAAGGCACTGTATACATTTGGTTTGGCCTCCCATTGATTTTAAAGGGAACCTGTCACTTGAATTTGGCGGGACAGGTTTGTTGTCATATGGGCGGGGTTTTCGGGTGTTTGATTCACCCTCTCCTTACCCGCTGGCTGCATGCTGGCCGCAATATTGGATTAAAGTTCATGCTGTGTCCTCCGTAGTACACACCTGCGCAAGGCAAGATTGCCTTGCGCAGGCATGTACTACGGAGGACAGCGCATGAACTTCAATCCAATATTGCGGCCAGCATGCAGCCAGCGGGTAAGGAAAGGGTGAATCAAACACCCGAAAACCCCGCCCATATGACCGCAAACCTGTCCCGCCAAATTCAGGTGACAGGTTCCCTTTAATGTGGTTTTAGTACGTTCATTGAACTGTTCTGCGCAGGTCTAAACGTTTGGCGAATCGAACCGAATCAAACCTTAAAAGGTTCACTCATGTCTACTACTGATAGACATTCATATTATTCTACATGGTAATTTTTTTTACACTTTTCGATAAAGTTGGGGCCCTGGGATCCTGATGCATACTGAAATTAAATATGCACTGAATGTTTCTGGACTTGTCGATATTTACTGTAAATTGAGAGATTTTCCAATTTATTTGCATGCATATATGTATTTGAATATACATATACACCAAAACAGAATATATGAGATGCATCCACTCAAGATTATAATACCTACAGATGTGATGCACTACTACAACATATATATTAGAACAAATAATTTTATTGTATCATAAAAATATATAACAAGATGCATAATATAGGGGAAAGAACAAAACAGATGAAAATAAAATGAGGGGTGTCACGGGGTTATACAGATGCCTTATTATACATAGTATCGCACAACTAGGATAATTCCAATAAATTAAACTATATAAATATCAAGCATATAAATATAATAGATAATAATAGTTATGTGAACAATAACATGTATACAGTATAGCTCATACGTGGTACCTATATAGTATGATCTCCTGAACCAAAGTATAGGATATAATGTATAAAGTGATAATTATTGACTATAAAATCCCCATACTGAAATAATATATTACAATAAAAGTGCCAAGTAAATATAGTACAGAGTGGATAGTATAGGTCAATAATATCTAATAAATGCACATATATTCAATATAGTACGACATGCTCATATGAAAATATAAAAATAAAGTGTCATAGTGCAGAAAAGTGCAAATAGAGATTGCCCTGTAGTGCTAGTGAAGTCACTACAGTATGTGCATATGTTACCAGTATAAATACCTGGTTTTATAGAAACAAGATGTCATAGTGCCATAGTGCCATAAGGAAAGGAGATCCAATGTAATACTGATCAGTACCAGAGCCCCGTGGCAGCCCGCATCTGCACGACGTGCGTTTCGCCTGAGCTTTGACAAGGGAATGAAATTGGGGAACAAAAGAAGCAGTGTTTAACTAGAAAGGAACCAATCGGTGTTGTTACCGTGATCATTCAAAGGATACAGCTGTGAGCAGAGCGCGTGTAGTATCATGCATGGTATTGCCGGAGGCAGGCTCCTCCCATATGACGCGTCTCACTAGAGCGCACCACGTGGGGGAGGTCGACACCAGCGCGCGCTTCACCCTGGAATGCAAGACTGCAGAGACCCGTGTGTCGTAAACAGTGCCTTTCCCCCTTCCCACCAATCCCGTAATGAAACACAGACAAGCCTGGATGGGTTGAACAGGTCGGTCACAGTTTATTAATTTGATAAGCAGAGAAGGGCAATTACAAGTCATAACGGACTCATCACTGAAGGCCCCGTCAGTGACCGCCAGGCGAGCAAGCCGATGAGCAGTTATAAACATTTACCCCCTCTACACTACCACCACGGAGGATCATGTGTATGACCTACACAGGACTCCGACCCCCAACCAACATCATTAGGGCCTGTTCAACTCCATCCTGCAAACCTGACATAAATATGTAGAGACCAATGTCCAAGAGGTGAATGCCATCCTGTCTCAGCAGAGCTGAGTTATCTCCTTCCTGCTCGTTGTGTTGAACAACGATGCTATCTTTCCCTTTTGTAAATTTTGCCATCCTTGTGTTGATCCATCTTGTTTTCTCGGTGGCTTTTGCCAAATACCATATCCGGTAATAAACAGATAAAACACTCTATGTCTGCTGATATCACTGTACGGAGCTCGGCACCTTTCCGCTTGCTCCGATCATTGCCTCCGGCATGTAACACTAATATCACCGACCGTTTGGCCCTCTTAGCGATGTTGATTATCTCCGGGAACACATGTTGCCATTGGAAACCTCTGATGCCTCTCCAGTTGAACGTTAGTCCTGGGGAGACTAAATCTTTTCCTCCCGGACGAAGTTTGACTCTTGATCGCCCAGTAGACATAAGAATAGTTTAAGGCCCAAACTGCGGGCTTACAGACGCCTGTAAGAGACAAGATGTGTTACACGAGCAAATCAGGTTATATAACTGGTGAAACATGTGGATTTACGGCGGCCCATTGTCTGCACTTCGGTTTCTGATAGCTTCGGCCGCAGCTGCTTTTATTAGGAAAGAAAGTGTCGTCTTACTTTTGTATTGGCGACGGAGGTTTTTTTTTTTTTTTGTGGCACTGTTTGTAAGTTTGCTTGAAATTGATACTTGATAAGGGAACCTGCCTGTATGTGAGAAAAATCTGCTTGTATTTATTATTACTGCGTACCGTTTGACTATTTTTAGCGGGCATGTTGATCCATCGCATGGGTTATCCAGTACCCACATGCCTCTACCAGCGAGATCGCATTTGGGTTTGAGAACGCCAATGCGCAATGAGTTATTGTAAATAACTAAGTCTTCACCAATTAAAGGTAGGGATGCAGAAGACATATTGGTTAAGGTGTTTTATGTTCCCACACTTTTTATTAAAGTTGGATGTCTGTGTTTTTCGACAGAGTACACCATAGCTTCACTGAAGATACTTTGCAAAATTTCTAACAGGGCTGTATCGCGTTCCTAGCTTGCTGTGGTCCATAATTATGGCTAGCTGCCTTTGTGCCCTTGGTTTTTGTAGATTGCTTCCCCCTACCACGAGGTCCTTGCTTGACGCATCTTGTGTTATGACGCAGGTATGGGCATTGTAGGATTGAAGGAAACCATTGTAGGGTTGTAGGAATGTTTTTTTTTTATATACTAGTAAGTCTGTACGGCCCGCCTGGGCGGTGCTCTTTGTTGCCAGTGATAATCAGCAAAGGAAGGCTCTGCCGAACTGCATCATGCTACAAATGTCAGCAAACCCAGTAAGGACTGCTTCTGTTGGAGGGTGACTTTTTTAACTCTATTCCATAAACCAGGAGCTTAACCACTCAGCCATCAGCTTAAATGGCTGTCAGACTTTGCCAGCGAGGCACCGAGCCCAGCTTTGTGTACTAATTCCACTTCCTTGCTGAAAGACGCAAACGTCTCGGAAGCTTCTCTTGCGGGGGGGGGGGTGCGCCGTTAGCCGATGCACCTTAGGGGGTTAGTTGATCTTTTAAGGTTTTTTTTTTTTTTTATTATGCCTAATGGCGAGATTCTTAATATTTCTGAATGGCAACGATTGAAAGGGGGCTCATGCTCTACCTAGTTCGGCCTATTGTTAGATCTGTTGATGTAAAATTTAGGGGAAATCGCCTGCAGATTTTAGATTACCGGATATTTCTAGTATCGGAATGATTTTGCAGGGGATGAAAAAACTTATGTAAAGCCTGAGATTAATTGACTACTTCTATACTCCGGTTAAAATTATGTCAAGCCCATTAATAATCTAATTTTCTCGTCCTCTGAGCTCTTTCCCAGGAACCTGTATTCCTGTCCGATTTGGGAACCCATATTTCGCCGTTCCCTGAGTCCACCTCAGGGCCCTTGTTTCACTGTCTGATGAGCCAGGACCATTGAGTACGCCAGAATGAAAACACTCACCGTTAGTTGGTTTTTGGGAGAGTGACTCCAGTTGATGGAGGAACTCCAGCTCCTGTGTAGCTCGTTCTATTTTGTAGTAAAACCCTCTTAAGCATCATCATTGTTGTAATAACAGCTTCGCTCAGCATCGATTCATTATCAATTTTACACCGCACACCATTGTATGTCGCAGGAGGAGTGACGTCCGATGATGGAGGTACTCCGACTCCTATGTAGCTGGTTCTTAGTAACTACTTCTTTCAGCATTGGTTCCAGTAACTGCCTCGTTCGGCATTAATTCATTGTTGATTTTACACCGCGTTCGTATTCATTATTGAGTTTACACCTCGCAGGAGGAGTGACATCCAAGGATGGAGGAACTCCGACTCCTGTGTAGCTCATTCGCATTCGTTATTGAGTTTACACCTCGCAGGAGGAGTGACATCCAAGGATGGAGGAACTCCGACTCCTGTGTAGCTCGTTCGTATTCGTTATTGAGTTTACACCTCGCAGGAGGAGTGACATCCAAGGATGGAGGAACTCCGACTCCTGTGTAGCTCGTTCGTATTCGTTATTGAGTTTACACCTCGCAGGAGGAGTGACATCCAAGGATGGAGGAACTCCGACTCCTGTGTAGCTCGTTCGTATTCATTATTGAGTTTACACCTCAAAGGAGGAGTGACATCCAATCACTTGCTGATATCACAAACACTTGCCGCTGTCAGACGCAGGCCGAGTGTCTCCCGGGTGGTGGAGGGACTCGAGCTCCCGCCGTAGCGATGGCTTGATGTTGGCAGGAGGCCCGGGGAGATAGTGACCCTGGGAGATATGGATGGGTCTCCCCGGCCAGCAGCCAGTGACGGGGGTTGTCTGAGGTCCCTCTCGTTGTAGAGGTGCTTCAGATATGGCCGGGAGCCAGGGGAGATGAGGGTGAAACTCCCCAGCCGGCAGCGAAAGACAGTGCGCGTGACAGCGAGGGCCTGTCGTGCGCCTAAGCGGTTACCACGGACGGTGTCGCTCCTGCCCTGGTATAATTGGCGACGTCAATGGGTCTTGGGGATCTCAGGGGGTGACCGCCGTCTTCTACGGTACCACCTTTCTTTGCTCTTGGAACCGTTGGACCACAAAGTGCCGAGAATAGCTGCATGGGGTTCGCTTGAGGAGGGTGCATTAAAATGGGCATCAATTTGAGTGTCTAGGGGCGTTGGCGGAGCACCTTTTATTATTGACGTGTTAGTGTGTGCGACCATGCGCGTGTTTGTTTCATACTGTAATGGTTGCAGAGCACACTGGTTGAGTTGGACCAGTCAGTGCGCTCTGCGACCGCGTTGACGGCTGTACGGCCTGACCCCACGGTCCCCCGTGCAGGCATTGCAGCTACGTCTGCATGAGGGACGTTGGGGGTCAGGTTGTGGCTGGCTGGAGGTCTGCGCTGCTGGGGTGGTGGGTGGGTTAGAGGGGGCTGTGACCTACGGGAGCTAGCTGTGGAAGCTAGGGAGCACAGCCTGCGCAGCAAAAGGATGGGTGAGGAGGTGGAGGGAGGAGCACAGGCTCGCGCTGCTCCCTGGGTAGATGCTCTGGCCTGGAGGAGCGGGCTGCGATGACCGGAGGGAAGGGGGGCTCGCCGAAGCCGCTGGTGCGACGAGGTAACGGGCCTGGTGATGGGGCGCCACGCTGCCGATGGGGCCCGAGCTGGAAGCGCTTGTTGCAGTGCAGCGAGAGGAAACTTGTGGCAGTGGATAAAGGCTTCCCTGGCTTGCCCTGTGCTCTGTGCAGCAGGGCAAGTGTTGTGAACTCTATTTTTGGGCTCCCTCTGGTGGTCACAAGCGGTACTGTGTAGTGTTGTCTTTCTGCAGGTTGGCAGCATCATCTGGTTCGTTATCCTTGGTTGGTTTCCTATTTAGCTCACCTGGATACTCAGTTCCTTGCCTGCTCTCAATGTATTCAGTGCTCTTCAGATTCCTTGTGATTACCTTGCTCCCAGTCTCTCCAAGACAAGCTAAGTTTTTGTTTGTTTATTTTTTGATTATCAGCATTCATCATGTTTCTTGTCCAGCTTGCTAAAATGTGATTTCCTCGCTTGCTGGTTGCTCTAGGGGACTGAGTTTCTCCCCCCACACCGTTAGTTGGTGTGGGGGTTCTTGAAATCTCAGTGTGGATATTTTGTAAGGGTTTTTTACTGACCGCACAGACCCCTTTTCTATTTTCTGCTATCTAGTATTAGCGGGCCTCATTTGCTAAATCTGCTTTCACCCCTGTGTATGTGCCTTCCTCTTACCTCACCGTTATTATTTGTTGGGGGCTTCTATATCTTTGGAGATTATTTCTCTGGAGGCAAGTGAGGTCTTTCTTTCTCTCTAGGGGTAGTTAGTTCCTCAGGCTGGCTCGAGACGTCTAGGATTTTAGACACGTTCACCGGCTACCTTTAGTGTGTTGGATAGGTTCAGATTTGCGGTCAGTCCAGTTTGCCACCTCCCTAGAGCTTGTCCTATGTTTTGTTACTTAGCTGGAGTATTTTGTGATCCTCAACCACTAAGGATCATAACAGTAGAGCAGGCCAAAAAGTGTTTAATGCATCGCAGAAGTGGGATAAAAAGAAGACCTGAGTACATTTTTTTTTTTTCCCTCCCACTTTTCCTTTGCTGCAGTCTGTTTAGCTTCTTTCATCCCCTTGAACTCTGGGTGGGGTGGTTTTGAGCTCAGCTGCAGACATGAATGTTCAGACTCTGACTTCTAGTGTGGATCATCTTGCTGCACGGGTGCAAAGTATTCAGGATTTTGTTATTCATAGCCCTATGTCTGAACCAAAAATACCCATTCCTGAGTTGTTTTCTGGAGATAGATCTAGGTTTCTAAATTTTAAGAATAATTGTAAGTTATTTCTATCTCTGAGACCTCGTTCCTCTGGTGATTCCGCTCAGCAAGTTAAAATTGTTATCTCCTTGTTACGTGGCGACCCTCAAGATTGGGCTTTCTCTCTGGCGCCAGGAGATCCTGCATTGCTTAATGTAGATGCATTTTTTCTGGCTCTTGGACTGCTTTATGAGGAGCCTAATCTTGAGAATCAGGCAGAAAAAGCGTTACTGGCTATCTCTCAAGGTTAGGATGAAGCAGAGGTGTATTGTCAAAAATTTCGGAAATGGTCGGTGCTTACTCAATGGAATGAGTGTGCCCTGGCTGCAAATTTCAGAGATGGTCTTTCGGAGGCCGTTAAGAATGTTATGGTGGGGTTTCCCACCCCTACAAGTCTGAGTGATTCTATGGCTTTAGCCATTCAGGTTGATCGGCGTTTGCGGGAGCGCAAATCTGCTCATCCTTTGGCGGTATTTTCTGAACAGAGACCTGAGTCTATGCAATGTGACCGAACTCTGACCAGAATTGAGCGACAAAGTCATAGACGTCAAAATGGGTTGTGCTTTTACTGTGGTGATTCTACTCATGTTATCTCAGCATGCTCTAAACGCTTAAAAAAAATCGCTAAACCTGTCACCATTGGTACTATGCAGCCCAAATTTATTTTGTCTGTTACTTTGATTTGTTCTTTGTCGTCCAACCCGGTTATGGCTTTTGTGGATTCGGGTGCTGCCCTGAATCTGATGGATTTGTCGTTTGCCAGGTGCTGTGGTTTTGTCCTGGAGCCTTTGGAATTTCCCATTCTTCTGAGGGGAATTGATGCTACGCCATTGGCTGAGAATAAGCCTCAGTATTGGACGCAAATGACCATGTGCATGACTCCCGTACATCAGGAGGTGATTCGCTTTCTTGTTCTGCATAATTTGCATGGTGTTGTCGTTTTGGGTCTGCCATGGCTGCAGGCTCATAATCCAGTTTTAGATTGGAAAGCTATGTCTGTGTCAAGTTGGGGTTGTCAGGGAATTCATGGCGATGCTCCGTTGGTGTCTATTGCTTCTTCCACTCCTTCTGAGGTCCCTGAGTTTTTGTCTGACTACCAGGATGTATTTGATGAGCCCAGGTCCAGTGCCCTGCCCCCTCATAGGGATTGTGACTGTGCTATAAATTTAATTCCTGGTAGTAAATTCCCTAAGGGATGACTTTTTAATCTGTCTATACCAGAGCATGCCGCGATGCGGAGTTATATAAAGGAGTCTTTGGAGAAGGGACATATTCGCCCATCCTCTTCCCCTCTTGGTGCAGGATTTTTTTTTGTGGCCAAGAAGGACGGTTCTTTGAGACCTTGTATAGATTATCGTCTTCTGAATAAAATCACAGTCAAATTTCAGTATCCTTTACCACTATTGTCTGATTTGTTTGCTCGGATTAAGGGTGCCAGTTGGTTCACCAAGATAGATCTCCGTGGTGCGTATAACCTTGTGCGCATTAAGCAGGGAGATGAATGGAAAACAGCATTTAATACGCCTGAAGGCCATTTTGAGTACTTGGTGATGCCTTTTGGACTCTCTAATGCTCCTTCTGTGTTTCAGTCCTTCATGCATGACATCTTCCGAGAATATCTGGATAAATTTATGATTGTTTATCTGGATGACATTTTGGTCTTTTCTGATGATTGGGAGTCCCATGTGAAGCAGGTCAGGATGGTGTTTCAGGTCCTGCGTGCTAATGCTTTATTTGTGAAGGGCTCAAAAAGCCTCTTCGGAGTACAGAAGGTCTCCTTTTTGGGTTTTATTTTTTCTCCTTCTACTGTGGAGATGGACCCAGTCAAGGTCCAGGCTATTCATGACTGGACTCAGCCCACGTCTGTTAAGAGTCTTCAGAAGTTCTTGGGTTTTGCTAATTTTTACCGTTGTTTCATCGCTAATTTTTCTAGCGTGGTTAAACCTTTGACGGATTTGACCAAGAAGGGTTCTGATGTTACTAATTGGTCTCCTGCGGCTGTGGAGGCCTTTTGGGAGCTGAAGCACCGGTTTTCTTCAGCTCCAGTCTTATGTCAGCCAGATGTCTCTCTCCCCTTCCAGGTCGAGGTTGATGCTTCTGAGATTGGAGCAGGGGCTGTTTTGTCGCAGAGAAGCTCTGATGGCTCTGTGATGAAGCCATGTGCTTTCTTTTCAAGAAAGTTTTCGCCTGCCGAGCGGAATTATGATGTTGGTAATCGGGAGTTGTTGGCTATGAAGTGGGCATTTGAGGAGTGGCGACATTGGCTCGAAGGAGCTAAACATCGCGTGGTGGTCTTGACTGATCACAAAAATCTGATTTACCTTGAATCTGCCAAGCGCCTGAATCCTAGACAGGCTCGTTGATCGTTGTTTTTCTCCCGTTTCAACTTCGTGGTCTCATACCTGCCTGGTTCGAAGAACGTGAAAGCTGATGCACTTTCTAGGAGTTTTGTGCCTGACTCTCCGGGAGTTTCTGAGCCGGCTGGTATTCTCAGAGAGGGAGTGATTTTGTCTGCCATTTCCCCAGATTTGCGACGAGTGCTGCAGAAATTTCAGGCGGATAGACCTGACCGTTGTCCACCAGAGAGACTGTTTGTCCCGGAGAGATGGACCAGCAGAGTTATTTCCGAGGTTCATTCTTCGGTGTTGGCGGGTCATCCTGGGATTTTTGGTACCAGAGATTTGGTGGCTAGGTCCTTCTGGTGGCCTTCCTTGTCGCGGGATGTGCGTTCCTTTGTGCAGTCTTGTGGGATTTGTGCTCGGGCTAAGCCTTGCTGTTCTCGTGCCAGCGGTTTGCTTTTGCCTTTGCCTATTCCGAAAAGGCCTTGGACGCACATTTCCATGGATTTTATTTCGGATCTTCCAGTATCTCAGAAAATGTCTGTCATCTGGGTGGTGTGTGATCGTTTTTCCAAGATGGTCCATTTGGTGCCCTTGCCTAAGTTGCCTTCTTCCTCCGATTTGGTTCCTCTATTTTTCAGAATGTGGTTCGCTTGCACGGCATTCCTGAAAATATTGTGTCTGATAGAGGATCCCAGTTTGTGTCCAGGTTTTGGCGGACTTTTTGTGCTAAGATGGGCATTGATTTGTCTTTTTCGTCGGCCTTCCATCCTCAGACTAATGGCCAAACCGAGCGAACTAATCAGACGTTGGAAACTTATTTGAGATGTTTTGTTTCTGCTGATCAGGATGATTGGGTGACTTTTTTGCCATTGGCTGAGTTTGCCCTTAATAATCGGGCTAGTTCTGCTACTTTGGTTTCGCCTTTTTTCTGCAATTCTGGTTTCCATCCTCATTTTTCCTCGGGTCAGGTTGAGCCTTCTGACTGTCCTGGGGTGGATTCTGTGGTGGATAGGTTGCAGCAGATTTGGAACCATGTGGTGGACAATTTGAGGTTGTCACAGGAGAAGGTTCAGCGCTTTGCCAACCGCCGCCGCGGTGTGGGTCCCCGACTTCGTGTTGGGGATTTGGTGTGGCTGTCTTCTCGGTCTGTTCCTATGAAGGTCTCCTCTCCTAAATTCAAGCCTCGCTTCATCGGTCCTTATAAGATCTTGGAAATCCTTAATCCGGTGTCTTTTCGTTTGGACCTCCCAGCATCGTTTGCCATTCATAATGTGTTCCATAGGTCTTTGTTGCGGAGGTATGTGGTACCTGTGGTTCCTTCTGTTGAGCCTCCTGCTCCGGTGCTGGTCGAGGGCGAATTGGAGTACGTGGTGGAGAAGATTTTGGATTCTCGTATCTCTAGACGGAGGCTTCAGTATTTGGTTAAGTGGAAGGGCTATGGTCAGGAGGATAATTCCTGGGTTGTCGCCTCTGATGTTCATGCGGCCGATTTGGTTCATGCCTTCCACGCAGCTCATCCTGATCGCCCTGGGGGTCTAGATGAGGGTTCGGTGACCCCTCCTCAAGGGGGGGGTACTGTTGTGAACTCTATTTTTGGGCTCCCTCTGGTGGTCACAAGCGGTACTGTGTAGTGTTGTCTTTCTGCAGGTTGGCAGCATCATCTGGTTCGTTATCCTTGGTTGGTTTCCTATTTAGCTCACCTGGATACTCAGTTCCTTGCCTGCTCTCAATGTATTCAGTGCTCTTCAGATTCCTTGTGATTACCTTGCTCCCAGTCTCTCCAAGACAAGCTAAGTTTTTGTTTGTTTATTTTTTGATTATCAGCATTCATCATGTTTCTTGTCCAGCTTGCTAAAATGTGATTTCCTCGCTTGCTGGTTGCTCTAGGGGACTGAGTTTCTCCCCCCACACCGTTAGTTGGTGTGGGGGTTCTTGAAATCTCAGTGTGGATATTTTGTAAGGGTTTTTTACTGACCGCACAGACCCCTTTTCTATTTTCTGCTATCTAGTATTAGCGGGCCTCATTTGCTAAATCTGCTTTCACCCCTGTGTATGTGCCTTCCTCTTACCTCACCGTTATTATTTGTTGGGGGCTTCTATATCTTTGGAGATTATTTCTCTGGAGGCAAGTGAGGTCTTTCTTTCTCTCTAGGGGTAGTTAGTTCCTCAGGCTGGCTCGAGACGTCTAGGATTTTGGACACGTTCACCGGCTACCTTTAGTGTGTTGGATAGGTTCAGATTTGCGGTCAGTCCAGTTTGCCACCTCCCTAGAGCTTGTCCTATGTTTTGTTACTTAGCTGGAGTATTTTGTGATCCTCAACCACTAAGGATCATAACAGGCAAGCGTGTAAGGCGGAAGTGGGCGTGGCTATGACTGCCTGCGCTGTTTGGGCAGCAGATGAGTGAAGTGGGTGGAGCTTAGCGGTGACGCGCACAAGTGGGTGGAGCTTAGCGGTGACACGCCACAAGTGGGTGGAGCTTAGCGGCGACGTGCTGGAGGTAAGTGGGCCTTGCCAGTTATCAAAGGTGGGCGGAGCCACGCAGGGACACGTGGTAGTGGGCGGAGCCTCACAGGAAGTGATCAGAGACTCATGGGGATGGGAGTGGGGTAGGCCCAAGTCAGGGCCTAAATTTAAATGCCGCCGACCCAGAGCTCCCGTGCGGACCGGCTTCCCCCCCACTCCCCAAGCAGAGGATGATGTAGGGGGTCGAGAAGCAAAGAGCGAGTGGGATCACAGTGGGGGAGGAGGAGCAGGGACCCAGGAATGCCAGGAGGCCGAGTGTACGGCAGGCCATGTCAGGGGCAGAAATCCGGTTAGCAGGGCCGTGGATGATATCAACCGATGGTGGCCCAGGGGGAGAAAGGTCGGTAGACACACGTATGAAGCTGCGGGCAGGGGGTGAGGAGAGGGCACAGGAAGGTGAGCGCTGAGACCGGTAATAAGAGCTTGAAGCCAGTGCTCACCTTCCTGTGCAGCTCTCCGGCACAGGGCCTCGACCATGGGGCTCCAGGGGTCCTCAGGAAACAACAGCTTCCTTTGTCAGCCGGGGAGAAAGAGGAAGGCACTTACCCCAGCACCCTAATTTAACCCTCGAGGGTGTGGCCGGATGCTCCTTCCTCTTTCTTCCCGTTGGTCAGTTGTGTGTCTCAATTTTGGCGTCACCTGGGGTGTACTGGGAGGGGAAATTGGGCACTGCACAGAGTTTACTTCTAGTTTTAACCCTAAGGGCTCCGCAGTCAGAGGCACATTCCTTAATCAGTACCGTGCCTGCCAGATGCACTGGAAGTGACGATCTAAGTGTAAGAAATGTAAGGGGCGTGTTATATACACAGCGCTCAGCAGGAACGCATAGAGGGAATAAAGAGAAAGCAAATGTGTCAATAAAGCTGTGGGATCACAATAGGTATCGCCTATATCCAGCACTCAGTACCTTAAGAAGAGTGAATGATGCAGAAAAATTATAAAGAAAAAGAGAAATAAATAATAAACAATAATAAAAAATAAATGAGGCATGTAATAAACTAGAAAAGAACATCATACAAATAAGTGAAGTGACATTATATAATATAACAACACCAATACATACAAAAGAGCAATGGACTAGTTAAGTACACAAAGACCAAATTAGCAATAGTATTATCAATATGGCGAAAGATCTGAAAAAAATAAGAATAGAGAAAATAAATTAGTAGAGAGTTATTAAAGTGAACAGAATAGATAATGACCATCAGAATAAAAAACATACATATGTGTATGAAGACACACATATTACTATATACACACAAAAGACCAATAATGTGGGTACATATGCACATGTGTGTAACCATACATACAAACACACACACTTATATACATACATACACACACACACCTACACACCCACATGTCACACACCCTGCTATACATGCGTACTAGTACACTCATTCACACATATATACACAACACACAAATTATTCATAAAACAGAAAAAGATTAAAATTAGCAGGATGGGAGAAGGTAACTCAAAGAAAAGGGGCAAAGCTGATGGTCTCATTGAGACCCTTTGGTTAGGGTTGAGCGAAACGGGTCGGCCATTTTCAGAAGTCGCCGACTTTTGGCAAAGTCGGGTTTCATGAAACCCGACCCGACCCCTGTGTGGGGTCGGCCATGAGGTCGGCGATCTTCTGAATCTGGTATCGGAATTCCGATACCGAGTTCCGATATGTTTGCGATATCGGAAATCGGTATCGGAATCCATATTTAAGTGTAAAATATAGAATCAAAATAAAAAATATAGATATACCCACCCTCGGACGCGCCCTTGTACTAACTGGCAGCCTTCCTTCCTAAGAATGAGCGCGTGAATGACCTGCGATGACGTCGCGGCTTGTGATTGGTCGCCTGAGCGGTCACATGGGCGGCCGCGACCAATCACAAGCCGTGACGTCATCTAAGGCCCTTCACAAGCTCATTCTTAAGAAGGAAGGCTGCCGGAAAGAAGTAGGGCGCGTCTGAGGGTGAGTATATGCAGCGCCCCAGAGTCCTGGTCGTTGCAGTACTGTGGCTCCGCCACTAAGGGGAGCTATGGTACGTCTGATGGCACTGAAGGAGTTCATCTGATCAGGTATCACAGACACCAATACATTTCACCGCCGGGCCTCCAGGGGGAGCTAAGGGTTCTATTCATTAGGCCACTCCTCACACACTGGTAAAACTGGGGGTCAGGCAGGAAGTTAGGAAGAAAGCTGACTGGGTTGGAACCAGGCAACACCTTGTGGCAGAGGGTGTTGTGGGGGAAGATACAGTAGGGTCTCTGTCGGGGGTGGGATCCTGACAGAGACTTGGCAACTTGAGCGAACGTAACGGGACCGTGCCTGCTCAGGATAGCGGCGGTGCCCAAGGAAGGATCAGAAGCGAGATAGATTGTGCTGAGTGAGAAACGAGATCAAAGCAATAAGGAGAACACCAGTAGGAGTCGTGCTGTAAGACCGAGGCAACATCCTACTGAGGCGCACAACCGGTGGCCGGAACGCCGAGGGAGTATTACAATATTCAGCTTCAAGCAATACTCTAAACAGCGGCAGGACAGTCAGTCTAAGGTGGGCTGTCTCACTTAAATCACCTATGCAGTCTTGGGGGTCAACTTGTGGAGAGGGGCGACTCTAGGGTCCCGGAAGAGCTCCGAGCCTACCCGTCAAACGGGTGCCGTCCTAACCGTAACATCAGGGAGGGACGTAGGATTAGCAGAACATCATCTAATCGAGTTGTGAGGGAACTTAAGAAACAGACACAACAGTTGTGGGGACTTTCCGTAAGCACAGCAGGGAAGGACCGCAACACCTAGCGCTAGAAGGAAGGCACAGATTTACACCTGCTAAGAGAACTTTGGAGGTGCCATTGGGCCGGCCGGACTTGCGCAGCCTGGTTATCCAGATTCCGGACTGAGGACCCAGAGATCTTCAGTAAAGAGGTAAAGAGACTGCAAACTTGGTGTCCTCGTTATTTACTGCACCGCACCATCTACATCCGTCACATCATTCACTGTGCGCCCCTCGGCAGGGTCACGGATCGGGCCTAGCCACCGTGACAACCCCAGAGCAGAGACTCAGAGGCCCGGTACTGGGTACCCCTCGGCCCTGCGGCAGTGGGGGCGCTGCAAAACTTGGCGTCACGAACAGGATCTACTTAAGCCTGAAGAATCAGGTCATGTGTGCCTTGGAACTGTGATTTACTGTGCTTGGACTGTACTTTATTGCAAGGACTGTTGTGCGCTATTTGCCGCCAAAAGTTCCCGTCAAAAGTCTCTGCCATTGCAGCGTCACAGGGAGCGCAGAGGAAGAAGAAGGGCGTGCCATGGGAGGAGACTACAAAAGCGGCGCCAGAAGTAGCGACCGCCCCCTCCAACTCCTGCTGCGAGAGGACGACCTACCCAGCAGTAGAGGAGAACCGCCCCCTGATTTGCAACGGTGGGAACGGGGTGAAGGAGGAACCCGGCCTCGGAGAAATGGCGGAGCCAGGTGCATGCGTTGCCGCCGAATGTGTTATGACCCCAATGGCAGAGGGTCTCAGAAATAAATTCTAAGTCTGCAAACACAAAAAAAACCAGCTCATAGGGCAGTGGTAACTGGGCTGACCGTATATCTAATCCTAGCACCACAAATAGCAGCAGCCGGGGAACGTGCCTACGTTGGTTCTAGACGTCTCGCGCCAGCCGGAGAACTAACTAACCCTAGAAAGGAAAAGATAGA
Source organism: Ranitomeya variabilis (assembly GCF_051348905.1). NCBI lineage: Eukaryota > Metazoa > Chordata > Amphibia > Anura > Dendrobatidae > Ranitomeya > Ranitomeya variabilis. The sequence goes on along the minus strand of NC_135233.1, from coordinate 498,208,414 downwards.
CCTTTCTTGCCTCCAGAGAAAAGACCCCAAAAGTTGGATACAAGCCCCCAACAAATAATAACGGTGAGGTAAGAAGAAAAGACAAACGTAAGAATGAACTAGGTATTTAGCAAAGAGAGGCCCACTGACTAATAGCAGAATATAGTAAGATGACTTATACGGTCAGCAAAAACCCTATCAAAATTTCCACGCTGGATATTCAAGAACCCCCGAACCGTCTAACAGCCCGGGGGGAGAATACCAGCCCCCTAGAGCTTCCAGCAAAATCAGGAATCACATTTAGTACAAGCTGGACAAAAAATAATAGCAATACAAATAACCAAAAAAACAAGGAAGCAGGACTTAGCTTAATTATGCACGAACCAGGACCAGCAGACAGGAGCAAACAGAAAGAACTGATTACAACGATGCCAGGCACCAGACTGAGAATTCAGGAAGTTCATATAGCAACACCCCTGGACTAACGACCCAGGTGGGTGCCAAACTGAGGAAAGACAATCCCAGAGTCATATCACTAGTGACCACAAGAGGGAGCCAAAAAAGTCTAATTCACAACAGTACCCCCCCTTTAAGGAGGGGTCACCGAACCCTCACCAAGACCACCAGGGCGATCAGGATGAGCAGCGTGAAAGGTACGAACTAAATCGGCCGCGTGCACATCAGAGGCAACCACCCAGGAATTATCCTCCTGACCATAGCCCTTCCACTTGACCAGATACTGAAGCCTCCGCCTGGAGAGACGAGAATCCAAGATCTTCTCCACCACATACTCCAACTCGCCCTCAACCAACACCGGAGCAGGAGGCTCAACAGAAGGGACCACAGGTACAACGTACCGCCGCAACAAACACCTATGGAACACGTTGTGAATGGCAAACAACACCGGAAGATCCAAGCGAAAGGACACAGGATTAAGGATTTCCAATATCTTGTAAGGACCGATGAAGCGAGGCTTAAATTTAGGAGAGGAGACCTTCATAGGAACAAATCGAGAAGACAGCCATACCAAATCCCCAACACGAAGTCGGGGACCCACACCGCGGCGGCGGTTGGCAAAACGCTGAGCCTTCTCCTGTGACAACTTTAAGTTGTCCACCACATGATTCCAAATCTGCTGCAACCTATCCACCACAGAATCTACCCCAGGACAGTCAGAAGGCTCCACATGTCCTGAGGAAAAACGAGGATGGAAACCAGAGTTGCAGAAAAATGGCGAAACCAAAGTAGCGGAACTAGCCCGATTATTAAGGGCAAACTCAGCCAACGGCAAGAAGGTCACCCAATCATCCTGATCTGCAGAAACAAAACACCTCAAATAAGCCTCCAGAGTCTGATTAGCTCGCTCCGTTTGTCCATTAGTCTGAGGATCAAAGGCAGACGAAAACGACAAGTCAATGCCCATCTTAGCACAAAAGGATCGCCAGAACCTGGAAACAAACTGGGATCCTCTGTCAGACACGATATTCTCAGGAATGCCGTGTAAACGAACCACATTCTGAAAGAACAGAGGAACCAGATCGGAAGAGGAAGGCAGCTTAGGCAAAGATACCAAATGGACCATCTTGGAAAAGCGATCACATACCACCCAGATGACAGACATGCCCTGAGACACCGGAAGATCTGAAATGAAATCCATGGAAATGTGTGTCCAAGGCCTCTTCGGGACAGGCAAGGGCAAGAGCAACCCGCTGGCACGAGAACAGCAAGGCTTAGCTCGAGCACAAGTCCCACAGGACTGCACAAATGACCGCACATCCCGTGACAAGGAAGGCCACCAAAAGGACCTAGCCACCAAATCTCTGGTGCCAAAAATTCCCGGATGCCCTGCCAACACCGAGGAATGAACCTCGGAAATGACTCTGCTGGTCCACTTATCAGGAACAAACAGTCTGTCAGGTGGACAAGAGTCAGGTCTACCAGCCTGAAATCTCTGCAACACACGTCGCAAATCCGGAGAAATGGCTGACAAGATTACTCCCTCTTTAAGAATACCAACTGGTTCAGCGACTCCAGGAGAGTCAGGCACAAAGCTCCTTGAAAGAGCATCAGCCTTCACATTCTTTGAACCTGGTAAATACGAGACCACAAAGTCAAAACGGGAGAAAAACAATGACCAACGGGCCTGTCTAGGATTCAGGCGTTTAGCAGACTCGAGATACATTAGATTTTTGTGATCAGTCAAGACCACCACACGATGCTTAGCACCCTCGAGCCAATGACGCCACTCCTCAAATGCCCACTTCATGGCCAGCAACTCCCGATTGCCAACATCATAATTCCGCTCAGCAGGCGAAAACTTCCTAGAGAAAAAAGCACATGGTCTCATTACAGAGCAACCAGGGCCTCTCTGCGACAAAACGGCCCCTGCCCCAATCTCAGAAGCATCCACTTCAACCTGAAAGGGAAGTGAGACATCAGGCTGGCACAAAACAGGCGCTGAAGTAAACCGGCGCTTCAACTCTTGGAAAGCTTCCACGGCTGCAGGAGCCCAGTTAGCAACATCAGAACCTTTCTTGGTCATATCCGTCAAAGGTTTAACAACGCTAGAAAAATTAGCGATAAAACGACGGTAGAAGTTAGCAAAACCCAAGAACTTCTGAAGACTCTTAACTGACGTGGGTTGAGTCCAATCATGAATAGCTCGGACCTTGACTGGGTCCATCTCCACCGCAGAGGGGGAAAAAATAAAACCCAAAAAGGGAACCTTCTGTACTCCAAAGAGACACTTTGAGCCCTTAACAAACAAAGCATTCTCACGCAAAACCTGAAACACCATCCTGACCTGCTCTACATGCGAGTCCCAATCATCAGAAAAAAACAGAATATCATCCAGATAAACAATCATAAATTTATCCAGATACTTCCGGAAAATATCATGCATAAAGGACTGAAACACTGAAGGAGCATTAGAGAGCCCAAAAGGCATCACCAAGTACTCAAAATGACCTTCGGGCGTATTAAATGCAGTTTTCCATTCATCTCCTTGCTTAATGCGCACAAGGTTGTACGCACCACGAAGATCTATTTTGGTGAACCACTTGGCACCTTTAATCCGGGCAAACAAGTCCGACAACAGAGGCAAAGGATACTGAAATTTAACAGTGATTTTATTCAGAAGCCGATAGTCAATACAAGGTCTCAAAGATCCGTCTTTCTTGGCCACAAAAAAGAATCCAGCACCAAGAGGGGAAGAGGATGGATGGATATGCCCCTTCTCCAGAGATTCCTTGATATACGAACGCATTGCGGTATGCTCAGGTACAGACAGATTAAATAGTCTTCCCTTAGGAAATTTACTGCCTGGAATCAAATCTATAGCGCAGTCACAGTCCCTATGAGGAGGCAGAGCACTGGACCTGGACTCGCTGAATACATCCTGAAAATCAGACAAATACTCAGGAACTTCCGAAGGAGTAGAGGAAGCAATAGACACCGGCGGGGAATCACCATGAATTCCCTGACAGCCCCAACTTGACACAGACATTGCCTTCCAATCCAAGACTGGATTATGGGTCTGTAACCATGGCAGCCCCAAAACGACCAAATCATGCATTTTATGCAGAACAAGAAAACGAATCACCTCCCGATGTTCAGGAGTCATGCACATGGTTACCTGTGTCCAAAACTGCGGTTTATTTTCCGCCAATGGCGTAGCATCAATACCTCTAAGAGGGATAGGATTTACCAATGACTCAAGAACAAAACCACAGCGCTTGGCAAATGACAGTTCCATAAGACTCAGGGCAGCACCTGAATCCACAAACGCCATAACAGGGTAGGAAGACAATGAGCAAATTAAAGTCACAGACAAAATAAATTTAGGTTGCAAATTACCAATGGCGACAGGACTAACAACCCTTGTTAGGCGTTTAGAGCATGCTGAGATAACATGTGTAGAATCACCACAGTAAAAACACAACCCATTCTGACGTCTATGATTTTTCCGTTCATTTCTAGTCTGAATTCTACCACATTGCATTAAATCAGGTGTTTGTTCAGACAACACCACAAGAGGATTAGCGGCTTTGCGCTCCCGCAAACGCCGGCCAATTTGAATAGCCAGCGCCATGGAATCATTCAGACTTGTAGGAATGGAGAAACCCACCATCACATTCTTAATGGCTTCAGAAAGGCCATTTCTGAAATTTGCGGCCAGAGCACACTCATTCCACTGAGTAAGCACGGACCATTTCTGAAATTTTTGGCAATACACTTCAGCTTCATCCTGGCCCTGAGAAATAGCCAGCAAGGCTTTTTCTGCCTGAATTTCAAGATTGGGTTCCTCGTAAAGCAATCCGAGCGCCAGAAAAAACGCATCAATATTTGCCAATGCCGGATCTCCTGACGCTAGCGAGAAGGCCCAATCCTGAGGGTCACCCCGTAAGAAAGAGATAACAATTTTTACTTGCTGAGCTGAGTCTCCAGATGAACGGGGTCTCAGAGATAGAAACAATTTACAATTATTCCTGAAATTCCTAAACTTAAATCGGTCTCCAGAGAACAGTTCAGGAATAGGTATTTTAGGTTCAGACATAGGACTACTGGTAACAAAATCTTGTATGCCCTGCACACGAGCAGCAAGCTGGTCCACACTTGTAATCAAGGTCTGGACATTCATGTCTGCAGCAAGCTCAAGCCACTCAAACGTAAAGGGGAGGAAGAAAGGAAAAAAAAAAAAAAAAAAACTCAGAATTTCCTTTCTTATAATCCCACTTCTGCAATGCATTAAACATTCAACTTTGGCCTGGCATACTGTTATGACCCCAATGGCAGAGGGTCTCAGAAATAAAATCTAAGTCTGCAAACACAAAAAAAACCAGCTCATAGGGCAGTGGTAACTGGGCTGACCGTATATCTAATCCTAGCACCACAAATAGCAGCAGCCGGGGAACGTGCCTACGTTGGTTCTAGACGTCTCGCGCCAGCCGGAGAACTAACTAACCCTAGAAGGGAAAAGATAGACCTTTCTTGCCTCCAGAGAAAAGACCCCAAAAGTTGGATACAAGCCCCCAACAAATAATAACGGTGAGGTAAGAAGAAAAGACAAACGTAAGAATGAACTAGGTATTTAGCAAAGAGAGGCCCACTGACTAATAGCAGAATATAGTAAGATGACTTATACGGTCAGCAAAAACCCTATCAAAATTTCCACGCTGGATATTCAAGAACCCCCGAACCGTCTAACGGCCCGGGGGGAGAATACCAGCCCCCTAGAGCTTCCAGCAAAATCAGGAATCACATTTAGTACAAGCTGGACAAAAAATAATAGCAATACAAATAACCAAAAAAACAAGGAAGCAGGACTTAGCTTAATTATGCACGAACCAGGACCAGCAGACAGGAGCAAACAGAAAGAACTGATTACAACGATGCCAGGCACCAGACTGAGAATTCAGGAAGTTCATATAGCAACACCCCTGGACTAACGACCCAGGTGGGTGCCAAACTGAGGAAAGACAATCCCAGAGTCATATCACTAGTGACCACAAGAGGGAGCCAAAAAAGTCTAATTCACAACAGTACCCCCCCTTTAAGGAGGGGTCACCGAACCCTCACCAAGACCACCAGGGCGATCAGGATGAGCAGCGTGAAAGGTACGAACTAAATCGGCCGCGTGCACATCAGAGGCAACCACCCAGGAATTATCCTCCTGACCATAGCCCTTCCACTTGACCAGATACTGAAGCCTCCGCCTGGAGAGACGAGAATCCAAGATCTTCTCCACCACATACTCCAACTCGCCCTCAACCAACACCGGAGCAGGAGGCTCAACAGAAGGGACCACAGGTACAACGTACCGCCGCAACAAACACCTATGGAACACGTTGTGAATGGCAAACAACACCGGAAGATCCAAGCGAAAGGACACAGGATTAAGGATTTCCAATATCTTGTAAGGACCGATGAAGCGAGGCTTAAATTTAGGAGAGGAGACCTTCATAGGAACAAATCGAGAAGACAGCCATACCAAATCCCCAACACGAAGTCGGGGACCCACACCGCGGCGGCGGTTGGCAAAACGCTGAGCCTTCTCCTGTGACAACTTTAAGTTGTCCACCACATGATTCCAAATCTGCTGCAACCTATCCACCACAGAATCTACCCCAGGACAGTCAGAAGGCTCCACATGTCCTGAGGAAAAACGAGGATGGAAACCAGAGTTGCAGAAAAATGGCGAAACCAAAGTAGCGGAACTAGCCCGATTATTAAGGGCAAACTCAGCCAACAGCAAGAAGGTCACCCAATCATCCTGATCTGCAGAAACAAAACACCTCAAATAAGCCTCCAGAGTCTGATTAGCTCGCTCCGTTTGTCCATTAGTCTGAGGATCAAAGGCAGACGAAAACGACAAGTCAATGCCCATCTTAGCACAAAAGGATCGCCAGAACCTGGAAACAAACTGGGATCCTCTGTCAGACACGATATTCTCAGGAATGCCGTGTAAACGAACCACATTCTGAAAGAACAGAGGAACCAGATCGGAAGAGGAAGGCAGCTTAGGCAAAGATACCAAATGGACCATCTTGGAAAAGCGATCACATACCACCCAGATGACAGACATGCCCTGAGACACCGGAAGATCTGAAATGAAATCCATGGAAATGTGTGTCCAAGGCCTCTTCGGGACAGGCAAGGGCAAGAGCAACCCGCTGGCACGAGAACAGCAAGGCTTAGCTCGAGCACAAGTCCCACAGGACTGCACAAATGACCGCACATCCCGTGACAAGGAAGGCCACCAAAAGGACCTAGCCACCAAATCTCTGGTGCCAAAAATTCCCGGATGCCCTGCCAACACCGAGGAATGAACCTCGGAAATGACTCTGCTGGTCCACTTATCAGGAACAAACAGTCTGTCAGGTGGACAAGAGTCAGGTCTACCAGCCTGAAATCTCTGCAACACACGTCGCAAATCCGGAGAAATGGCTGACAAGATTACTCCCTCTTTAAGAATACCAACTGGTTCAGCGACTCCAGGAGAGTCAGGCACAAAGCTCCTTGAAAGAGCATCAGCCTTCACATTCTTTGAACCTGGTAAATACGAGACCACAAAGTCAAAACGGGAGAAAAACAATGACCAACGGGCCTGTCTAGGATTCAGGCGTTTAGCAGACTCGAGATACATTAGATTTTTGTGATCAGTCAAGACCACCACACGATGCTTAGCACCCTCGAGCCAATGACGCCACTCCTCAAATGCCCACTTCATGGCCAGCAACTCCCGATTGCCAACATCATAATTCCGCTCAGCAGGCGAAAACTTCCTAGAGAAAAAAGCACATGGTCTCATTACAGAGCAACCAGGGCCTCTCTGCGACAAAACGGCCCCTGCCCCAATCTCAGAAGCATCCACTTCAACCTGAAAGGGAAGTGAGACATCAGGCTGGCACAAAACAGGCGCTGAAGTAAACCGGCGCTTCAACTCTTGGAAAGCTTCCACGGCTGCAGGAGCCCAGTTAGCAACATCAGAACCTTTCTTGTTCATATCCGTCAAAGGTTTAACAACGCTAGAAATATTAGCGATAAAACGACGGTAGAAGTTAGCAAAACCCAAGAACTTCTGAAGACTCTTAACTGACGTGGGTTGAGTCCAATCATGAATAGCTCGGACCTTGACTGGGTCCATCTCCACCGCAGAGGGGGAAAAAATAAAACCCAAAAAGGGAAACCTTCTGTACTCCAAAGAGACACTTTGAGCCCTTAACAAACAAAGCATTCTCACGCAAAACCTGAAACACCATCCTGACCTGCTCTACATGCGAGTCCCAATCATCAGAAAAAAACAGAATATCATCCAGATAAACAATCATAAATTTATCCAGATACTTCCGGAAAATATCATGCATAACGGACTGAAACACTGAAGGAGCATTAGAGAGCCCAAAAGGCATCACCAAGTACTCAAAATGACCTTCGGGCGTATTAAATGCAGTTTTCCATTCATCTCCTTGCTTAATGCGCACAAGGTTGTACGCACCACGAAGATCTATTTTGGTGAACCACTTGGCACCTTTAATCTGGGCAAACAAGTCCGACAACAGAGGCAAAGGATACTGAAATTTAACAGTGATTTTATTCAGAAGCCGATAGTCAATACAAGGTCTCAAAGATCCGTCTTTCTTGGCCACAAAAAAGAATCCAGCACCAAGAGGGGAAGAGGATGGATGGATATGCCCCTTCTCCAGAGATTCCTTGATATACGAACGCATTGCGGTATGCTCAGGTACAGACAGATTAAATAGTCTTCCCTTAGGAAATTTACTGCCTGGAATCAAATCTATAGCGCAGTCACAGTCCCTATGAGGAGGCAGAGCACTGGACCTGGACTCGCTGAATACATCCTGAAAATCAGACAAATACTCAGGAACTTCTGAAGGAGTAGAGGAAGCAATAGACACCGGCGGGGAATCACCATGAATTCCCTGACAGCCCCAACTTGACACAGACATTGCCTTCCAATCCAAGACTGGATTATGGGTCTGTAACCATGGCAGCCCCAAAACGACCAAATCATGCATTTTATGCAGAACAAGAAAACGAATCACCTCCCGATGTTCAGGAGTCATGCACATGGTTACCTGTGTCCAAAACTGCGGTTTATTTTCCGCCAATGGCGTAGCATCAATACCTCTAAGAGGGATAGGATTTACCAATGGCTCAAGAACAAAACCACAGCGCTTGGCAAATGACAGTTCCATAAGACTCAGGGCAGCACCTGAATCCACAAACGCCATAACAGGGTAGGAAGACAATGAGCAAATTAAAGTCACAGACAAAATAAATTTAGGTTGCAAATTACCAATGGCGACAGGACTAACAACCCTTGTTAGGCGTTTAGAGCATGCTGAGATAACATGTGTAGAATCACCACAGTAAAAACACAACCCATTCTGACGTCTATGATTTTTCCGTTCATTTCTAGTCTGAATTCTACCACATTGCATTAAATCAGGTGTTTGTTCAGACAACACCACAAGAGGATTAGCGGCTTTGCGCTCCCGCAAACGCCGGCCAATTTGAATAGCCAGCGCCATGGAATCATTCAGACTTGTAGGAATGGAGAAACCCACCATCACATTCTTAATGGCTTCAGAAAGGCCATTTCTGAAATTTGCGGCCAGAGCACACTCATTCCACTGAGTAAGCACGGACCATTTCTGAAATTTTTGGCAATACACTTCAGCTTCATCCTGGCCCTGAGAAATAGCCAGCAAGGCTTTTTCTGCCTGAATTTCAAGATTGGGTTCCTCGTAAAGCAATCCGAGCGCCAGAAAAAACGCATCAATATTTGCCAATGCCGGATCTCCTGACGCTAGCGAGAAGGCCCAATCCTGAGGGTCACCCCGTAAGAAAGAGATAACAATTTTTACTTGCTGAGCTGAGTCTCCAGATGAACGGGGTCTCAGAGATAGAAACAATTTACAATTATTCCTGAAATTCCTAAACTTAAATCGGTCTCCAGAGAACAGTTCAGGAATAGGTATTTTAGGTTCAGACATAGGACTACTGGTAACAAAATCTTGTATGCCCTGCACACGAGCAGCAAGCTGGTCCACACTTGTAATCAAGGTCTGGACATTCATGTCTGCAGCAAGCTCAAGCCACTCAAACGTAAAGGGGAGGAAGAAAGGAAAAAAAAAAAAAAAAAACTCAGAATTTCCTTTCTTATAATCCCACTTCTGCAATGCATTAAACATTCAACTTTGGCCTGGCATACTGTTATGACCCCAATGGCAGAGGGTCTCAGAAATAAAATCTAAGTCTGCAAACACAAAAAAAACCAGCTCATAGGGCAGTGGTAACTGGGCTGACCGTATATCTAATCCTAGCACCACAAATAGCAGCAGCCGGGGAACGTGCCTACGTTGGTTCTAGACGTCTCGCGCCAGCCGGAGAACTAACTAACCCTAGAAGGGAAAAGATAGACCTTTCTTGCCTCCAGAGAAAAGACCCCAAAAGTTGGATACAAGCCCCCAACAAATAATAACGGTGAGGTAAGAAGAAAAGACAAACGTAAGAATGAACTAGGTATTTAGCAAAGAGAGGCCCACTGACTAATAGCAGAATATAGTAAGATGACTTATACGGTCAGCAAAAACCCTATCAAAATTTCCACGCTGGATATTCAAGAACCCCCGAACCGTCTAACGGCCCGGGGGGAGAATACCAGCCCCCTAGAGCTTCCAGCAAAATCAGGAATCACATTTAGTACAAGCTGGACAAAAAATAATAGCAATACAAATAACCAAAAAAACAAGGAAGCAGGACTTAGCTTAATTATGCACGAACCAGGACCAGCAGACAGGAGCAAACAGAAAGAACTGATTACAACGATGCCAGGCACCAGACTGAGAATTCAGGAAGTTCATATAGCAACACCCCTGGACTAACGACCCAGGTGGGTGCCAAACTGAGGAAAGACAATCCCAGAGTCATATCACTAGTGACCACAAGAGGGAGCCAAAAAAGTCTAATTCACAACAGTACCCCCCCTTTAAGGAGGGGTCACCGAACCCTCACCAAGACCACCAGGGCGATCAGGATGAGCAGCGTGAAAGGTACGAACTAAATCGGCCGCGTGCACATCAGAGGCAACCACCCAGGAATTATCCTCCTGACCATAGCCCTTCCACTTGACCAGATACTGAAGCCTCCGCCTGGAGAGACGAGAATCCAAGATCTTCTCCACCACATACTCCAACTCGCCCTCAACCAACACCGGAGCAGGAGGCTCAACAGAAGGGACCACAGGTACAACGTACCGCCGCAACAAACACCTATGGAACACGTTGTGAATGGCAAACAACACCGGAAGATCCAAGCGAAAGGACACAGGATTAAGGATTTCCAATATCTTGTAAGGACCGATGAAGCGAGGCTTAAATTTAGGAGAGGAGACCTTCATAGGAACAAATCGAGAAGACAGCCATACCAAATCCCCAACACGAAGTCGGGGACCCACACCGCGGCGGCGGTTGGCAAAACGCTGAGCCTTCTCCTGTGACAACTTTAAGTTGTCCACCACATGATTCCAAATCTGCTGCAACCTATCCACCACAGAATCTACCCCAGGACAGTCAGAAGGCTCCACATGTCCTGAGGAAAAACGAGGATGGAAACCAGAGTTGCAGAAAAATGGCGAAACCAAAGTAGCGGAACTAGCCCGATTATTAAGGGCAAACTCAGCCAACAGCAAGAAGGTCACCCAATCATCCTGATCTGCAGAAACAAAACACCTCAAATAAGCCTCCAGAGTCTGATTAGTTCGCTCCGTTTGTCCATTAGTCTGAGGATCAAAGGCAGACGAAAACGACAAGTCAATGCCCATCTTAGCACAAAAGGATCGCCAGAACCTGGAAACAAACTGGGATCCTCTGTCAGACACGATATTCTCAGGAATGCCGTGTAAACGAACCACATTCTGAAAGAACAGAGGAACCAGATCGGAAGAGGAAGGCAGCTTAGGCAAAGATACCAAATGGACCATCTTGGAAAAGCGATCACATACCACCCAGATGACAGACATGCCCTGAGACACCGGAAGATCTGAAATGAAATCCATGGAAATGTGTGTCCAAGGCCTCTTCGGGACAGGCAAGGGCAAGAGCAACCCGCTGGCACGAGAACAGCAAGGCTTAGCTCGAGCACAAGTCCCACAGGACTGCACAAATGACCGCACATCCCGTGACAAGGAAGGCCACCAAAAGGACCTAGCCACCAAATCTCTGGTGCCAAAAATTCCCGGATGCCCTGCCAACACCGAGGAATGAACCTCGGAAATGACTCTGCTGGTCCACTTATCAGGAACAAACAGTCTGTCAGGTGGACAAGAGTCAGGTCTACCAGCCTGAAATCTCTGCAACACACGTCGCAAATCCGGAGAAATGGCTGACAAGATTACTCCCTCTTTAAGAATACCAACTGGTTCAGCGACTCCAGGAGAGTCAGGCACAAAGCTCCTTGAAAGAGCATCAGCCTTCACATTCTTTGAACCTGGTAAATACGAGACCACAAAGTCAAAACGGGAGAAAAACAATGACCAACGGGCCTGTCTAGGATTCAGGCGTTTAGCAGACTCGAGATACATTAGATTTTTGTGATCAGTCAAGACCACCACACGATGCTTAGCACCCTCGAGCCAATGACGCCACTCCTCAAATGCCCACTTCATGGCCAGCAACTCCCGATTGCCAACATCATAATTCCGCTCAGCAGGCGAAAACTTCCTAGAGAAAAAAGCACATGGTCTCATTACAGAGCAACCAGGGCCTCTCTGCGACAAAACGGCCCCTGCCCCAATCTCAGAAGCATCCACTTCAACCTGAAAGGGAAGTGAGACATCAGGCTGGCACAAAACAGGCGCTGAAGTAAACCGGCGCTTCAACTCTTGGAAAGCTTCCACGGCTGCAGGAGCCCAGTTAGCAACATCAGAACCTTTCTTGGTCATATCCGTCAAAGGTTTAACAACGCTAGAAAAATTAGCGATAAAACGACGGTAGAAGTTAGCAAAACCCAAGAACTTCTGAAGACTCTTAACTGACGTGGGTTGAGTCCAATCATGAATAGCTCGGACCTTGACTGGGTCCATCTCCACCGCAGAGGGGGAAAAAATAAAACCCAAAAAGGGAACCTTCTGTACTCCAAAGAGACACTTTGAGCCCTTAACAAACAAAGCATTCTCACGCAAAACCTGAAACACCATCCTGACCTGCTCTACATGCGAGTCCCAATCATCAGAAAAAAACAGAATATCATCCAGATAAACAATCATAAATTTATCCAGATACTTCCGGAAAATATCATGCATAAAGGACTGAAACACTGAAGGAGCATTAGAGAGCCCAAAAGGCATCACCAAGTACTCAAAATGACCTTCGGGCGTATTAAATGCAGTTTTCCATTCATCTCCTTGCTTAATGCGCACAAGGTTGTACGCACCACGAAGATCTATTTTGGTGAACCACTTGGCACCTTTAATCTGGGCAAACAAGTCCGACAACAGAGGCAAAGGATACTGAAATTTAACAGTGATTTTATTCAGAAGCCGATAGTCAATACAAGGTCTCAAAGATCCGTCTTTCTTGGCCACAAAAAAGAATCCAGCACCAAGAGGGGAAGAGGATGGATGGATATGCCCCTTCTCCAGAGATTCCTTGATATACGAACGCATTGCGGTATGCTCAGGTACAGACAGATTAAATAGTCTTCCCTTAGGAAATTTACTGCCTGGAATCAAATCTATAGCGCAGTCACAGTCCCTATGAGGAGGCAGAGCACTGGACCTGGACTCGCTGAATACATCCTGAAAATCAGACAAATACTCAGGAACTTCTGAAGGAGTAGAGGAAGCAATAGACACCGGCGGGGAATCACCATGAATTCCCTGACAGCCCCAACTTGACACAGACATTGCCTTCCAATCCAAGACTGGATTATGGGTCTGTAACCATGGCAGCCCCAAAACGACCAAATCATGCATTTTATGCAGAACAAGAAAACGAATCACCTCCCGATGTTCAGGAGTCATGCACATGGTTACCTGTGTCCAAAACTGCGGTTTATTTTCCGCCAATGGCGTAGCATCAATACCTCTAAGAGGGATAGGATTTACCAATGGCTCAAGAACAAAACCACAGCGCTTGGCAAATGACAGTTCCATAAGACTCAGGGCAGCACCTGAATCCACAAACGCCATAACAGGGTAGGAAGACAATGAGCAAATTAAAGTCACAGACAAAATAAATTTAGGTTGCAAATTACCAATGGCGACAGGACTAACAACCCTTGTTAGGCGTTTAGAGCATGCTGAGATAACATGTGTAGAATCACCACAGTAAAAACACAACCCATTCTGACGTCTATGATTTTTCCGTTCATTTCTAGTCTGAATTCTACCACATTGCATTAAATCAGGTGTTTGTTCAGACAACACCACAAGAGGATTAGCGGCTTTGCGCTCCCGCAAACGCCGGCCAATTTGAATAGCCAGCGCCATGGAATCATTCAGACTTGTAGGAATGGAGAAACCCACCATCACATTCTTAATGGCTTCAGAAAGGCCATTTCTGAAATTTGCGGCCAGAGCACACTCATTCCACTGAGTAAGCACGGACCATTTCTGAAATTTTTGGCAATACACTTCAGCTTCATCCTGGCCCTGAGAAATAGCCAGCAAGGCTTTTTCTGCCTGAATTTCAAGATTGGGTTCCTCGTAAAGCAATCCGAGCGCCAGAAAAAACGCATCAATATTTGCCAATGCCGGATCTCCTGACGCTAGCGAGAAGGCCCAATCCTGAGGGTCACCCCGTAAGAAAGAGATAACAATTTTTACTTGCTGAGCTGAGTCTCCAGATGAACGGGGTCTCAGAGATAGAAACAATTTACAATTATTCCTGAAATTCCTAAACTTAAATCGGTCTCCAGAGAACAGTTCAGGAATAGGTATTTTAGGTTCAGACATAGGACTACTGGTAACAAAATCTTGTATGCCCTGCACACGAGCAGCAAGCTGGTCCACACTTGTAATCAAGGTCTGGACATTCATGTCTGCAGCAAGCTCAAGCCACTCAAACGTAAAGGGGAGGAAGAAAGGAAAAAAAAAAAAAAAAAAACTCAGAATTTCCTTTCTTATAATCCCACTTCTGCAATGCATTAAACATTCAACTTTGGCCTGGCATACTGTTATGACCCCAATGGCAGAGGGTCTCAGAAATAAATTCTAAGTCTGCAAACACAAAAAAAACCAGCTCATAGGGCAGTGGTAACTGGGCTGACCGTATATCTAATCCTAGCACCACAAATAGCAGCAGCCGGGGAACGTGCCTACGTTGGTTCTAGACGTCTCGCGCCAGCCGGAGAACTAACTAACCCTAGAAGGGAAAAGATAGACCTTTCTTGCCTCCAGAGAAAAGACCCCAAAAGTTGGATACAAGCCCCCAACAAATAATAACGGTGAGGTAAGAAGAAAAGACAAACGTAAGAATGAACTAGGTATTTAGCAAAGAGAGGCCCACTGACTAATAGCAGAATATAGTAAGATGACTTATACGGTCAGCAAAAACCCTATCAAAATTTCCACGCTGGATATTCAAGAACCCCCGAACCGTCTAACGGCCCGGGGGGAGAATACCAGCCCCCTAGAGCTTCCAGCAAAATCAGGAATCACATTTAGTACAAGCTGGACAAAAAATAATAGCAATACAAATAACCAAAAAAACAAGGAAGCAGGACTTAGCTTAATTATGCACGAACCAGGACCAGCAGACAGGAGCAAACAGAAAGAACTGATTACAACGATGCCAGGCACCAGACTGAGAATTCAGGAAGTTCATATAGCAACACCCCTGGACTAACGACCCAGGTGGGTGCCAAACTGAGGAAAGACAATCCCAGAGTCATATCACTAGTGACCACAAGAGGGAGCCAAAAAAGTCTAATTCACAACAGTACCCCCCCTTTAAGGAGGGGTCACCGAACCCTCACCAAGACCACCAGGGCGATCAGGATGAGCAGCGTGAAAGGTACGAACTAAATCGGCCGCGTGCACATCAGAGGCAACCACCCAGGAATTATCCTCCTGACCATAGCCCTTCCACTTGACCAGATACTGAAGCCTCCGCCTGGAGAGACGAGAATCCAAGATCTTCTCCACCACATACTCCAACTCGCCCTCAACCAACACCGGAGCAGGAGGCTCAACAGAAGCGACCACAGGTACAACGTACCGCCGCAACAAACACCTATGGAACACGTTGTGAATGGCAAACAACACCGGAAGATCCAAGCGAAAGGACACAGGATTAAGGATTTCCAATATCTTGTAAGGACCGATGAAGCGAGGCTTAAATTTAGGAGAGGAGACCTTCATAGGAACAAATCGAGAAGACAGCCATACCAAATCCCCAACACGAAGTCGGGGACCCACACCGCGGCGGCGGTTGGCAAAACGCTGAGCCTTCTCCTGTGACAACTTTAAGTTGTCCACCACATGATTCCAAATCTGCTGCAACCTATCCACCACAGAATCTACCCCAGGACAGTCAGAAGGCTCCACATGTCCTGAGGAAAAACGAGGATGGAAACCAGAGTTGCAGAAAAATGGCGAAACCAAAGTAGCGGAACTAGCCCGATTATTAAGGGCAAACTCAGCCAACGGCAAGAAGGTCACCCAATCATCCTGATCTGCAGAAACAAAACACCTCAAATAAGCCTCCAGAGTCTGATTAGCTCGCTCCGTTTGTCCATTAGTCTGAGGATCAAAGGCAGACGAAAACGACAAGTCAATGCCCATCTTAGCACAAAAGGATCGCCAGAACCTGGAAACAAACTGGGATCCTCTGTCAGACACGATATTCTCAGGAATGCCGTGTAAACGAACCACATTCTGAAAGAACAGAGGAACCAGATCGGAAGAGGAAGGCAGCTTAGGCAAAGATACCAAATGGACCATCTTGGAAAAGCGATCACATACCACCCAGATGACAGACATGCCCTGAGACACCGGAAGATCTGAAATGAAATCCATGGAAATGTGTGTCCAAGGCCTCTTCGGGACAGGCAAGGGCAAGAGCAACCCGCTGGCACGAGAACAGCAAGGCTTAGCTCGAGCACAAGTCCCACAGGACTGCACAAATGACCGCACATCCCGTGACAAGGAAGGCCACCAAAAGGACCTAGCCACCAAATCTCTGGTGCCAAAAATTCCCGGATGCCCTGCCAACACCGAGGAATGAACCTCGGAAATGACTCTGCTGGTCCACTTATCAGGAACAAACAGTCTGTCAGGTGGACAAGAGTCAGGTCTACCAGCCTGAAATCTCTGCAACACACGTCGCAAATCCGGAGAAATGGCTGACAAGATTACTCCCTCTTTAAGAATACCAACTGGTTCAGCGACTCCAGGAGAGTCAGGCACAAAGCTCCTTGAAAGAGCATCAGCCTTCACATTCTTTGAACCTGGTAAATACGAGACCACAAAGTCAAAACGGGAGAAAAACAATGACCAACGGGCCTGTCTAGGATTCAGGCGTTTAGCAGACTCGAGATACATTAGATTTTTGTGATCAGTCAAGACCACCACACGATGCTTAGCACCCTCGAGCCAATGACGCCACTCCTCAAATGCCCACTTCATGGCCAGCAACTCCCGATTGCCAACATCATAATTCCGCTCAGCAGGCGAAAACTTCCTAGAGAAAAAAGCACATGGTCTCATTACAGAGCAACCAGGGCCTCTCTGCGACAAAACGGCCCCTGCCCCAATCTCAGAAGCATCCACTTCAACCTGAAAGGGAAGTGAGACATCAGGCTGGCACAAAACAGGCGCTGAAGTAAACCGGCGCTTCAACTCTTGGAAAGCTTCCACGGCTGCAGGAGCCCAGTTAGCAACATCAGAACCTTTCTTGGTCATATCCGTCAAAGGTTTAACAACGCTAGAAAAATTAGCGATAAAACGACGGTAGAAGTTAGCAAAACCCAAGAACTTCTGAAGACTCTTAACTGACGTGGGTTGAGTCCAATCATGAATAGCTCGGACCTTGACTGGGTCCATCTCCACCGCAGAGGGGGAAAAAATAAAACCCAAAAAGGGAACCTTCTGTACTCCAAAGAGACACTTTGAGCCCTTAACAAACAAAGCATTCTCACGCAAAACCTGAAACACCATCCTGACCTGCTCTACATGCGAGTCCCAATCATCAGAAAAAAACAGAATATCATCCAGATAAACAATCATAAATTTATCCAGATACTTCCGGAAAATATCATGCATAAAGGACTGAAACACTGAAGGAGCATTAGAGAGCCCAAAAGGCATCACCAAGTACTCAAAATGACCTTCGGGCGTATTAAATGCAGTTTTCCATTCATCTCCTTGCTTAATGCGCACAAGGTTGTACGCACCACGAAGATCTATTTTGGTGAACCACTTGGCACCTTTAATCCGGGCAAACAAGTCCGACAACAGAGGCAAAGGATACTGAAATTTAACAGTGATTTTATTCAGAAGCCGATAGTCAATACAAGGTCTCAAAGATCCGTCTTTCTTGGCCACAAAAAAGAATCCAGCACCAAGAGGGGAAGAGGATGGATGGATATGCCCCTTCTCCAGAGATTCCTTGATATACGAACGCATTGCGGTATGCTCAGGTACAGACAGATTAAATAGTCTTCCCTTAGGAAATTTACTGCCTGGAATCAAATCTATAGCGCAGTCACAGTCCCTATGAGGAGGCAGAGCACTGGACCTGGACTCGCTGAATACATCCTGAAAATCAGACAAATACTCAGGAACTTCCGAAGGAGTAGAGGAAGCAATAGACACCGGCGGGGAATCACCATGAATTCCCTGACAGCCCCAACTTGACACAGACATTGCCTTCCAATCCAAGACTGGATTATGGGTCTGTAACCATGGCAGCCCCAAAACGACCAAATCATGCATTTTATGCAGAACAAGAAAACGAATCACCTCCCGATGTTCAGGAGTCATGCACATGGTTACCTGTGTCCAAAACTGCGGTTTATTTTCCGCCAATGGCGTAGCATCAATACCTCTAAGAGGGATAGGATTTACCAATGGCTCAAGAACAAAACCACAGCGCTTGGCAAATGACAGTTCCATAAGACTCAGGGCAGCACCTGAATCCACAAACGCCATAACAGGGTAGGAAGACAATGAGCAAATTAAAGTCACAGACAAAATAAATTTAGGTTGCAAATTACCAATGGCGACAGGACTAACAACCCTTGTTAGGCGTTTAGAGCATGCTGAGATAACATGTGTAGAATCACCACAGTAAAAACACAACCCATTCTGACGTCTATGATTTTTCCGTTCATTTCTAGTCTGAATTCTACCACATTGCATTAAATCAGGTGTTTGTTCAGACAACACCACAAGAGGATTAGCGGCTTTGCGCTCCCGCAAACGCCGGCCAATTTGAATAGCCAGCGCCATGGAATCATTCAGACTTGTAGGAATGGAGAAACCCACCATCACATTCTTAATGGCTTCAGAAAGGCCATTTCTGAAATTTGCGGCCAGAGCACACTCATTCCACTGAGTAAGCACGGACCATTTCTGAAATTTTTGGCAATACACTTCAGCTTCATCCTGGCCCTGAGAAATAGCCAGCAAGGCTTTTTCTGCCTGAATTTCAAGATTGGGTTCCTCGTAAAGCAATCCGAGCGCCAGAAAAAACGCATCAATATTTGCCAATGCCGGATCTCCTGACGCTAGCGAGAAGGCCCAATCCTGAGGGTCACCCCGTAAGAAAGAGATAACAATTTTTACTTGCTGAGCTGAGTCTCCAGATGAACGGGGTCTCAGAGATAGAAACAATTTACAATTATTCCTGAAATTCCTAAACTTAAATCGGTCTCCAGAGAACAGTTCAGGAATAGGTATTTTAGGTTCAGACATAGGACTACTGGTAACAAAATCTTGTATGCCCTGCACACGAGCAGCAAGCTGGTCCACACTTGTAATCAAGGTCTGGACATTCATGTCTGCAGCAAGCTCAAGCCACTCAAACGTAAAGGGGAGGAAGAAAGGAAAAAAAAAAAAAAAAAAACTCAGAATTTCCTTTCTTATAATCCCACTTCTGCAATGCATTAAACATTCAACTTTGGCCTGGCATACTGTTATGACCCCAATGGCAGAGGGTCTCAGAAATAAAATCTAAGTCTGCAAACACAAAAAAAACCAGCTCATAGGGCAGTGGTAACTGGGCTGACCGTATATCTAATCCTAGCACCACAAATAGCAGCAGCCGGGGAACGTGCCTACGTTGGTTCTAGACGTCTCGCGCCAGCCGGAGAACTAACTAACCCTAGAAGGGAAAAGATAGACCTTTCTTGCCTCCAGAGAAAAGACCCCAAAAGTTGGATACAAGCCCCCAACAAATAATAACGGTGAGGTAAGAAGAAAAGACAAACGTAAGAATGAACTAGGTATTTAGCAAAGAGAGGCCCACTGACTAATAGCAGAATATAGTAAGATGACTTATACGGTCAGCAAAAACCCTATCAAAATTTCCACGCTGGATATTCAAGAACCCCCGAACCGTCTAACGGCCCGGGGGGAGAATACCAGCCCCCTAGAGCTTCCAGCAAAATCAGGAATCACATTTAGTACAAGCTGGACAAAAAATAATAGCAATACAAATAACCAAAAAAACAAGGAAGCAGGACTTAGCTTAATTATGCACGAACCAGGACCAGCAGACAGGAGCAAACAGAAAGAACTGATTACAACGATGCCAGGCACCAGACTGAGAATTCAGGAAGTTCATATAGCAACACCCCTGGACTAACGACCCAGGTGGGTGCCAAACTGAGGAAAGACAATCCCAGAGTCATATCACTAGTGACCACAAGAGGGAGCCAAAAAAGTCTAATTCACAACAGTACCCCCCCTTTAAGGAGGGGTCACCGAACCCTCACCAAGACCACCAGGGCGATCAGGATGAGCAGCGTGAAAGGTACGAACTAAATCGGCCGCGTGCACATCAGAGGCAACCACCCAGGAATTATCCTCCTGACCATAGCCCTTCCACTTGACCAGATACTGAAGCCTCCGCCTGGAGAGACGAGAATCCAAGATCTTCTCCACCACATACTCCAACTCGCCCTCAACCAACACCGGAGCAGGAGGCTCAACAGAAGGGACCACAGGTACAACGTACCGCCGCAACAAACACCTATGGAACACGTTGTGAATGGCAAACAACACCGGAAGATCCAAGCGAAAGGACACAGGATTAAGGATTTCCAATATCTTGTAAGGACCGATGAAGCGAGGCTTAAATTTAGGAGAGGAGACCTTCATAGGAACAAATCGAGAAGACAGCCATACCAAATCCCCAACACGAAGTCGGGGACCCACACCGCGGCGGCGGTTGGCAAAACGCTGAGCCTTCTCCTGTGACAACTTTAAGTTGTCCACCACATGATTCCAAATCTGCTGCAACCTATCCACCACAGAATCTACCCCAGGACAGTCAGAAGGCTCCACATGTCCTGAGGAAAAACGAGGATGGAAACCAGAGTTGCAGAAAAATGGCGAAACCAAAGTAGCGGAACTAGCCCGATTATTAAGGGCAAACTCAGCCAACAGCAAGAAGGTCACCCAATCATCCTGATCTGCAGAAACAAAACACCTCAAATAAGCCTCCAGAGTCTGATTAGCTCGCTCCGTTTGTCCATTAGTCTGAGGATCAAAGGCAGACGAAAACGACAAGTCAATGCCCATCTTAGCACAAAAGGATCGCCAGAACCTGGAAACAAACTGGGATCCTCTGTCAGACACGATATTCTCAGGAATGCCGTGTAAACGAACCACATTCTGAAAGAACAGAGGAACCAGATCGGAAGAGGAAGGCAGCTTAGGCAAAGATACCAAATGGACCATCTTGGAAAAGCGATCACATACCACCCAGATGACAGACATGCCCTGAGACACCGGAAGATCTGAAATGAAATCCATGGAAATGTGTGTCCAAGGCCTCTTCGGGACAGGCAAGGGCAAGAGCAACCCGCTGGCACGAGAACAGCAAGGCTTAGCTCGAGCACAAGTCCCACAGGACTGCACAAATGACCGCACATCCCGTGACAAGGAAGGCCACCAAAAGGACCTAGCCACCAAATCTCTGGTGCCAAAAATTCCCGGATGCCCTGCCAACACCGAGGAATGAACCTCGGAAATGACTCTGCTGGTCCACTTATCAGGAACAAACAGTCTGTCAGGTGGACAAGAGTCAGGTCTACCAGCCTGAAATCTCTGCAACACACGTCGCAAATCCGGAGAAATGGCTGACAAGATTACTCCCTCTTTAAGAATACCAACTGGTTCAGCGACTCCAGGAGAGTCAGGCACAAAGCTCCTTGAAAGAGCATCAGCCTTCACATTCTTTGAACCTGGTAAATACGAGACCACAAAGTCAAAACGGGAGAAAAACAATGACCAACGGGCCTGTCTAGGATTCAGGCGTTTAGCAGACTCGAGATACATTAGATTTTTGTGATCAGTCAAGACCACCACACGATGCTTAGCACCCTCGAGCCAATGACGCCACTCCTCAAATGCCCACTTCATGGCCAGCAACTCCCGATTGCCAACATCATAATTCCGCTCAGCAGGCGAAAACTTCCTAGAGAAAAAAGCACATGGTCTCATTACAGAGCAACCAGGGCCTCTCTGCGACAAAACGGCCCCTGCCCCAATCTCAGAAGCATCCACTTCAACCTGAAAGGGAAGTGAGACATCAGGCTGGCACAAAACAGGCGCTGAAGTAAACCGGCGCTTCAACTCTTGGAAAGCTTCCACGGCTGCAGGAGCCCAGTTAGCAACATCAGAACCTTTCTTGGTCATATCCGTCAAAGGTTTAACAACGCTAGAAAAATTAGCGATAAAACGACGGTAGAAGTTAGCAAAACCCAAGAACTTCTGAAGACTCTTAACTGACGTGGGTTGAGTCCAATCATGAATAGCTCGGACCTTGACTGGGTCCATCTCCACCGCAGAGGGGGAAAAAATAAAACCCAAAAAGGGAACCTTCTGTACTCCAAAGAGACACTTTGAGCCCTTAACAAACAAAGCATTCTCACGCAAAACCTGAAACACCATCCTGACCTGCTCTACATGCGAGTCCCAATCATCAGAAAAAAACAGAATATCATCCAGATAAACAATCATAAATTTATCCAGATACTTCCGGAAAATATCATGCATAAAGGACTGAAACACTGAAGGAGCATTAGAGAGCCCAAAAGGCATCACCAAGTACTCAAAATGACCTTCGGGCGTATTAAATGCAGTTTTCCATTCATCTCCTTGCTTAATGCGCACAAGGTTGTACGCACCACGAAGATCTATTTTGGTGAACCACTTGGCACCTTTAATCCGGGCAAACAAGTCCGACAACAGAGGCAAAGGATACTGAAATTTAACAGTGATTTTATTCAGAAGCCGATAGTCAATACAAGGTCTCAAAGATCCGTCTTTCTTGGCCACAAAAAAGAATCCAGCACCAAGAGGGGAAGAGGATGGATGGATATGCCCCTTCTCCAGAGATTCCTTGATATACGAACGCATTGCGGTATGCTCAGGTACAGACAGATTAAATAGTCTTCCCTTAGGAAATTTACTGCCTGGAATCAAATCTATAGCGCAGTCACAGTCCCTATGAGGAGGCAGAGCACTGGACCTGGACTCGCTGAATACATCCTGAAAATCAGACAAATACTCAGGAACTTCCGAAGGAGTAGAGGAAGCAATAGACACCGGCGGGGAATCACCATGAATTCCCTGACAGCCCCAACTTGACACAGACATTGCCTTCCAATCCAAGACTGGATTATGGGTCTGTAACCATGGCAGCCCCAAAACGACCAAATCATGCATTTTATGCAGAACAAGAAAACGAATCACCTCCCGATGTTCAGGAGTCATGCACATGGTTACCTGTGTCCAAAACTGCGGTTTATTTTCCGCCAATGGCGTAGCATCAATACCTCTAAGAGGGATAGGATTTACCAATGGCTCAAGAACAAAACCACAGCGCTTGGCAAATGACAGTTCCATAAGACTCAGGGCAGCACCTGAATCCACAAACGCCATAACAGGGTAGGAAGACAATGAGCAAATTAAAGTCACAGACAAAATAAATTTAGGTTGCAAATTACCAATGGCGACAGGACTAACAACCCTTGTTAGGCGTTTAGAGCATGCTGAGATAACATGTGTAGAATCACCACAGTAAAAACACAACCCATTCTGACGTCTATGATTTTTCCGTTCATTTCTAGTCTGAATTCTACCACATTGCATTAAATCAGGTGTTTGTTCAGACAACACCACAAGAGGATTAGCGGCTTTGCGCTCCCGCAAACGCCGGCCAATTTGAATAGCCAGCGCCATGGAATCATTCAGACTTGTAGGAATGGAGAAACCCACCATCACATTCTTAATGGCTTCAGAAAGGCCATTTCTGAAATTTGCGGCCAGAGCACACTCATTCCACTGAGTAAGCACGGACCATTTCTGAAATTTTTGGCAATACACTTCAGCTTCATCCTGGCCCTGAGAAATAGCCAGCAAGGCTTTTTCTGCCTGAATTTCAAGATTGGGTTCCTCGTAAAGCAATCCGAGCGCCAGAAAAAACGCATCAATATTTGCCAATGCCGGATCTCCTGACGCTAGCGAGAAGGCCCAATCCTGAGGGTCACCCCGTAAGAAAGAGATAACAATTTTTACTTGCTGAGCTGAGTCTCCAGATGAACGGGGTCTCAGAGATAGAAACAATTTACAATTATTCCTGAAATTCCTAAACTTAAATCGGTCTCCAGAGAACAGTTCAGGAATAGGTATTTTAGGTTCAGACATAGGACTACTGGTAACAAAATCTTGTATGCCCTGCACACGAGCAGCAAGCTGGTCCACACTTGTAATCAAGGTCTGGACATTCATGTCTGCAGCAAGCTCAAGCCACTCAAACGTAAAGGGGAGGAAGAAAGGAAAAAAAAAAAAAAAACTCAGAATTTCCTTTCTTATAATCCCACTTCTGCAATGCATTAAACATTCAACTTTGGCCTGGCATACTGTTATGACCCCAATGGCAGAGGGTCTCGGAAATAAATTCTAAGTCTGCAAACACAAAAAAAACCAGCTCATAGGGCAGTGGTAACTGGGCTGACCGTATATCTAATCCTAGCACCACAAATAGCAGCAGCCGGGGAACGTGCCTACGTTGGTTCTAGACGTCTCGCGCCAGCCGGAGAACTAACTAACCCTAGAAGGGAAAAGATAGACCTTTCTTGCCTCCAGAGAAAAGACCCCAAAAGTTGGATACAAGCCCCCAACAAATAATAACGGTGAGGTAAGAAGAAAAGACAAACGTAAGAATGAACTAGGTATTTAGCAAAGAGAGGCCCACTGACTAATAGCAGAATATAGTAAGATGACTTATACGGTCAGCAAAAACCCTATCAAAATTTCCACGCTGGATATTCAAGAACCCCCGAACCGTCTAACGGCCCGGGGGGAGAATACCAGCCCCCTAGAGCTTCCAGCAAAATCAGGAATCACATTTAGTACAAGCTGGACAAAAAATAATAGCAATACAAATAACCAAAAAAACAAGGAAGCAGGACTTAGCTTAATTATGCACGAACCAGGACCAGCAGACAGGAGCAAACAGAAAGAACTGATTACAACGATGCCAGGCACCAGACTGAGAATTCAGGAAGTTCATATAGCAACACCCCTGGACTAACGACCCAGGTGGGTGCCAAACTGAGGAAAGACAATCCCAGAGTCATATCACTAGTGACCACAAGAGGGAGCCAAAAAAGTCTAATTCACAACAGTACCCCCCCTTTAAGGAGGGGTCACCGAACCCTCACCAAGACCACCAGGGCGATCAGGATGAGCAGCGTGAAAGGTACGAACTAAATCGGCCGCGTGCACATCAGAGGCAACCACCCAGGAATTATCCTCCTGACCATAGCCCTTCCACTTGACCAGATACTGAAGCCTCCGCCTGGAGAGACGAGAATCCAAGATCTTCTCCACCACATACTCCAACTCGCCCTCAACCAACACCGGAGCAGGAGGCTCAACAGAAGGGACCACAGGTACAACGTACCGCCGCAACAAACACCTATGGAACACGTTGTGAATGGCAAACAACACCGGAAGATCCAAGCGAAAGGACACAGGATTAAGGATTTCCAATATCTTGTAAGGACCGATGAAGCGAGGCTTAAATTTAGGAGAGGAGACCTTCATAGGAACAAATCGAGAAGACAGCCATACCAAATCCCCAACACGAAGTCGGGGACCCACACCGCGGCGGCGGTTGGCAAAACGCTGAGCCTTCTCCTGTGACAACTTTAAGTTGTCCACCACATGATTCCAAATCTGCTGCAACCTATCCACCACAGAATCTACCCCAGGACAGTCAGAAGGCTCCACATGTCCTGAGGAAAAACGAGGATGGAAACCAGAGTTGCAGAAAAATGGCGAAACCAAAGTAGCGGAACTAGCCCGATTATTAAGGGCAAACTCAGCCAACGGCAAGAAGGTCACCCAATCATCCTGATCTGCAGAAACAAAACACCTCAAATAAGCCTCCAGAGTCTGATTAGCTCGCTCCGTTTGTCCATTAGTCTGAGGATCAAAGGCAGACGAAAACGACAAGTCAATGCCCATCTTAGCACAAAAGGATCGCCAGAACCTGGAAACAAACTGGGATCCTCTGTCAGACACGATATTCTCAGGAATGCCGTGTAAACGAACCACATTCTGAAAGAACAGAGGAACCAGATCGGAAGAGGAAGGCAGCTTAGGCAAAGATACCAAATGGACCATCTTGGAAAAGCGATCACATACCACCCAGATGACAGACATGCCCTGAGACACCGGAAGATCTGAAATGAAATCCATGGAAATGTGTGTCCAAGGCCTCTTCGGGACAGGCAAGGGCAAGAGCAACCCGCTGGCACGAGAACAGCAAGGCTTAGCTCGAGCACAAGTCCCACAGGACTGCACAAATGACCGCACATCCCGTGACAAGGAAGGCCACCAAAAGGACCTAGCCACCAAATCTCTGGTGCCAAAAATTCCCGGATGCCCTGCCAACACCGAGGAATGAACCTCGGAAATGACTCTGCTGGTCCACTTATCAGGAACAAACAGTCTGTCAGGTGGACAAGAGTCAGGTCTACCAGCCTGAAATCTCTGCAACACACGTCGCAAATCCGGAGAAATGGCTGACAAGATTACTCCCTCTTTAAGAATACCAACTGGTTCAGCGACTCCAGGAGAGTCAGGCACAAAGCTCCTTGAAAGAGCATCAGCCTTCACATTCTTTGAACCTGGTAAATACGAGACCACAAAGTCAAAACGGGAGAAAAACAATGACCAACGGGCCTGTCTAGGATTCAGGCGTTTAGCAGACTCGAGATACATTAGATTTTTGTGATCAGTCAAGACCACCACACGATGCTTAGCACCCTCGAGCCAATGACGCCACTCCTCAAATGCCCACTTCATGGCCAGCAACTCCCGATTGCCAACATCATAATTCCGCTCAGCAGGCAAAAACTTCCTAGAGAAAAAAGCACATGGTCTCATTACAGAGCAACCAGGGCCTCTCTGCGACAAAACGGCCCCTGCCCCAATCTCAGAAGCATCCACTTCAACCTGAAAGGGAAGTGAGACATCAGGCTGGCACAAAACAGGCGCTGAAGTAAACCGGCGCTTCAACTCTTGGAAAGCTTCCACGGCTGCAGGAGCCCAGTTAGCAACATCAGAACCTTTCTTGGTCATATCCGTCAAAGGTTTAACAACGCTAGAAAAATTAGCGATAAAACGACGGTAGAAGTTAGCAAAACCCAAGAACTTCTGAAGACTCTTAACTGACGTGGGTTGAGTCCAATCATGAATAGCTCGGACCTTGACTGGGTCCATCTCCACCGCAGAGGGGGAAAAAATAAAACCCAAAAAGGGAACCTTCTGTACTCCAAAGAGACACTTTGAGCCCTTAACAAACAAAGCATTCTCACGCAAAACCTGAAACACCATCCTGACCTGCTCTACATGCGAGTCCCAATCATCAGAAAAAAACAGAATATCATCCAGATAAACAATCATAAATTTATCCAGATACTTCCGGAAAATATCATGCATAAAGGACTGAAACACTGAAGGAGCATTAGAGAGCCCAAAAGGCATCACCAAGTACTCAAAATGACCTTCGGGCGTATTAAATGCAGTTTTCCATTCATCTCCTTGCTTAATGCGCACAAGGTTGTACGCACCACGAAGATCTATTTTGGTGAACCACTTGGCACCTTTAATCCGGGCAAACAAGTCCGACAACAGAGGCAAAGGATACTGAAATTTAACAGTGATTTTATTCAGAAGCCGATAGTCAATACAAGGTCTCAAAGATCCGTCTTTCTTGGCCACAAAAAAGAATCCAGCACCAAGAGGGGAAGAGGATGGATGGATATGCCCCTTCTCCAGAGATTCCTTGATATACGAACGCATTGCGGTATGCTCAGGTACAGACAGATTAAATAGTCTTCCCTTAGGAAATTTACTGCCTGGAATCAAATCTATAGCGCAGTCACAGTCCCTATGAGGAGGCAGAGCACTGGACCTGGACTCGCTGAATACATCCTGAAAATCAGACAAATACTCAGGAACTTCCGAAGGAGTAGAGGAAGCAATAGACACCGGCGGGGAATCACCATGAATTCCCTGACAGCCCCAACTTGACACAGACATTGCCTTCCAATCCAAGACTGGATTATGGGTCTGTAACCATGGCAGCCCCAAAACGACCAAATCATGCATTTTATGCAGAACAAGAAAACGAATCACCTCCCGATGTTCAGGAGTCATGCACATGGTTACCTGTGTCCAAAACTGCGGTTTATTTTCCGCCAATGGCGTAGCATCAATACCTCTAAGAGGGATAGGATTTACCAATGGCTCAAGAACAAAACCACAGCGCTTGGCAAATGACAGTTCCATAAGACTCAGGGCAGCACCTGAATCCACAAACGCCATAACAGGGTAGGAAGACAATGAGCAAATTAAAGTCACAGACAAAATAAATTTAGGTTGCAAATTACCAATGGCGACAGGACTAACAACCCTTGTTAGGCGTTTAGAGCATGCTGAGATAACATGTGTAGAATCACCACAGTAAAAACACAACCCATTCTGACGTCTATGATTTTTCCGTTCATTTCTAGTCTGAATTCTACCACATTGCATTAAATCAGGTGTTTGTTCAGACAACACCACAAGAGGATTAGCGGCTTTGCGCTCCCGCAAACGCCGGCCAATTTGAATAGCCAGCGCCATGGAATCATTCAGACTTGTAGGAATGGAGAAACCCACCATCACATTCTTAATGGCTTCAGAAAGGCCATTTCTGAAATTTGCGGCCAGAGCACACTCATTCCACTGAGTAAGCACGGACCATTTCTGAAATTTTTGGCAATACACTTCAGCTTCATCCTGGCCCTGAGAAATAGCCAGCAAGGCTTTTTCTGCCTGAATTTCAAGATTGGGTTCCTCGTAAAGCAATCCGAGCGCCAGAAAAAACGCATCAATATTTGCCAATGCCGGATCTCCTGACGCTAGCGAGAAGGCCCAATCCTGAGGGTCACCCCGTAAGAAAGAGATAACAATTTTTACTTGCTGAGCTGAGTCTCCAGATGAACGGGGTCTCAGAGATAGAAACAATTTACAATTATTCCTGAAATTCCTAAACTTAAATCGGTCTCCAGAGAACAGTTCAGGAATAGGTATTTTAGGTTCAGACATAGGACTACTGGTAACAAAATCTTGTATGCCCTGCACACGAGCAGCAAGCTGGTCCACACTTGTAATCAAGGTCTGGACATTCATGTCTGCAGCAAGCTCAAGCCACTCAAACGTAAAGGGGAGGAAGAAAGGAAAAAAAAAAAAAAAAAACTCAGAATTTCCTTTCTTATAATCCCACTTCTGCAATGCATTAAACATTCAACTTTGGCCTGGCATACTGTTATGACCCCAATGGCAGAGGGTCTCAGAAATAAATTCTAAGTCTGCAAACACAAAAAAAACCAGCTCATAGGGCAGTGGTAACTGGGCTGACCGTATATCTAATCCTAGCACCACAAATAGCAGCAGCCGGGGAACGTGCCTACGTTGGTTCTAGACGTCTCGCGCCAGCCGGAGAACTAACTAACCCTAGAAGGGAAAAGATAGACCTTTCTTGCCTCCAGAGAAAAGACCCCAAAAGTTGGATACAAGCCCCCAACAAATAATAACGGTGAGGTAAGAAGAAAAGACAAACGTAAGAATGAACTAGGTATTTAGCAAAGAGAGGCCCACTGACTAATAGCAGAATATAGTAAGATGACTTATACGGTCAGCAAAAACCCTATCAAAATTTCCACGCTGGATATTCAAGAACCCCCGAACCGTCTAACGGCCCGGGGGGAGAATACCAGCCCCCTAGAGCTTCCAGCAAAATCAGGAATCACATTTAGTACAAGCTGGACAAAAAATAATAGCAATACAAATAACCAAAAAAACAAGGAAGCAGGACTTAGCTTAATTATGCACGAACCAGGACCAGCAGACAGGAGCAAACAGAAAGAACTGATTACAACGATGCCAGGCACCAGACTGAGAATTCAGGAAGTTCATATAGCAACACCCCTGGACTAACGACCCAGGTGGGTGCCAAACTGAGGAAAGACAATCCCAGAGTCATATCACTAGTGACCACAAGAGGGAGCCAAAAAAGTCTAATTCACAACACGAATGCCAGACAGCGACGATGAGCAGCAAGTGCCCGAGCAACGGCGAGGTGATCTCGGCTTGCCCTCACCCATCAGAGGCGGACTCGCGTCCACCGCCGGTGAAGGACCTGACCTCCTTGGAGCCGTCAGTGGAGGAGCCGAGCCTACCTATCCCAGCCACGGAACCAGGGAGGGCGGAGCCACATCAAGAGGTGACTCCGGAAGAGCCGCGGTCCGGGCTGCAGCCGATTCCAGTGTCCTTGTCAACGGAACAGATCGACATCGGTGGAATCACATCAGGCGCAGGTATGGACGGCACCCCTACTCCCCCGGCCGATCCTGCTCACCCGACCGATCCGGCTCCCCTGACCAATCCCGCTCCTTTGAGCGCTCCTCACCCCAGCAATAATCGTTTCTTCTCGGTGGAGCGGGTGATCCTCACCTCTAACGCGATGGGGAAGCTAGTGCCTCCGCTACCAACCAAGATGGGAGAACCCATAGATGTGGGCCCAGACGGGGTGATCCTCTGGTGGGACACCCCCTGGACCGGGCCGGATGGAGCCCGGGAGGATGGCCTCACCCTTGCCGTGCTCACTTGGGAGCAATATAAGCAATGTCTAATCCACCACTGGAAGGGTCGAGACGAGGCTGAACCACATGATACACAACGTAGAAAGTCTGCGCACGGCAGGAAAGACGTGGTAAAGCAGGGAACTGTGCTGGCCTACCACCCGAAGAGGGGATGGGGCTCCATACAGGAACCGGGACTGCCAACTGATGTCTTTGTTACTAGTTACAACGTGAAAACCCCCTGCTGTAGTCGAGATGGTGACCCATTACAAAGGGGGGATCAGGTGACCTACACCCGTCATTGGAATGCACAAGGATGGTGCGCCCGGAACGTTCGGCGGTGTGAGCCTGAGAGAGTGCCCCCTGTTGTCCCGATCATGACTGATCCCGATTTGCCAGATCTTGTTACTATCACCACCGTACGCCTTGTAGCGGCTACTGAACTTGCAAGCAGGATTAGCCTTCAAATCCAGACACCGGCTGATCTGGTGGCATCTGAGAGACCAACTACTAGTACAGGTGCTGCATCAGCCGGGGAAAGAAGACCACCCCCCACACTACAAAATGAGTAAGATATTACTACTTCTGAACATGTATATAGTTACTGTTTTACTGTTTTGCTGCTAAACCCGATCAGGGTAACTCTTAAAGGGATCCCTTTGTTGACCCGGGATCCCTATTGTTTTGTTTGTTTTTTCTAAGTTTTTGCACAAGTTTTCAGAACTGCCGCAATCATGAACAGTGCATGATACAAACTTTTTGTAAATAGTTTGCACCTTATTAAAGCTGCTCCCTACTGGTTTTACTTCAAAAAGAACTCTTTGTGAAGATACCACACTGGAACCTTTGATGAATACGGACTGGTAGCTTGAGAAGATATGCTACCTCATAGAGACTTGGTCCCCTCTTAAAGGGGATGTTCATTTGTTGCACTTAAATGGTGATATTGCTTTAAGACAGGTAGCAATAATGTTTTGACGAAAAGAAAGTGATGATAATGTTTGTATGAGAAAGTTATATGTATCCAACTAGTTAATTGTAAAGAAATGCTGATAATGTTCCCTGAAAGAAAGTGAAAGCTAGAAGAAGGATGCAGTGGGCCCGTAGGGGTAGACGTAGTGTCCTGCATACGTTAACGTATACTTATTAACGTTAACGTTAACTTATTATTCAAAAGTTTGCACTAAGTAGAATACCCGGTTGGGTAACAGGAGTTATTTATAGCCTGTAATTTATAATGTTAACCATGTTTGTAACGTTCAAGTGTCCTCACCTCTCATAAAGGGAAGCTTTGGAAGCTTTGTTCAAATATACTTATTGTTATTGCACTCAACAAAACTGTATGTCTTTTTGCTAACTTGTATTGTTGTTTTCTTCCCAGTCCCGGAGTACTGTGTTTAACCAGGGGGGAGTGCAGCGCCCCAGAGTCCTGGTCGTTGCAGTACTGTGGCTCCGCCACTAAGGGGAGCTATGGTACGTCTGATGGCACTGAAGGAGTTCATCTGATCAGGTATCACAGACACCAATACATTTCACCGCCGGGCCTCCAGGGGGAGCTAAGGGTTCTATTCATTAGGCCACTCCTCACACACTGGTAAAACTGGGGGTCAGGCAGGAAGTTAGGAAGAAAGCTGACTGGGTTGGAACCAGGCAACACCTTGTGGCAGAGGGTGTTGTGGGGGAAGATACAGTAGGGTCTCTGTCGGGGGTGGGATCCTGACAGAGACTTGGCGACTTGAGCGAACGTAACGGGACCGTGCCTGCTCAGGATAGCGGCGGTGCCCAAGGAAGGATCAGAAGCGAGATAGATTGTGCTGAGTGAGAAACGAGATCAAAGCAATAAGGAGAACACCAGTAGGAGTCGTGCTGTAAGACCGAGGCAACATCCTACTGAGGCGCACAACCGGTGGCCGGAACGCCGAGGGAGTATTACAATATTCAGCTTCAAGCAATACTCTAAACAGCGGCAGGACAGTCAGTCTAAGGCGGGCTGTCTCACTTAAATCACCTATGCAGTCTTGGGGGGCAACTTGTGGAGAGGGGCGACTCTAGGGTCCCGGAAGAGCTCCGAGCCTACCCGTCAAACGGGTGCCGTCCTAACCGTAACATCAGGGAGGGACGGAGGATTAGCAGAACATCATCTAATCGAGTTGTGAGGGAACTTAAGAAACAGACACAACAGTTGTGGGGACTTTCCGTAAGCACAGCAGGGAAGGACCGCAACACCTAGCGCTAGAAGGAAGGCACAGATTTCCACCTGCTAAGAGAACTCTGGAGGTGCCATTGGGCCGGCCGGACTTGCGCAGCCTGGTTATCCAGATTCCGGACTGAGGACCCAGAGATCTTCAGTAAAGAGGTAAAGAGACTGCAAACTTGGTGTCCTCGTTATTTACTGCACCGCACCATCTACATCCGTCACATCATTCACTGTGCGCCCCTCGGCAGGGTCACGGATCGGGCCTAGCCACCGTGACAACCCCAGAGCAGAGACTCAGAGGCCCGGTACCGGGTACCCCTCGGCCCTGCGGCAGTGGGGGCGCTGCATATATACCTAATAGGAATATACTCACCCTCGGCTTCTTTCCGGCAGCCTTCCTTCCTAAGAATGAGCGCGTGAAGGGCCTTAGATGACGTCATGGCTTGTGATTGGTCGCGGCCGCCCATGTGACCGCTCACGCGACCAATCACAAGCCGTGACGTCACCGCAGGTCATTCACGCGCTCATTCTTAGGAAGGAAGGCTGCCAGTTAGTACCAGGGCGTGTCCGAGGGTGAGTATATCAATATTTTTTATTTTGATTCTTTATTTTACACTTAAATATGGATCCCAGGGCCTGAAGGAGAGTTTCCTCTCCTTCAGACCCTGGGAACCATAGTATCCCATTGCACTGCATTGGGTTTCGTGTTTCGGCCGACCCTGACCCCGACTTTTTTATAGGATCGGCCGATTTCACTCGACCCGACTTTTGAGAAAGTCGGGTTTCGTGAAACCCGACCCGATCCTATAAAAATAAAAGTCGCTCAACCCTACCTTTGGTGCCATCGTATCCAAAATAGTTATCCATCTTGTTTCTTTTTTAGCTAAGAATTTTTTTCCAGTCGCCACCACGATCGTCAATGATGACTCTATCTATACCACTCACCATAAAGGATGAAGGATTACAATTGTGGTGCAGTTTATAGTGCAGAGGAATTGTTTTTAGTTCTGCTATGATGGTAATCTCTGCTGCTGCTTTGATGTCCAAGACGTGTTCTCGAACCCTTCGGCGCAATTCACGTGATGTTAGTCCTATGTATAGTTTATTGCAAGGACATTTATCACTGTAGAGGACACCAGTCGTTTTACAGGAAATATTGTGTGTAATCTTATAGGTCTGAGAATTTGACGAATCAGTGAAATTTTTTGTAGTCTCAATATTTGGGCATGTGACGCATGACCCACAGGATTTACAGCCTCAAGGAGGTCCTTTAGAATTACAAATTATGTATATATGTATTTGGCAAGAACACTATGAAATGTTGTATGCAGTTTAATACCTTCATGAAAATGTTTTGGCAAATTTAAAGGGCACTTCAAGCCATAGATAAACATTTTGAATTGACTGGTGATAAGTGTTTGATAACCATTAAATAGCTGTTGGGTGATCTCCCCCAACTCACCCATACACGGGAATGCTTGGCTCAGCCAAGGATTCCTCTGTTCCCAATGGAAGAGGCTTCCAAAATCTTTTGGTGGTGGCTTATCTCCTAGTCAACAAATCCAACTTGCCAGATCCTAATAATTGGTCTGTACTCAAAATAAAATGGAGGTGCTGGAGGAGTGGTTTGTACTCCAGGTATATAGAAAGGAATTTCCACCACACTCTCAAAGTTGATATATTCAAGATACTGTATTGATTGGTACACGTCAAAAAAACATGGACCAGTTGGAAACAGATTAGCGACAAAACAAAGAAAACCTTTCATCCCATCCTAGGTCTTTATCACAAGGTCACAGAATATCTGAATTGCTGAAATACAGAATACGAAGGCATGAGCTTTGTGTTCAGGAATAATTTAGAAGCATCTATCTGTCTGTGGGATGTGCCTACGTTACCCTCTACAATTACCCAGATGGATGGACTCTTCTAAGTTCTCCTATATAACAGGCTCATGCCTTCATATTCTGTATTTCAGTGATTCAGATATTCTGCGACCTTGTGATAAAGACCCGGGATGGGACAAAACGTCTTACTTATTTTTTCACTAATCTGTTTTCAACTGGTCCATACTTCTTTAATGTGTACCAATCAATAAACTATCTTGAATATATCAACTTTGAGAGTGCAGTGGACATTCCTTTCTAACTAATTAGAAGTGGCACTAGGCTCGCAACAGGCTGGAGGAGGTTGGCAGGGCTCTGGCTCAGTGATCAAACATTACTGACTTGGCTGCTGTATCAGGGTGATGTGAATGTTTTCTTTAGCCATAGGGATAGCCTTCATATTTAACCATTCCATGACATGTCCAAACTGAAATATTGAGACCTCATATCAAAGTTTCTCATCATGATAACCCCTTCATGACCTTGGGAATTTCTGTTTTTATTTTTTGCTCCCTTTCTGCCAGAGCCATGCCTTTTTTCCTTTTTTATCTTTCCGTCAATATGGCTGTGTGAGGGCCTGTTTTTGCGGGACAAGTTGTACTTTTGAGAAACACCATTGATTTTACCGTATAGTGTACCGGAAAATGCGAAAAAAAATCCACATGTGCTGAAATTGCAAAACAAGTTTTATTCCACAATCTTTTTTTTATTTTTTATCTTGTTTATTAAATGCTAAAACTGATCTGCCAATAAGATTCTCCGGGTCTTTAGGAGTTTGTAGATATCAAAAGTGTCTAGCTTCTTTTTCATTTAAGTGGTAAAAAAAAAAAAGTTTGTAAATGAAAAATGTCTCCATTTTTTATGATCTGGGGCTGGGTGTGGGCTTATTTTTTGTACACTAATTTGACGTTTTCACTAATACTATTTTAGGGTAAATACAATGTTTTGATACTCTGTTATTACATTTTATTGCAATGTTGCGGTGACCAAAAAAAACGTAATTCTGGGGTTTCGATTTTTTTTTGTTATGTCGTTTACCGATCGGATTAATTATTTGTATATTTTGATAGCTAGGGTGATTCTGAATGCAGCAATACCAAATAAGTGTTTCTTTACTGTTTTATTTTGAATGGGGTGAATGGAGGGTGATTTGAGCTTTTATATGTTTTTAATATTGTTTATATATTTTTTTAATTTTTGTTATACTATTTCCTGATGTCAATAGTCTCCTTAGGAGACTTGAAGCTGTGATCTTCTGATTACTGTGCTTCATATAGCAGGGCTTCAGAAATAATTATCTGTAATGAACAGCAGCCACAGAGCGGCTCTCATAGCAGGTCTGCAATGGCAAGCATGGGGATCTTCTGCAGACCCCCGGTTTTCATGCTAACCCATTGACATCCTGCGATCATGTGATAGGGGAACTGATGGGTGGGGTTTGTGACGTGCTTCCGGCCCACACATGTTAAATGCCACAGTCAGAGATTGTTAGCTGCATTTAACATGTTAACAGCCACGGGTGGATTGCGATTCCAACTGTGGCTGTTTGGGGCACGTGACAGATGATTAAATCAGCTGACATGTAGCAGGAAAGATGCAGCTCAGCACCAGAGCCTGCATCATATGGGGGGACGCGGCCTATGAAGTATATATACAAATTGATTGTGAAGGGGTTGAACTTTTCGTAAATTTTTTGCTAAAACAATAGAGATATATTGTCAATAATTTGACAGAATAATCACTGCAGTGTAGGATAGAGGATCAAAAATAGCTTATGATCAACTGAACCTGTGAATTTGCATATTAATAGCTTAAAACTCATTCTATTTTTAACATGGGAAAGTTTGCTTAGATGAAGTTTAATTCAGCTACTGGACTCCAATTTGGACAATTCCTGTTTGTTAGAATGGTCCCACTAGGGAATCTTTTCCCATAGCACCATCACTAGGACAATTAATTATTGTACAGTGCCCATTAAAACCAATAGACTTCCTGACATATAGGGCCCATCAAACAGACAGGTTTTTATTTAGCTGCTTTCCACTCAGGGTTATAGATGAGTGTTCTGACACATGAACCTCTGTCTATTATCCCATAACAGGATATTTGTGCATCCAATATATTTCTCCCTTTTGTTTTGACCAACACATAATTATAATATGGATACGCGTCACTCTCAAACAATCAGGATACTCAAGTAGGTTACCAATTCATAGTCCAATTGTAAAAAGACCGTGACTCCAAGTAATGATGAAAATCATTTTAATGTAGCAGTCCAAAATAATATATATGTGATGTTTTGGTCTTATAGCGTAGACTTTCATCAGAGATACGGTTTGCAGGGGAATAAAAAAGAACCGAGCAGAATGTACATACTGAGGGAGTTAATTACAACACACAGTGTGGATGGTGTGACACTTCTCTGCTGGCAAACGGCCAAAAATTCCCCTTAAAAGTTTTGTTCTGGTAATCTATGGTAGAATTTCTGGGCATCTTCTAATGGAGGAGAAATCCATGGCCATGTCTATATTCTTCTTTTTAACTCTTTGTAACCTCTCGTTTAATAATAAAACTTCAGAATAATAAACTTCCTTGTTGCTTCTCTATAGGAGACAGACTTTTTACATGCTTTCCATATCAGAATGGATTAGAAAAGTTCAAAGCAATGGAGTAAAAATGAAAAGCAAAATACATTATAAGGAGATGGTAGACCAGAAAAGAGAACTAAATGATGTTCACACCAAAACACCATCCCTATCATCGGTTAACCTAAAAAGACAGGAACAAACTAATTTTACATTTCATTCATTTGCTTTCCTAGAATTCCCCTTTGTTTACAAAACAAATCAGTTGTTGTATCACAGATGGAGGTATATAACCATATCTGTTGTACCATCCTTCACGTCATATGATTTATACTTTTAATATCGAAATCAATGGGTGATCGAAATGATATGAAATGATATATGTGTCATCAATTTTTCCTAACTGCTGTTTTATTGATTTCCATCTAAAAAAAAAAAATTCCATTAACTTTTATGATGGAGAAATATAAGTATTTCCATTCATGAAAAGTCTGGCTGAATTTTCACAGCAATTGCTTAAGTTTCTATAGTAATTTGTCATCTACTTCCCTTGAAAATAAATAGGAAAATTTGTTTGAAAATGACCTTCAAGGGGAAAACAAAATGAAAAAAAAAATATTTTTTTAGGCCTATTGTGTTAGGTTTACAAATCTAAATTAATATTTTGGGGTGACCTCATTTTCCCACGATGCTTGTGCTGACGATAGAAAGGTGAAGTGAGTTAATTGGCCGTGAACTCGCAGGACCTTGTCTGACGGCACCGCGTGCAGGAGAACTTTCTCAGGCTCGCGATACCGTCAGATAGGTAAAAGGAGTTCACAGAGAGACACTGAGCACACAGTGCTCTCCCATAATGGTAGTTCTGCTTCACGTCACTTGTCTTATCTATTGCATTACTTCTGTGCTGTGTTGTGAATAAATATGTGATTCTTCGGATTTTGCATTAGTCTTTGCCTGAGGAAAAGATCCAGGCAGTCTCAAAAGCTTGCAATTTGTTACCATCTTTTCAGTTAGCCATTAAAAGGTATCAACCACTGAGGACTCTCAATTCTAAATATTTTTCCGGCTTTTCAAAGGACATCGGTGCGTAAAAATAGGACAGCACTTGCATGGTCCAAATGCTGTGCGATTTTTTTTCTTGCACCCTTAGGTTTGCATTGGCGAGTCTCGGCCGAGTCTCGTTGACAATCGCAGCATGCTGTGATTTTACACTCATGCTGAATATGTCCAAGAAAATAAGCGGTGATGTGAGCTGCCCCATGATTTAACACTGGGCCCAGTGCTATGCCATGTTTTCTCGCATAGCACTCACCCGTACTCTGCGGTAGGGTGACGCCGGCCTTACAATAATACTTGGTTGAAGTACCCTTTGAGTTTATGACACCATTCAGTCTTTTTTAGTAGGAATCTATCAGCATAGCACATCTAGGATTGATAACACAGGTCTGCAAAAAAAAATTTTTCAAGAGCTGTTTTGGTTATTTCACGTAATCTTTATGTTTTTAAGTGCACTGAATACGAAAATGACCTCTGTTTTGTCATAGGACATCACGTTTTCTGACAATTTAAGTAACTATGTTAAATAAGACACTACCTCAAAATAAATGAAAATAGACAAATGTTTCATGAAAATCATTTTTTAACTGCAATAAGCTCACTAACACACACTAAAATCAATTCTTCTTCCCTGTGAGGCTTCTCTTGGTACATTTACGCTTGTGAGTAGCATCTAGAATGTCTCTCTGAAGCGTCCAACAGTAGTCTGCCATCATTGTAATGTTCCATCTTTCCTGGTATCTTCTCTCCATCTCTTTAATGTCCTGGTGGAATCGTTCACCTTGATCTTCACTCACAGCTCCCAAATTTTCAGGAAAGTTGTCAAGGTGGGAATGGAGGAAATGCACTTTCAAACTCATCAGGCAACCTAAGGGTATGTGCACACGTCAGGATTTTTTGTGTTTTTTTAGCGTTTTTTCTGCTATAAAACCGCGATAAAAACGTTAAAAAACGCTAACATATGCCTCCTATTATTTACAGTGTATTCCGCATTTTTTGTGCAAATGTTGCTATTTTTTCCGTGAAAAAATCGCATTGCTGAAAAAAAAAGCAACATGTTCATTAAAAATGCGGAATTGCGGGGATTCCGCACACCTAGGAGTCCATTGATCTGCTTACTTCCCGCACGGGGCTGTGCACACCATGCGGGAAGTAAGCAGATTATGTGTGGTTGGTACCCAGGGTGGAGGAGAGGAGACTCTCCTCCACGGACTGAGCACCATATAATTGGTAAAAAAAAAAGAATTAAAATAAAAAATAGTCCTATACTCACCTTCGATGTCCCCCGCAGTGTTCCCGCCTCACCGCTGCATGCTGCCCCTTCGGTTCCTATAGCTGCTGTGCGGTGAAGGACCTGTGATGACGTCACTGTCTTGTGATTGGTCGTGAGCGGTCATGTGACCGCTCACATGACCGCTCACATGACCGCGACGTCATGGAAGGTCCTGCGCGCACACACCAGCTATAGGAAGAGGAACGGACGCCGCTGAGGAGATCGTCAGGGTGAGTATAAGCGTTTTTTTTATTTTTTTATTATTTTTAAACATTCCATGTTTTGCTATTGATGCTGCATAGGCTGCATCTATAGTAAAAAGTTGGTCACACTTGTCAAACACTATGTTTGAAAAGTGTGACCAACCTGTCAGTCAGTTTTCCAAGCGATGCTACAGATCGCTTGGAAAACTTTAGCATTCTGCAAGCTAATTACGCTTGCAGAATGCTAAGAAAAACGCGAAAAAAAAACGAAAAAAAAAACGCAAAAAAAAATGTGGATTTCTTGCAGAAAATTTCCGGTTTTCTTCAGGAAATTTCTGCAAGAAATCCGGACGTGTGCACATACCCTAAAGCTGGAAATGTTTTCAGCATTCGTCCGACGATTTTTTTTGTAGTCAGGGTCTTTGTTATTGCCTAAAAATTTCTCTGCAAACTCTTTAAATGCAAACCACCCTTCTTTTTGAGGATATTCACCACAAATGTAACAGAAACTGTCAGGCAAATTAATACACTTCCGCTGAGCCATAATGCTAATTTTGGGAAACACGGTTGAATATGACGAGCTAACATGAACTGAGATGAAAAAGTGTGAACAGGCGAGAACCAAGATAAAACAATTGAATCAAGCCCAAACATGTC
Source organism: Ranitomeya variabilis (assembly GCF_051348905.1). Taxonomy (NCBI): domain Eukaryota; kingdom Metazoa; phylum Chordata; class Amphibia; order Anura; family Dendrobatidae; genus Ranitomeya; species Ranitomeya variabilis. Next base: position 498,167,681 of record NC_135233.1, on the reverse strand, counting down.
AGAGCCTGCTCCTTCAGCTTGCAACATGTTGATGCTGGTTTCATTAGCTCACTCTGAAAGTTCTTTTATTTGAAAGTTATATTTTTTTGGCATTGTATATCTTCAATGCATTGATGTGAATTAATTAATAGTAATTTTGACTTTTAAAACCCTAAGATTAAAAAAATACCAAAAATTGAGAAAAATATACTAAATTTGAAGATAATTTTGCATTTTGTGGCATATCCTGACATCCAGGATTTTTTTCAATTTTTTTTTCGTTTTCAGCACACCAAAATACATGGAAATTAGAAGAAAATAATCAAACAGCTTTTTAGTCGCAGACCTGTGTAATGTTTGCCCACTCTTCCTTGCAATAGGTAGATTATTAGAGCATCTTCTGTATACTGAACCCTCTTCAGGTTAACTGACATATTTTCAATATTTTTGCATCATTCCCAAGAAGACTCATGGTTGTGCTAGCTCAAAAGGGTGCTTCTATTCAATGCTGAGCAAAGGGTCTGAATACTTATAACCATGTGATATTTCAATTTTTCTTTTTTAATAAATTTGCAAAAATTTCTAAATTTCTGTTTTTTTTCAGTCAAGATGGGGTGCAGAGTGTACATTAATGATAAAAAAAAATACTTTTTTAAGTTCAACAAATGTCTGCAATGAAACAAAAAGTGAAAAATCTAAAAGGGGTCTGAATACTTTCCATACGCACTGTACATCTGACTTTGACACACTCATTGTCAGGATTAAGAGCAAACATCTGTGCCTATTCCTCTCTACCCCCCTTTTTTTCTCTCACCTTTCCCATTTTTGTCACCCGCTTTTATTGATATATTTTGTTCTTATCTATTTTTTAATTCTAACAATTACAAGTCATGTTTTAATATTACATATTATGGCGGATGCTGGAATATTTTCTTCTATTTTGCTCTTTGCCCAGTTGCCGGTCTGGAAGTCCGTGCACTGCAGTTTGTTGATGAAAAGACACAAAGGAGAGTGGAGTACAGGAAAACCATCAAAAGTAAAAAATATAGAAAATTTCATTAGACCAATATTACATACAGATATAAAATGCAATAAACAGCATAGTACAGAAAGGAAGATAATAAAGGAGACAACAGGGAAAAATGGGTCACATATACCCAAGAGTGAACAGGATCAGATATGTAAACAAATGCCGACAATAATAGTGACATGCATAATGAACAGAGAAGGGTGAGCAATCTAAAAGATATCAGTACACAATTAGCACCAAGTTCCTATACCACTGTATATATGGCGAGTAGGAAACGGAAAGAATCAATGAAACACATGTTGCAAATAGGCACAGGCTTTCAGTTAATTTCATACATGTGAACATTTGCATAAAATGGCATAGGTTTTGGCAAAATATAGCCAAGCTTGAATGTTTTTCTTTCTACAGTAAGGTTTCCATTTTGCCACTTTACCCTCAGGCCAGACATACAAAGAATATGCGAAATTGGTGTCACATGCAGTACACAACCAGTTCTGGCCAAAAATTCCTCCAGCACCTTTGATATTGCTTATAGGCCTTTTGGTAGCCTCTGGTACCAATTTTTGTCTTGTCTTTTCAACAAAATTTGAGGGATGTCCTGTTCTAGGTAATGTTACTGCTGGGCCAAATTTAAGCAACTTCTCTTTACCATCTTCACAGTATCCATGGTACATCTAAAACTTGAAATTTTTCTGTACCCTTCTCCTGACTAATACCTTTTAACAATGAGATCCCTTGGCTGTGTTGTAAGCTGTTTACAGACCATCGATTTTGTTGTAAAATGCAACTAAGAAAATGCCAAGCAAATCTGACTAGAACAGCTAAACTTCATATGGGGTTATTCTGAATCGAAGGAAATGATGGCAGCTCTGCACTGTTTACTATAAAACATGAGGGTAAATGTGATTGGCTACATCCCCAATTGCAACCACAATATCTTAGTTTTATTTATTTTTTCCTCCTCAAATTTATCCCAGTTTTTTTCTTTATCGATTTGTACAGGTTATGGCGGACTTTAGAGATAGAAAAAGTTCTGAAATGCTTCTTTTTGTATGATTTTGGGAAAAAAAGATGGCATTTTGTATGGTGTGTACACTTGTCTTATCAACTGTTTATGGATAGCTCAATTTCACAGCAAAATCTGCTCTCACAGATCAGCGCTCCACTTTTACTCATAAAGGGGGTCAACGCAGATGACCCCACTCTATGACTTTCATGTTGGATGAGTGACCCGTTCAGGTCTGGTAAATGGGATCTTTTTGATAGTATTTCACAGAGTAATGTACTATAAAGACAAAACAGTAGCATTCAACAATTCAGTTTCTAGTCAGTCTATAAAAAAACACAGTAAGTCAGATTGAAACTATAGATGAGACTGCAAAAATGTAAAAAAAAGCGAATGGAGTCAAATTTTAAATGATAGAAAATGTTAAACATGTGGATGACTGTAGTAAAATAACTATGGATTTTGGAAGTATAATGGAAACTTAATTCTAGGAAAGTTTATGCATTGCAATACCTGGAGTATTCTTTGCCTTCTACTGAGATCAATAAACTAATAAGAACTGAAGTTCGCTGCTTACTGGGATTTTGTATAAGTTTGTTGCAAAGTAGTTTTAACATTTTTTTCTTTTGTTTAATACAAGGATTAGTAAACACATGGCATGTGGATAAAAAAATGAAAATGTAAAAAAAAAATCAATAAATTAATAACTCTTGATAACATAGGATCATTCAGTAGCTGACAGTCTTACAAAAATAAGTAGCCCGTCAATAATTAAATGAAATGTTCAACGTAATTTTGGCTTCAGTAATTAGATGTAATTATGCATACAGATAATATGTTTGTGCGTATGCTGAGAAAATTCACTGCGACCTAAAACACTTGCATGTGATGCCCATATTCGACTATTGAAACATATGTATACCTGTACTCACCCTTCCTGCCGCCAAAGCCCACTGTCAGGTGCTCCTCTTTAGAGATTTCAGACTGCTCTTCCACGGCCTTGGGTCTTCTTCAAAGATCTTCATTCGATGCTGAGGATTAGTAAGACCCTAAAGTGACATCAAGTAGTGGCTAGGCCTTGGGTGATGAGCATTGTGACGCAATGTCACAACGTGCATCTTGATATCATGACGCACATTAGCCTAGGTGCTGACTAGGCCTTGGGCAACACGTTTTGTGATGTCAGTGATCTCTGAGGTCTACTTGGCAATTTAATTGGGGCAGTATGGTGGCTCAGTTGTTAGCACTATTTCTTTACAGCGCAGGAGTCCTAGGTTCCAATCCCGGCAACGACGACACCTGCAAGGAGTTTATACAGTGTGTTCTCCCCAAGTTTGCATGAATTTACTCCCGGTACTACGGTTTCTTCCCACACTAATAGGGTATTTAGATTGTGAGCTGCAATGGGGACAGCAATGACAAATTCTGTAAAGCACTATGGAACATAACAAATAAGTACTAATAAATGGAAACCCTGGCTGTCTACAGTTCAGCAAAATAGTGGCCAACTGGTTAAAGTTTTCCTGAAAAAAATATTAGATTTAGAAAAATCCCAATTTTGGGGGTCAATTTTGAAATGAACTGAATTCGCCTACAATAGATTGCTAATTGCTGCCTATCTCTTAATCTTTGACTATATTAATTACTTAAGGAAATCCAAAAAGCTAAGGAAATATTGTAGTAGCAAAACTGTGGTCTGTATAATTTTATCGAGCTGTGAATTTTATCTACTTTGCACTGAGCAGGTCTGAGTTACTGACCGTAAAAGGAAGCTGAATGACTCATTACTGTGATCTGCTTGGAAAGAAGCTCTAATAATGTTGCTGACATTACCTTCAAATTAAAAGGAAGAACATCTTTGCACCATTTCTGGGGATTTAGAGTAATTTTCCTATGAAAGTATTGGGTAATTGACATTTAAAAAGAATAGTAAACCATTAAATGGTCTAAGAAATATTTACTGTATAAGAAATGTTATTGAAAAATAGAGAATTAATTATATCACTGTTAATAAACATTTTATGAGTTATGGTAGCTGTGCCAAAGACTAAATACCAGAATCTGCAGATCTATGAATCCTCCTGACAGTCTGTATTTATTAATTAACCTTTACATTGTTTGCACAGAGGACTTAACAAAGCAGGATTGTAAATCGCCGTTGGGAACTGTGCAATGCTCATATCATGGCCATGACTAAAAAGACACAAATTCAGACCGAAATTAGTTCATGCCTTCTTGATCTCCCACTGTTTTTAACGGTAGGTGGTGCAGATCATAACTGTGCAAGACACTTTTTTCCTGCTCCGTAAAAAAATTTAAGGCATTCATGATTTTTTTGAAGCTGAAGAAACTACAGATTATTTGGACTGTAATTCTCATCATTTTACAGTTTACAGTGGATGCAGATAATGTCTTATCAGAATCAGGGGCTGTAGACAAGTATCACTTATAATTATAATGATTTATTATGGTTTTGAATGTGTCCATAAAAAAATATTGTCTCTCTGTGATTTTTTGATAAATTTTTCAGAAAAAAAATTAAACTTCAGCTGGAACCTCGGTCCCGAGATATAGTTTGGGGTTGCAAATACTTCACAGGCGCTCTATGCGGCTTCAGCCACACCCTGACAGCACTTTCTTATAGAACCTCTTTTTTTATAGCACTCTGATGTCACCTAAAAATGCAACATCTAGTGGCAAAAGTTTAAAGTTAATAGCTCAATACATTAATTACATGTATTACAAGGTGAAACACATTGCAATAGTGTAGAGAAAAGAGAAGAATTAGCTGGGTAGAAAGGCAATATGAGCAACTGCAAATACAGAGTGCTATATAATATAATGAATGATATACAGCTCTGGCAAAAATTAAGAGACCACTGCAAAATGATCAGTTTGTCTTCATATTTTTGAGTAAAATGTAAATTGTTCATTTATTCTATAAACTTCTGACAACATGTCTCCGAATTTCCAAGCAATACATTTTGCATTTATTTCTGACAAAGAAAAATGGTCAAAATAAAAAAAGCAGTGCTTTCAGACCTCAAATAATGAAAATAAATCAAGTTCATAAACATTTACAAGCAAGAATACTAATGTTTTAACTCAGGAGGAGTTCAGAAATCAATATTTTGTGGAATAACCATGATTTTTAATCACAGCTTTCATGCGTCTTGGCATGCTTTCCACCAGTCTTTCACACTGCTTCAGGTGCAAAAATGTAAGCAGTCCTTCTTTGTTTGACTCTCCATCATCCTCTTGATTACATTCCAGAGGTTTTCAATGGGGTTCAGGTCTAGAAATTGGGCTGGCCATGACCGTGTTTTGATGTTATGGTCTCTTAATTTTTGACAGAGCTGTATATTAAGAGGATAAAAACTTTGATGAGAGTGCTTCTTTTACCTGGTTCAGGTGCCGGGAAGCTGCCTGAGTATTCAGACATTTGTCATCCCTTATGCTACACTAGTACTATTATCCAGCTCCTCAACTTCTACACTATGTCAGATGAAGAAAAAAGTGGTTTAGTACCACCCTACACAGTATCAATTCATCGTGTGCACCCTCCAGTCTCAATTCATTATCATTTGCACTCTCCTACACCCCACACTCATTCATCACCATTTGTTGTTCTCCACCTCCTAGTCTCAATTTACCATCATTTGTTGTACCCCACCCTTAGTCTCAATTCATAATCATTTGCTTAACTTCACCTCCAAGTCTTAATTTGTAGCGAAGAGCAAAAGGTTAACAATCTTTTGAACTTTTGACTTCCAGGCTCAATATCCCACCATTCACAACTGCTTTGAATGTGTGACTATTAGTCACTATTAGTCACTGACTAACTACCATCATTTTATCTTGGCTACCTCATACATGAATTTGACTTGCAACTATTCAGCATATAATTAGTTTTGTATGCAATAAACCTGTGAGTGGCGCCAAGTACTACAGGGCTAATTATACTGCTGCGAATACAACAATCACCACCTAAGATTGTATTCATCAAAAATTACCAAAAAAAGGATATATGCATATGAATACATGTATCAGTATTCGCGCTGATTTTAGCCCTTATGGGAGAGGACCAGAACAGTGGTAGTATGTGAATTGATATATGATCTAAAAATAAATAAATAAGTAAATCACCACTATAACAGTTCATCAAATAGATTCAGACCTCCCCTTCAGAATCCACCTGGGTTTTCCAATATGTGCTGCACAAGAGGGATCTAGAGAACCATTAGTGTGCTGAACTGCTGATAAGGTTCTTACCCTAATCGGAGGTCCATAAAGATGAAGAAAATCTTGCTGAAAGAAGTAGTCCAAATGTCCAAATGTCAATCGATAGCTGCCCCGGCCGGTGGCAGCATATCGCTCCTCTATACCCACCATCTAGCGGCGTCCAAACAGGCAGACGTCCCACCTGGTGTGAATGGTTAGAACGGCACTTGCGAAGGACCTGCGTGCCGGAGTGAGCAGCGTGACCGCGCACGTGACTAGAGCCAAAGTACGGATGGCAGTAGGGACCAAACAACCAACGCGTTTCGGAGACGTCTGTCTCCTTCCTCAGGGATGGCCCCTACCCCCAAGTAGCAGTCCTTATATCCGCCATCCGCAGAGTAATTCACTGAAAACCAAACAGTTCAATTCCACTGTTCAATCCTCTAGGAATTGTGGTGTCCAATGCAAAAATCCATTTTGTTTCTGCTCTCAACATAGTCTTAATGTAATTCCCTCCTCTCCAATGTGGATGTATTTTCTCAGTGCCTGCAATTTCCATATATTGTTTCATTCCATTATGATGTTCAATAAAATGCTTTGAAAGGGGGTGACCCAAGAACTTGTTCTTAATATTTTGAATATGCTCACTGATTCTTACTCGCAGGGGTCTTTTAGTGCGCCCAACATATACCTTTTTACAAATGACCCCTGTGGTGGAGCAGGTAATGAATTCTTTAATCATAGACTCGGTGTCACCTTTAATGATCTTTATTTGTTTACTAGCTGAAGAGCCCGGCGTTGCCTGGGCATAGTAAATATCTGTGGTTAGTTATAGCACCTCACTTCTCACATTTTCCCATCACGCCTCTCATTTTCCCCCTCACATCTTTCATTTTCCCCTCACATCTCTCATTTTCTCCCTCACACCTCTCATTTTCCCCTTCACTCCTCTCATTTTCCCCCTCACTCCTCTCATTCCCCCCTCACTCCTCTCATTCCCCACTAACACTTGTCATTTCGACCTCACATCTGTCATTTTCCGATCACTCCACTTTTTTCCCTCACTCCTCTCATTTTGCACTCACACCTTTTCATTTTCACCTCACACCTCTCATTTTCACCTCACACTTCTCATTTTCCCCTCAGTATATACATGTTTGTCATCTCCCTTATATATATAGTATACACCTGTGTTGTGATCCGCTTTTTGGCTCCCCTGGTGGTGGCTGGTGGTACTGGAGACTTGTGTGTGCTTTTCTGCCTCAGCTCACCTGCTTCCATCAGTTTTGGGAGTTCCCTATTTAGCCTTGCTCTCCAGTCACTTCCTTGCCGGTCATCATTGTAACCTGAGTCATTCAGTTGCATGTTCCTGCTACTAGTCTGCTGATCAGCTAAGTGGACTCTTGTCCTTATTGTTTTGTTTTTCTTGTCCAGTTTACAGTTTTGTCATTTCCTGTTACTGGAAGCTCTTGTGGACTGAAATTGCCACTCCTGTGTCATGAGTTGACACAGGAGTCTTAAAGTAATTTCAGGATGGGTTTTTTGAAAGGGTTTTTCAGCTGACCGTGAAGTCCTCTTTTGTATCCTTCCTCTATCTAGTAAGTGGACCTCGCTTTGCTAAATCTACCTTCATACTGTGTATGTCTTTTCCTCTGAACTCACCATTAATATACGTGGGGGCTACTATCATCTTTGGGGAATTTCTCTAGAGGTAAGCCAGGTCTGTTCCTTCCTCTTCCAGGCGTAGTTAGTTCTCCGGCTGGCGCATGGCATCTAGGCAGCCGTAGGAATGCTTCCTGGCTACTGTTAGTTGTGTGGTAGATTTAGGTCACGGTCAGCTTGAGTTTCCATCACCCGAGAGCTAGTCTGTTATTTTTGTGTTTCTGATGTTCCCATGCCATTGGGGAATCATGACAGTATGACCGGCTACTGTTAAAGTAATTGGCAGAAGAAAGGAGAGTAAAAGAAGTCTGTAGATTTTTTTTTTTTTTTTTCCTCTCATGTTTGCTACTTAGTTGGCTCAGTTGTATTTCTGCTCTATTTACAGCCTTGCCTTTCTCTCCTTCTAATCCTTGAATGGCTCTGATCTCTCCGGTTTAAGGATGGACCCTCAGAGTTTGGCTGCAGGTTTAAATAATCTTGCTACGAAGGTTCAGAATTTACATGATTATGTTATACGTACTCCTATTTCTGAACCTAAGATTCCTACACCAGAGGTATTTTCCGGAGATAGATCTCGGTTTCTGAATTTCAAATGTAATTGTAAATTATTCCTTTCTCTCAGACCTCACTCCTCTGGAGATCCTGTTCAGCAGGTTAAGATTGTGATTTCTTTGCTGCGAGGTGACCCTCAGAATTGGGCATTTTCATTGACACCAGGGGATCCTGCGTTGCTCAATGTGGATGCGTTTTTTCTGGCTTTAGGGTTGCTGTATGAGGAACCTAATTTGGAGATTCAAGCTGAAAAAGCTGTAATAGCCCTGTCTCAAGGGCAAGATGAAGCTGAGATATATTGCCAAAAATTTCGTAAATGGTCTGTGCTTACTCAGTGGAATGAGTGTGCCCTAGCGGCAAATTTCAGAGAGGGCCTTTCTGATGCCGTTAAGGATGTCATGGTGGGGTTTCCTACGCCCACAGGTCTGAATGAGTCCATGACAATGGCGATTCAGATTGATCGGCGTTTGCGGGAGCGCAAACCCGTGCACCATTTGGCGGTATCTTCTGAAGGGACGCCAGAGAAAATGCAATGTGACAGAATTCTGTCAAGAAGCGAGCGGCAGAATTATAGGCGCAAAAATGGCTTGTGCTTCTACTGTGGTGATTCCGCGCATGTTATATCAGCATACTCTAAACGTACTAGGAAGGTTGACAAGTCTGTTTCTATTGGCACTTTACAGTCTAAATTTCTTCTGTCTGTAACTCTGATTTGTTCATTATCAGTTATTACCGTGGATGCCTATGTGGACTCTGGCGCCGCTCTGAGTCTCATGGATTGGTCCTTCGCCAGGCGCTGTGGGTTTGATTTGGAGCCTCTGGAAGTTCCTATACCTCTGAAGGGTATTGATTCTACACCTCTGGCTTGTAATAGACCGCAGTTCTGGACGCAAGTGACTATGCGTATGACTCCAGACCATCAGGAGATGATTCGCTTCCTCGTGTTGTATAATTTACATGATGTTTTAGTGCTTGGATTACCATGGTTACAATCTCATAACCCAGTACTGGACTGGAAAACTATGTCTGTGTTAAGCTGGGGATGTCGGGGGGCACATGGGGACATACCTTTGGTTCCTATCTCGTCATCTATTCCCTCTGAGATTCCTGCATTTTTGTCGGATTTTGGGGATATTTTTGAAGAGCCTAAAATTGGTTCTCTCCCTCCCCACAGAGAGTGTGATTGCGCCATAGATCTGATTCCAGGCAGTAAATTTCCAAAGGGTCGTTTGTTTAACCTATCTGTACCTGAGCATGCTGCCATGCGAGAATATGTTAAGGAGTCCCTGGAAAAGGGACATATTCGTCCTTCTTCATCACCTTTAGGAGCTGGGTTTTTCTTTGTCTCTAAAAAGGATGGCTCGCTGAGGCCTTGTATTGATTATCGACTCCTGAATAAAATTACTGTCAAATATCAGTATCCGTTGCCGCTGCTTACTGATTTGTTTGCTCGCATAAGAGGGGCTAAGTGGTTCTCCAAGATTGATCTCCGTGGGGCGTATAATTTGGTGCGAATTAAGCAAGGGGATGAGTGGAAAACCGCATTTAATACGCCTGAGGGCCACTTTGAGTATTTAGTAATGCCTTTCGGCCTTTCTAATGCGCCTTCAGTTTTTCAGTCCTTTATGCATGATATTTTCCGTGAATATCTGGATAAATTTATGATTGTGTATTTGGACGATATTTTGATTTTTTCTGAGGACTGGGAGTCTCATGTTCAGCAGGTCAGGAGGGTTTTTCAGGTCTTGCGGGAGAATTCTCTGTGTGTAAAGGGTTCTAAGTGTGTTTTTGGGGTTCAAAAGATTTCCTTTTTGGGGTACATTTTTTCCCCTTCTTCTGTTGAGATGGACCCTGTCAAGGTTCGGGCTATTTGTGACTGGACGCAGCCTACTTCTCTAAAGGGTCTTCAGAAGTTCTTGGGCTTTGCTAATTTTTATCGTCGATTTATAACTGGTTTTTCTGGTGTTGCTAAGCCTCTTACGGATTTGACTAAGAAGGGTGCTGATGTTGCCCATTGGTCCTCTGCCGCTGTGGAGGCCTTTCGGGAACTTAAGCGCCGCTTTTCATCTGCCCCTGTGTTGCGCCAGCCCGATGTCTCTCTCCCCTTTCAGGTTGAGGTCGATGCTTCCGAGATCGGAGCGGGGGCGGTTTTGTCGCAGAAAAGTTCCGATTGCTCAGTGATGAGACCTTGTGCGTTCTTTTCTCGAAAATTTTCTGCCGCCGAAAGAAATTATGATGTCGGTAATCGGGAGCTTTTGGCCATGAAGTGGGCATTTGAGGAGTGGCGTCATTGGCTTGAGGGTGCTAGACATCAGGTGGTGGTTTTGACTGATCACAAGAATCTGATTTATCTTGAGTCTGCCAGGCGCCTGAATCCTAGAGAGGCGCGCTGGTCGTTGTTTTTCTCTCGGTTTAATTTTGTGGTCTCATATCTACCAGGTTCTAAGAATGTGAAGGCGGATGCCCTTTCTAGGAGTTTTGAGCCTGATTCCCCTGGTGATTCGGAACCTACAGGTATCCTTAAGGATGGGGTGATATTATCCGCTATTTCCCCAGATCTGCGACGTGCTTTGCAAGAGTTTCAGGCGGATAGACCTGATCGCTGTCCACCTGGTAGACTGTTTGTTCCTGATGATTGGACCAGTAGAGTCATCTCGGAGGTTCATTCTTCTACGCTGGCGGGTCATCCTGGAATTTTTGGTACCAGGGATTTGGTGGCTAGATCCTTCTGGTGGCCATCTCTGTCTCGTGATGTGCGTGTTTTTGTGCAGTCTTGTGATGTGTGTGCTCGGGCCAAGCCTTGTTGTTCTAGGGCTAGCGGGTTGTTGTTGCCCTTGCCTATTCCGAAGAGGCCTTGGACGCACATCTCGATGGACTTTATTTCTGATCTTCCTGTCTCTCAGAGGATGTCTGTTATCTGGGTGGTGTGTGACCGTTTTTCTAAGATGGTTCATTTGGTGCCATTGCCGAAGTTGCCTTCCTCGTCTGAGTTGGTTCCTTTGTTTTTTCAAAATGTGGTTCGCTTGCATGGTATTCCTGAAAGTATCGTTTCTGATAGGGGTACCCAGTTCGTTTCTAGATTTTGGCGGGCATTCTGTGCCAGGTTGGGCATTGATTTGTCTTTTTCGTCTGCCTTCCATCCTCAGACTAATGGCCAGACGGAGCGAACTAATCAAACTTTGGAGACGTATTTGAGGTGTTTTGTGTCTGCGGATCAGGATGATTGGGTTGCCTTTTTGCCGTTGGCGGAGTTTGCTCTTAATAATCGGGCCAGTTCTGCCACTTTGGTTTCCCCTTTCTTTTGCAATTCGGGGTTTCATCCCCGTTTTTCTTCTGGTCAGGTGGAGTCTTCGGATTGTCCTGGAGTAGATGCTGTGGTGGATCGGTTGTATCGGATTTGGGAACAAGTGGTGGACAATTTGAATTTGTCCCAGGAGAGGACTCAGCGGTTTGCTAACCGCCAGCGTCGGGTTGGTCCTCGCCTTCGGGTTGGGGACTTGGTGTGGTTGTCTTCCCGTTTTGTCCCAATGAGGGTTTCTTCTCCTAAATTTAAGCCTCGGTTCATCGGTCCCTATAGGATTTTGGAGATTATTAACCCTGTTTCCTTTCGTTTGGACCTTCCGGCATTTTTCGCTATCCATAATGTGTTCCATCGGTCGTTGTTGCGGAGATACGAGGTGCCGGTGGTTCCTTCTGCTGGGCCTCCTGCTCCTGTGCTGGTTGAGGGTGAATTGGAGTACGTTATAGAGAAGATCTTGGACTCCCGTATTTCCAGGCGGAGACTCCAGTACCTGGTGAAATGGAAGGGCTATGGTCAGGAAGATAATTCTTGGGTAACTGCCTCTGATGTTCATGCCTCGGATTTGGTTCGTGCCTTTCATAGGGCTCATCCAGGTCGCCCTGGCGGTTCTTGTGAGGGTTCGGTGCCCCCTCCTTAAGGGGGGGTACTGTTGTGATCCGCTTTTTGGCTACCCTGGTGGTGGCTGGTGGTACTGGAGACTTGTGTGTGCTTTTCTGCCTCAGCTCACCTGCTTCCATCAGTTTTGGGAGTTCCCTATTTAGCCTTGCTCTCCAGTCACTTCCTTGCCGGTCATCATTGTAACCTGAGTCATTCAGTTGCATGTTCCTGCTACTAGTCTGCTGATCAGCTAAGTGGACTCTTGTCCTTATTGTTTTGTTTTTCTTGTCCAGTTTACAGTTTTGTCATTTCCTGTTACTGGAAGCTCTTGTGGACTGAAATTGCCACTCCTGTGTCATGAGTTGACACAGGAGTCTTAAAGTAATTTCAGGATGGGTTTTTTGAAAGGGTTTTTCAGCTGACCGTGAAGTCCTCTTTTGTATCCTTCCTCTATCTAGTAAGTGGACCTCGCTTTGCTAAATCTACCTTCATACTGTGTATGTCTTTTCCTCTGAACTCACCGTTAATATACGTGGGGGCTACTATCATCTTTGGGGAATTTCTCTAGAGGTAAGCCAGGTCTGTTCCTTCCTCTTCCAGGCGTAGTTAGTTCTCCGGCTGGCGCATGGCATCTAGGCAGCCGTAGGAATGCTTCCTGGCTACTGTTAGTTGTGTGGTAGATTTAGGTCATGGTCAGCTTGAGTTTCCATCACCCGAGAGCTAGTCTGTTATTTTTGTGTTTCTGATGTTCCCATGCCATTGGGGAATCATGACACACCTGTATGTCATCTCCCCTGTATATAGTATATACCTGCATGTCATCTCCCCTGTAAATAGTATATACCTGCTGTATGTCATCTCCTCCTGTATATTGTATATACCTATGTGTCATCTCCTCCTGTATATAGTATATACCTTTATGTCATCTCTTCTGTATATAGTATATACCTGTATGTCATCTCCTCCTATATATAGTATATACCTGTATGTCATCTCCTGTATATAGTATATACCTGTATGCCATCTCCTGTATATATTACAGTATATACGTGTGTCATCTCCTCCTGTATATAGTATATACCTGTATGTCATCTCCTCCTGTATATAGTATATACCTGTAAGTCATCTCCTCCTGTATATAGTATATACCTGTGAGTCATCTGCTCCTGTATATAGTATACACCTGTGTGTCATCTCCCCTGTATATAGTATGTACCTGTATGTCATCTCCTCCTGTATTAGACCTCGTTCACACATTATTTGGTCAGTATTTTTACCTCAGTAATTGTAAGCTAAATTGGCAGCCTGATAAGTCCCCAGCCTACAGGAAGCCCTCCCCCTGGCAGTATATATTAGCTCACACATACACATAATAGACAGGTCATGTGACTGACAGCTGCCGTATTTCCAATATGGTACATTTATTGCTCTTGTAGTTTGTCTGCTTATTAATCAGATTTTTATTTTTGAAGGATAATACCAGACTTGTGTGTATTTTAGGGCGAGTTTCATGTGTCACGTTGTGTGTGTTGAGTTGTGTGTGGCGACATGCATGTAAAGACTTTTGTGAGATGAGTTTTGTGTGGCGACATGCATGTAGCAACTTTTTGTGTGTCGAGTTGCATGTGACAGGTTAGTGTAGCAAGTTGTGTGTAGCAAGTTGTGTGCAGCAAGTTTTGCGTGTGGCGAATTTTATGTGTGGTGCGTTTTGAGTATGTGCAAGTTTTGTGTGAGGCAACTTTTGCATGTGTAGCAACTTTTGTGCATGTGTCAATTTTTCCGCGTGTGCAAGTTTTGCGTGTGGTGAGTTTTCCATGAGGTGAGTTTTGCACGTGTGACGAGTTTCGCATGAGCCTAGTTTTGCATGTGGCAAGTTTTGCATGTGGTGAATTTTGCGTGTGGTGAGTCTTGAGCGGTGACTTTTGTGTTTTGACCTTTATGTGGTGAGGTTGGTGTATGTGTGGTGAAATGTGTGCTGAGGGTGGTATATGTGTTCAAGCACATGGTAGTGTGTGGCGCATTTTGTGTGTGTTCATATCGGGGCCCCATCTTAGCAACTGTACGGTATATACTCTTTGGCGCCATCGCTCTCACTCTTTAAGTCCCCCTTGTTCACATCTGGCAGCTGTCAATTTGCCTCCAACACTTTTCCTTTCACTTTTTCCCCATTATGTAGATAGGGGCAAAATTGTTTGGTGAATTGATAAGCGCGGGGTTAAAATTTCACCTCACAACATAGCCTATTACGCTATCGGGGTCCAGACGTGTGACTGTGCAAAATTTTGTGGCTGTAGCTGCGACGGTGCAGATGCCAATCCCGGACATACATACACACATACACACACACATTCAGCTTTATATATTAGATGTGTTTGGACTTGTTTACACATATTGCATTTCTGGCACGGAAAAAACCTTTCAAAATATCCTGGGAGAGCGTAGTATGTAAAAGGTTTTTTTTTTTTTCAGTAGGGGCGATTAAATTGCCCAAATTCCCGCATTTTCTATACCCAAAGCGGGGGTGCTCAGACATTTTCTTCCCCAAAACTTTATCATCTTTGAGTACATGCCAGTATTTTTTTACTATTCTACGCAGAATGTTTGAATTTGCATTGAACTGATTAATTATTGGAATACAATCCAAATTGTCCTTTGGTTTAAAAATCGGATTATTGAGCTCCTGGCTGGGTTTGGAGAGGGTGGCTCTCTTAGCTGTCCCCAACATTTCTTCATTATATCCCTTTTCCAAAAATTTGTTGGTTAATACTTCTGCCTCTCTATCCAGATCTTGAGGCCTGGAGCAATTTCTATGAAGTCTTGTGAACTGGCTTTTGGGGATGTTTAACAACCAGTGCGGAAGATGGCAACTATTTAGAGGAATAAAACTGTGTCCGTAGGTTTGTT
Source organism: Ranitomeya variabilis (assembly GCF_051348905.1). NCBI lineage: Eukaryota > Metazoa > Chordata > Amphibia > Anura > Dendrobatidae > Ranitomeya > Ranitomeya variabilis. The sequence continues at coordinate 498,152,429 of NC_135233.1, read as the reverse complement.
GAAAGTACATGTTTGGATAGTGCCTTCTTCAATAAAAATATTAAGGTCTAAAAAATTAATTTCACAAATGCTGGTGATTCCATTGAAATTTAAAAAGAATTCATTTTTATTTAAATCAATTAAAAACTGGTTAAGAGATTCCTGGCCACCAGACAAGATAAAAACAACGTCATCAATAAAACGTTGCCAGAGGACCAGGTTCGCGCGCAGGGAACCCTCAGGATAAATGAAGGTTTCTTCCCATTTTCCCATGTACAAATTAGCATAACTTGGTGCAAACCTGGTCCCCATAGCAGTACCCCACTGCTGGGAGTAGTAGTCCTCCTGGTAAATAAAAATAAAATACATTCCCTCCCCTAAAAAGTCATTTTGTTCACTAGGAACCTCAGAGTATTTATTCACGAAGTATTTGGCAGCGTCACATCGTTTAGTGTGGTCAATCACAGTATACAAGAAGCCAATGTCTAAAGTGCCAAATATATAATGGTCCTGCCATTTGATGGTTTGCAAAAGTTTTAAAAAGCGAGCAGTCTTTGAGATACGCTGGTAGATGTGGTACCATCTTCTGAAGGTGGCAGTCCACAAATTTGGACATGTTTGCTGTCAAACATTGGATTCCTGATGCAATGAGTCTCCCCGGTGGATTTCTAGTATCTTTGTGTATCTTTGGTAAATATTAGAACACTGCCAACCTTGGGGGCCCATTGTTAATAAATTTGAATTTGTGCTCATTAATAAATCCCCTATCAAGTCCTCTCTTAGATAAACATTTCATTTCTCTAATAAAATCATCTGTAGGATCTTTCTTCAATTTTTTATATGTTTGAGAGTCGCTAAGTAGATGCATAGCCTCATTATTATATGATTCCTCGTCTAAACCCCCCCTTCCTTATCTGCTGGACGGATCACAAGTTCTTTCTGTTTTTGTAGGGAAACTAGAGCTTGCCTTTCTCTCCACGTTAAATTATATTTGAATTTGTTACATCGATTCTCATTGACTTTGCGTAATTCTTCTATCACATTAATTTGAAAGGTCTCCATCTGTTCTGAATACTCGTTAACCGGGTGAAAATAAGATTTATTCTTAAGGTTGGTATGAACATACGTATTGATAGATGGATGGTCTAAGTTCATACTAATTGGATTTTTGAGAAAGTATCTACGAATAGCTAAACAGTTTTATACCTACGTATGCTTCAAATTAGTTGAATTTGCTTGCAGGAGCATATTTCAGGCCTTTATGTAATAGGGACAATTGGTCATTGTTCAAAGTATATTTACTTAAATTAAAAATAGTCAGTTCTTTAGAATTTGGAACGCTTACTGACCTTTTCTTTTTTTTGGGGCGAGTTTCCCGCCTCTGCACCCTCTTTTATGGATTTTTTGGGGCCTGGTTGACAAAAGGACGTCTAGTTGATTTAGTAGGCATATTTTTGGTGCTTTTTGACGCATCTGATGAAATCCTAGGTTCACCTGTTTTATTACCTTTAGTGGTTATATTCTTTTTTTAGATAGATTTTGTGGAGATACCCACTGGGGTTTGCTTCAAAGCATTTTATTGAACATCATAATGGAATGACACAATATATGGAGATTGCAGGCATTGAGAAAATACATCCACATTGGAGAGGAGGGAATTACATTAAGACTATGTCGAGAGCAGAAACAAAATGGATTTTTACATTTACCACTGTTCTGGTCCTCTCCCATAAAGGGCTAAAATCAGCGCGAATACTGATACATGCATTCATATGCATATATCCTTTTTTTTGGTAATATATAATTAGTTTTGTAGATTTTTGTCACTTCACTGCATTGTTACTTTTTTGCTCCTAAAAATCTAAATTTTAATTTTTATTATTTTTTTAGTATTTTGTAGATCCACATTTGGCTTTCAACACTGATTGAATCCTTCTAGGCATGCTCCTGATCAAATTCAAAGATGTCTAGACTGAAATTTAATTCCAGGTCTCTTCTAAACATTTCTAAAGTTGGGGCATACTGCTTGACTCACTTGGGTATGTATAAAGCTTTTTCATAAACTCTACCGACACATGTTCAATTGGATTGAGGTTCAGGGACTGTGGTGGCCAATACAGCACCTCTACCTCATTGTCATTAAACCATTTCTTTGGCATTAACGACACATACTTTGAGTTGTTGTCCTGTTGGAACACTAAGTCGTCATTTTTATACCCATAGTACTGGAGTGCACAAAGTAAATCGTCTTGTAGAATACCCACATATAGCTCAGCATTGAGACCACCATCATTCCTGATCAAGTATCTAACACCTTTGGCTGTGAAACAACCACCTATCATCAAGCTTTCTTCACTGAACTTAAGAGTTCCTTCAATTTATCGATCCGTTAGACAATTTTTCCCTTGTTTCTTCCAAACCCATTTGTATCTATTAGAGCCTAACCTATTGGAGCTTGTCTCATCGCTCCAAATCACCAGTTTCCAATATTCCACTGTCCAATTTTTGTACTTTTTTGCAAAGTCGAGCTGATGCTTCTTATGGCAGTATTGAAGTCTAGACTTTTCCACCTTTTTTCAGGCCACCTTTCCAGACTTATGTAATATGCATCCCTTAGTGGTTGCATGGACATCAGTGATCTCACTATTAGGAAGCATACGAACCACCTCCACTGTTGTGTTTGTATCACCAGAACTAATAATAAACATTGCGATGAGCCGACTTGTTGACTCTGATATTGTGCCTGGACATCCACCTTTTGGTTGTTGAATAGATGGACGGACTTAATTTAGAATTTTCCAAACTGTCATAGCACTCACATAGTGCAGTTTGACAATTTTTTGGGCTGAGAACGCTATCAATGAGCTGGGTGATGCTGTTTATCTTTTCTTGGGAAATCTTCACGGTTGCTCCTGGATTCAATCCAATGATTTTTCACTTGGGACTCTACTTAACAACATACTGAGCTATTAAGGAATGTGAGAACAGGTTGTATTTTGCAGTATACAGGAAAAAATGATATTTCCATCACCAGGAGCAAAACAGTAACAATGCAGTGACATGACAAGAATCTGCATAACTAATCATATGCTAAATAGTTGCAAGTTAAATTTATGTATGCGATTGCCAAGATGATTGTCTATAAAATCATGGTGGTCTCATGTTAGAACCTATAGTGGATGGTGAGATATGGAGCCAGAAATTCAAAAGATCAGAACTTTGTTACCCTTTTGCTCTTCACTGTATAATAATATGCTGTACCAGTCCCAGTCTCAATTCATAATTATTTGCTGTTCCCTACCCCAAGTTTGAATTTATAATCATTTTCTCTACCCCATCCCTCAGTCTCAATTCATCATTATTTGCTGTTCCCAGTCGAAATTCATAATAATTTGCTGTATCCCTTCCCTCAGTCTCAATTCATAATCATTTGCTGTAACCCATCCCCAGTCTCAATTCCTCTTCTTTTTCCATACCCCATCTCCAGTTTCAATTCATAACATTTTCTGTACCCTAGCCCATCTCAATTCATCATTATTTTCTGTACCCCATACCCCTGTCTCAATTCATAATAATTTGCTGTACCCCATCCCCTAGTCTCAGTTCATAATCATTTGCTGTACCCCATCCCCCAGTCTCAATTCATAATAATTTGCTGTACCTCATCCCCCAGTCTCAGTTCATAATCATTTGCTGTAACCCATCCCCAAGTCTCAATTCATAATAATTTGCTGTACCCCATCCCCCAGTCTCAATTCATAATAATTTGCTGTACCCCATACCCCAGTCTTAATTCATCCTCATTTGTTGCACCCCATCCACACAGTCTAACTTCATTATCATTTACTGCACCCCACTCCTCCAGGCTCAATTCATCCTCATTTGCTCCCCTCTTTTCTATGATCCCCTGCAGTGCCACTTTGGCTGTCCAGCACTAGTATGTGTCAGCGAGATGATGTTATCCCATAAGGCATCATCGCAAAAGAAGCAGAGGGATCTCTGAGCTGCTTGGGCTGCTGTTCTGTTGACAGCTGTGGAGCTCCTGAAAAGTTTGCTTCGCCGACGAGGTGTGCATGGCAACCCACCCCTGCCCCTGGAGCTTGGTGAGCAGAAGCATAAAAGGAGGGTCCCAGACCTCTTTGCTTCTGCTCACCGGGTCCCATACACCAGTAAGGGTAGTAATGTCCGGATGGCGGTCCTGTTGAGCTCTATTACACTGGTCTCAACTAAAACAACTTTAACATTTCAGCTCTGCTTTTTCAGGTCTCTACAGCAACTCTGCTTTTGCAGCTCTGCTACATTTGTTCACCACTTCAATAAATTTTCTGTTACAGTTCTATCACATTAATTCAGCTTCACTGCTACAAGCCACTACATGTCTGAAACCACAGGGGGCGATTAATTTACTCTACCACACCAGCATCACGCTCCATCTTGCTTAAGATCTTGTAGCGTGGCTAAAGGGTGTCTAATCGACGGGAGATATGTGTCACATAGATGGCTTGCCGCTGTGATGTAACCATAGCTACCTATATGTGTGTCAGGACCTGTGGTGATGTCACAACCACATGTCTGATCATGTGATGGGTTCTGGGTGTGGTTAAACCTATAAAAGAAAGCCTAATGCTTAACACAGTAGATATGTGTGGAGGTGCTAGCCTCCAGAGTGTGTTAAGGCTCCAGGACTGAGCCTGAAGGACTGGACACTTGTTTTTTCCCTTTGCCTGAGCTAAAGGCTATTTGTTTTCTGTTTATGATAGTTGGTTTATGGAGCAATAAACCTTTGAACTTTTGTTGGAACCTGCCTCCTAAGTGTCAGCCGTCGCACCTGAGTGAGTGAAACCCCTACAATCTGTTTATTTGGAGCAGGAGCTTTAGCGATACACTTAACCAGGTAACAGATATACGCCACATTATTGATATTACAACACCAAGAATACAAAAGTTGTGGAATTATGGAAATCATAGGATCGAAAGATATAATCAAAGGATGTATTAATGATCAAATTATGAAAAGTGAAAACAATTTCAATCCGATGTTGGCAGCTCCATTTGCCATTTCAGACCAATGTTGTCCCAAATGTGCTTGATCAAAGACAAGTCCAGAAACGCTACAGGCCAAGATAGCAGGTATCACCCCACAGGCTGCTGACAGTTGGAAGACTAACATGCGGTCTGGAATTCTTGTGTTGAAAGATGGTTCTCAGGCCACATTGGAGAAATGTCCATACCAATAGTTCTATGACCAAATAAATGAATAAATGTAATGCAGAGCTATTAGTGTACCTGGATTGATGACTCTGATTTGGCTACCACCATACATTATGCCACCCCACACAGTAATCCAAGGAGTAGGACTTGTGTAACTATCCCTATGGGGCGCCAGAGGTGTGTCTGGATATGAAAGTGCAGTGTCCACGTAGTGCACAGAATATTTCAATTGTACTAGTTAGTTTAAGTGATTCCTTTATTGAAGTTAGCCATTTAACTCAACCCAGTTTTCGTCTCCGGACGAAAACAGAATCGTCATTCTGATGGTAAAATTAAAAATTCAAAACATTATAGCCGTGAGATCACCACATGGTGGTGTCTTCGATTCTTATATGTGTTAAACTGCTCTTAAAGGAATTGCTTAAAGAATCCAGCACAATTGAATAATTCTGTGCAATACGTGGGCAGCACATTGTCATATCCAGACACACCACCAATCCCTCACTTATAATAATCTTTATTTTTATATAATCTTTATATAGCGCTAACATATTTCGCAGTGCTTTACAGTTTTTGCACACATTATCAACACTGTCCCCGATGGGGCTCACAATCTAAATTCCCTATCAGTATGTCTTTTCTTTGAATGTGGGAGGAAACCAGAGTGCCCGGAGGAAACCCACGCAAACATGGAAAGAACATACATCTTTGCAGATGTTGTCCGTGGTGGGGTTTGAACCCAGGACTCCAGCGCTGCAAGGCTGCTGTGCTATCCACTGCACCACCGTGCTTATGAGAGCTAAATCGGTGGTCTCTTCCAGAAGGATAGGTGCAGCAGTCTACATCAAGGTGAGTGTATACTAACACTGTGGAGTTTCTATCGCCGCTGCTAAAATCCACTCTCATTATCACCACTACAACCTTCTCAATCCCTCATTATAGCCTCTTCATGACCTCACGCCACAGCTCCTAATGACTATCATAGATTAAAGCAAGATGGTAATGGAGATTGTTCTATTCTCTTCAACAATAAGTCCTACTTTTGTTTTGGATACAAAGAAAGCTAGAAACTGGTTGTTAGACAGCATGAAGATTTCTACAAAGTGTCCTCGGAGCCATTTTTAACACAAAAATCCAAACAGTACATTGCTCAGACTACTGTGAGCAGCCGCTGCAGTGTCTCTGAACTTGTGTTTCATTGAGCACATATGGGATTCATTGGTCAGCAATTGCAAATGAAGCTGCCAGCAGCAGATCTTGATAATTTACCCAAGAGCATTCAGTGCAGCAGAACATTCCTCAAACAATCATTAATAACATAATTTATAGCAGCCAAAGTGCATAAGTGGGGGATTTATACACATGGCTCATCTTCTAGGTACTGAATGGATCAATATGTTTAGATAATTTTGTTTCCATTGTTTCATCATTTGCAGATCATTAACATGTCTATGGATCTTGAGATTTCAATAATTACTTTTCCTTCCTGAGAGGAAGGAATATGTGAATATTTGCAGGTATTGGTATTTTCCACTACTATCTGACCAATAGAAAGTGACATATTTTAGGTGCAAGAGATACAACCGGATATTTTTTTCCTGCACAAAAAACATGATCACCATAAATGTACACAAATACAAACCGTTATATGCACAGAATGTTCCAGTGAATTATTACTATTTTAGCAATCAGCCACTGTAGAGTAATTGTTGCTTAAAGATATCTGTGAGTGCAACAATATTTGGTTGATTGCTGAAATAGAGGTGAATTACTCCTACATGTTTGTCATTTAGTGATTTGTGTGTATGTGCGTGCAGCTTCTAAAGCTTTCAGTACTTTATTTTTCAGCAGGAAGACTTTTTACTTTGTACAGGAATAGCCAAACATAAAGCCATTATGAAGCCATTATATTGACCTTTAATATTATAGGCTTTACCTGAAATACTCAGTGCCCTGTTCCTCCGTGGTTACATCGTGCTGATCAACACTATAGATGGAAAGCTATTACATTAGTTCATATCGGTAGAACATTTTTTTAACTCCTTAGTATCTTTTATCCTTGAAATGTAATGACCGACCCTCCAGGTACAGAGTTTCAGAAGAACACAAAGTGCCCGATTCACTAAGAGACTGGAGTAACATTTATGGAGTAAAAAAAGCCACCACTATTGATAAATTTTGCGTCTGGGAATTTTCTTGACTTGTATACCCCTACCGTTCCCCAGCTTCGCCTGCTAAAAAATTCTTCTTCTTCTTCTTCTTCTTCTTCTTCTTCTTCTTCCACCATTAATTCCATGGTGCTGTACATTAGACTGGGTTACATCAACATACAAATATCACATACAGTAAACAAAACTAACAATGACAGACTGATACAGAAGGAAGAGGACCCTGCCCTTGCGAGTTTTCATTCTACAGGATTATGGGGAAGGAGAGAGTTGGTCAGGGATTGCAGTAGCTCTGATGGTGTTGAGGTGGCCGTGTGGTCATTACAGGTTGTAAGCTTTTTTGAACAGATGGGTTTTCAGGTTCCTTTTGAAGGAACCAAATGTGGTGGATAACCGGACGTGTTGGGGCACTGAATTCCAGATGAGGGGGGATATTTGGGAGAAGTCTTGGAGGCGATTGGGTGAGGAGAGAATAAGCGTGGAGGTGAGAAGGAGGTCTTGGGAGGACCGGAGATTACGTGAGGGAAGATATTGAGAGATTAGTTCGGAAATATATGGAGGAGAAAGGTTATGGATGGCTTTGTAGGTCACTTTTAGTAGTTTAAACTGGATATGCTGGGAAATTAGGAGCCAGTGAAGGAATTTGCAAAGAGGGGAAGCAGGAGTGTAGCAAGGAGAGAGATTAATTAGTTGGGCAGCAGAGTTAAGGATGGACTGGAGGGTTAATAGAGTGTTAGAAGGTAGGTCACAGAGGAGGATGTTGCAATAGTTGAGGCAGGAGATGATTAGGGCATGCACAAGCATTTTGGTAGAATGAGGGTTGAGAAAAGGAAGGATTTTGGAAATATTTTTGAGCTGGAGGTAACAGGAGGTGGCGAGAGCTTGGATGTGCGGTTTGAAGGACAGGGCAGAGTCAAGGGTTACTCTGAGTTAGCAGTTTACCAGGACAGGGGAAAGTGTGAATTTATTGTAATAAATAGATCAGGTAGGGAGGGTATGCAAGATGGAGGAAAGATGATTAGTTCAGATTTGTCCACATTGAGTTTGAGGAAGCGAGATGAGAAGAAGAAGGATATGGCTAATAGACACTCTAGGATTCTGGAGAGCAGAGAGGTGACATCTGGGCCAGAGAGGTAGATCTGAGTGTCATCAGCATATAGATGGTACTGGAAGCCATAGGACTTTATGAGTTTTCCCTGGCCAAGGGTATAGATTGAAAAGAGAAGGGGTCTTAGGACAGAGCCTTAACGGACACCAACAGACAGGGGGCAAGATGAAGAGGTAGTATGGGAGTAGGAAACGCTAAATGTGCAGTTGGTAAGGTATGAGAAGATCCAGGATTGGGCAAGGTATTTGACATCAAAGGAAGAGAGGATCTGTAGTAGGACGCAGTGGTCAACAGTGTCGAAGGCAGAGAACAGGTCTAGAAGGAGGAGTATAGAGAATTGTCTGTTAGCTTTGGCTGTAAGTAAGTCGTTTGTAAATTTGGTCAGGGCAGTCTCAGTGGAATGTTGGGGACGGAAGCCAGATTGTATGCTGTCGAAGAGCGAGTTTGATGCAAGATGAGAGGAAAGTTCAGTATGGACCTGCTGCTCAAGGAGTTTGGAAGCAAATGGGAGCAAAAATATGGGGCAATAGCTGGACATAGCGCTCAGGTCAAGGGATGTCTTTTTGAGGATAAGTGTGATTGTGGTATGTTTGAAAGCAGAGGAGAAGGTACCAGAAGTTAGTGATAGATTAGTGTAATGTTGAGGTTGGGGAGGAGGTGAGATGGGATGAGGTCAAGTGCACAAGTGGTGAGGTGTGATTTGGAGAGAAGATGAGCAAGCTGTCCTTTAGTGATTTTGGAGAGGGAAGTTATGGGTTTAGGGCATTGGTCTGGCATACAAAGTGGTTGTGGTGATCGGACAACAAAGACTTGCCTTGTTTGGTCTATCTTATTTGTGAAGTACATGGCAAAGTCCTCGGCAGATATTAGGGAAGTCGGAGGGGGCAGTGATGGGCAGAAGAGGGAGTTAAAAGTGTTGAACAACTGTTTGGGGTTGTGGGATAAGGAAGATACAAAGGATGTAAAGTAGGCCTGTTTAGCAGAGGCGAGAACTGATTTGAATGCGAGTGTTGCTTGTTTGAGTGCAGTGAAATAATCTTGCAAATTTATTTTCTTCCAATGCTGCTCTGCAATTCTGGATACTTGCCAAAGCTTTTTAGTGATGTTATTGTGCGAGGGTTGTCTATTGATTCGTCGCACTCTGCTATGCATGACAGGGGTGACCGAGTCAATGGCTGATGCCAGAGTTGCATTGTAGAAACTAGTGGCAGTGTCTGTGTTGTGGATTGAAGCTATGGAGGACAGTGACCGAATAGAGTCAGAGAGTGTGCGAGTGTTTATATGTGTGAGGTTTCTGCGGGGGTGTGCATGCATGTTGCTGGACACAGGTGACAGGTGTGGAGGACAGTGATGAGGAAGTGAGTAGATGGTGGTCAGATAGAGGGAGAGGGGAGGTTGTGAAGTTAGATAGGGAGAAGAAATGGGTGAAGACCAGGTCAAATGTGTGTCCGTCTGTGTGGGTGGCTGAGGAGGACCACTGAGTAAGTCCAAAAGATGAAGTAAGGGACAGGAGTGGAGGCTGCTGACTGGTGGGTGTCAATGGGGATGTTGAAGTTACCCATGATGATGGTGGGAATGTCAGCAGAGAGAAAGTGAAAAAGCCAGGTGGAGAATTGGTCAATAATGGCAGTGGTCGGGTCCGGATGTCCGTATATGACGGCCATTTGGAGGTTGGATGGAGAGTAGATGCGGACTTCAAAAGAGGGGAGGATAAGGGAGGGAAGAGGTGGGATTGGGTTAAAGGTGCAGTTAGAAGAAAGAAGAAGGCCCACTCCTCCACCAAGTCTATTGCCAGGGCGAGGAGTGTGGGTGAAGTAGAGGCCGCCATAACGTAGCGCAGCAGGGGAGCCTGTGTCAGAGGGTGTCAGCCATGTTTCGATGAGGCCCAGGAAGGAAAGATTACAAGTGAGATATAAAGATATAAACAATTTGTTGAATCCTTTGATGAAAGTCTTTTGAAGCTGACTATGGAACAATCACTTTCCAATATAAGCTAAATAAAATGTTTGCAAATTACCTGTCACTTACATTCTTGCTCTCCTGATAGGTCTTTTTTTATTCTTTGATTGTTTGTAGCTGGTTACCAAGAGGGACCGCTATAAAGTGAGTGAAAACCGTAGTCATGAGGGAGCTGCTGTGCAGGGATTGCTCTGGCATTTTGCAGGAAAACAGTGTCCCAGTCCCAATGTGCTGTCAGCCGTGGAGTGCATTACACTCACTTGAAGGCCACAGGCCTCAGCTGTCTCCAGGCCTCTCTCCTCAGGAGCCGCCGCACACAAATCAGGGGAAACCAAGTTCATTGCAACAAGCAAATGTTTACTGGTCAGTTCAACTTCATCAAGTGGTAACATGTGGGACAGGGAGCAGCACTTTGTGTTCCTTACTTTCTTAGCACAATACATCTTCAGCCCTGCCATTTATTCCACCTTTAGCATTGCTTTGCCCACTGGCTCTGTTAGCCCCAAGATTCCCCCTTTCCATTCAGCAGTATACTCAGGATCCATTACTGTCAATCTTGGACGGTCCCTGCCCATCTTCTTCTGTACATCCAAGGATACGATGTGTTCGGCAGCCCCTATGCCAGAACTTGGGCTCTGGGCATGACAGGAGAGTCCTCTTGGGATTCTAGTATGGCGTCCCACTGCCTCGAATGGTAGACACATGCTGACCCTAGCAGCCCACTGAACTTTAACTTGGACTTGTTACTACAGATCTCTATCTCCTGACACTACCAGGATGTGAACACCTTTTATTAACACTAGTCCTCATCCACTGGGCTAGTTCTATCCATTAAATAAAATGGGAATGGTTGGTGATATCAAATTCCTGTTTGTGGCACATTAGTATATGGGAGGGGGGGAACTAAATTCAACTGTCAAATTCAGCGCACCGATCTGGCATCCGTCGAACATCCCTTCGGCGGATATTAGCTACTCACAAATGGCACCCTTACAAAATCCAGCTGCTGCAGGATCTCGACAAGCATGACCCAGATCAGCGTGCTGAATTTGCAGAATGGACAAAACAAAAATTGGAACAGGACCCTCAGTTTACACAGAACATTATGTTCAGTGATGAGGCAAACTTTTTTTGGTGGGCCATTTATATGGATACACCTAAATAACATGGGAATGGTGACATTTTTCTTGCGTAGGTTGTCTGGCATTGAAATCTGCTGCAATGACCTGGGCACTGCGCTCACCAGACATCAACACAATTTCTATCCGCTCCTCAAGTGTTAACTTCTGTGACACGTCAATAGCTGTAAACAAAGATAAAAACTGTAACTAACTCATGAAAGAATAAAGTTATGTGAAAACCAAGCACACCATTGTTTTTCTTGTGAAATTATCAATAAGTTTGATGTGTCACATGACCCTCTTCCCATTGGACAAAATAAAGTTGGATCCAAAATTGCCGACTTCAAAATGGCCGCCATGGTCACCACCCATCTTGAAAAGTTTTCCCTTTCCCATATACTAATGTGACACAAACAGGAAGTTGATATCACCAACCATTCCCATTTTATATCGGTGTATGCATGTACATGGCCCACCCTGTATATGTACTCATACTATCTCAGATGTAGCCCTGTGCTTACCATGTACTATGCATTACTCACATTGTACATTAACACTTTACACTCTTATATGCTGTACATTACCATCATACAATATGGACATCACTATTCACATTAGATACAGAATCCCCATTACATTGTACACATTGTGTAATTGTTGTTTTCAGGAGTAAAAACACAGCAGAACAGTCCATCATAGTTACATAGCAACTGCTGTGGTCTTGGAGCAGAGTTTCTACTAGCTTGTTTTCTGCTAACTATGGTTGGTTTTATGATGGCTAAATTATGCAAAAAGTCAAGTAAAATATATTTTTAAATGAATGTGTCTTTTATTTTTAATTTTGCAATTTCACACTGAAATTTTGAAATGAAAACATTTTGAAATATAATATGGATGTTGATATGGTTAGGGTTGGTGATATGGTATTTTTTTATTCTATTTTGTTCCAGTATTTTAAATAATTGTTTGTATTATTTTCAAACTTTAAACTTTGCATATAAGGGAAAAATAGCATTTTACTGTCGTAAGGGAGCAGCTCTGTCATGGTAACCCCTCAGTTTTACAAACAGCAATCACATCAATGGGACTGATGCATGAAAGTGTCTTTACTACTTGATAAGACAGCCATGTTTTACCAATCTCATACAGCCTCTATGGACACTGTTTGTTTTTTACTGTATTTTGTATGTGTATTTTTGCTAATGAAGGTAAAAAAAAGTTCTATTTCTAGTCATTCATATAGGAAAAGACAGTTTACAATTTTCCTGCAGTTCTTTGGGGTCCACCTGACCAGTCAAGAGAGTATTGGGATATCATGCTGGAAGTTCTATCTCAGTGATTTATGAAGCTCAGCACAAAAGTATAATGCTGAGCTGTCAGACAGTGATATTTGTACATTGACATTGGTATAATACTTGAACGTTTAGTGGCCTGGAAATACTTCTGCTGTCTGAAAATGTCTTGTGTGCTAACAAAGAAAAGGCAGAGATTTGGCAAAAGAACATCTGAATAAGGAAGAAAATTGGAAGTGGAAAGTAAAAAATATATATATATATATAAATATATAATTAGATGGAATCTGTCACTAGATTATTGCCACCTAATTGAGAGCGGCATGATGTATGGACAAACACCCTGATCCCAGCTTTATGGATAATAGGTAAAATGCAATATTCTTACATGAACTTGACATCAAGATGTTTAGGTTTGGTCAGTCTGCTCATTAATATAATATTGGGAAAAATTAGTTTTATTTTCTGCATAAAAATATATATAGTATTACATTCTCTAATTACAAGCTAAGAGTATTGGTATGCATTGTATGCCCCAGCTATGCTCCAAGGTTCTCCCAATTGCAGCCCCTCATTGAACAACACAGCTCAAAATTCCAAAGTTTAAATCTATCCTTTTTCCCAAAGTAAAGCAAAGCCGGGGGGTGAAGTGGGAGGCATCAGAGGCATATGTGGTAGAATCCGGTGAATACACCAATGAGCTGCATTACCTGAGACAGGTTATTAACAGGGTAATCATCTTGCTATAGCTCTGGCCAAAGACTTAAATAGCCAAGCATCTTCTTAATTTAGAATACTTTACAAAGCATTGGTCTATGTTATAAAAATTACCTGGGAAAAAATAAGACCCCCAAAACTAATCTATTCATTTGTATCGCATTGCCAGTTCAGATGTTGCCTTGACAAATTTTAATTCATCTCTCATACTAAACAAGGTTAAGGGGAACCTATCAGGTGAAAAAATGCTATTAACCTGCAGGCATGGAGATAATATGGAGGCTAATAGCATTCTGAACCTGCCCGGCACCAACGGTTAGACCCGCGCTGCCAGAAGAAAATGAACTTTATTCCTTCAGGTAGCATTCAGGTTTCAGTCATGGGTGGCATCGGCGAGGGTTGTCACCTGTCGTGACAATGCAATTGTGAAGAGTGGTGATGTTAGCAAAGTTGCTGCTCTTCACAGTCACCGGGTCTCACTGAGAGAAGTGTGAGCCGATGAATCTGATGAGTGCTGACGCCAGTAACACTACAGCTCTTCACAGTCGCCAGGGAGTGTCATGGGAAGCGCTGCACTACGTCGAACCTGTATGAGAGCTTTTTTTTAAAAAAAAAACAACTTGGTGAACAAGAGACAGTGTCTTGGTTTTATTTGTCTCTGTTTATATTTTTCTGGTTTCCATTTGTGGACTACGGCAGATTTGGTGAACTTTGTTGGACCTGTGTGGGATTTACTTATTTGTAATAAGTTGGTGAACCAGGAAAAGTGTTGGGGATCATTTATTTGAATAAAGCAATTTTTTGGGGTGTGTTTTTTTATTGCTGGGCTATTAATTTGGGTCTCTGTTAGAAAGATCTCCATTATTAAAATCAAGGCTTGATATCAGCTGTGTTTTTGAACAATTCACAACTGATATCAACCCCTAGCATTATTATTCTGATTGCCAAAGGTCCAAAGGCAAAGTGCTAGCTCATCTAATGTGGAGTACAGCTGCGGGTTATTTTAGACTGAGAAGAGTCCAATAGCCATTTGCATTATCAGCCTGATTATATCAGTTCTCTGCTGAGGGGGACCCACAACATTTTTTTTATTCACTTGCTTAATCCACGTACTGGAAACTGCACGCTAGAGATGAGCAAGCACTAAAATGCTTGGATGCTAGTGACTCAAACCAAGCAATTTTTAATTCTCAGCTCCTCATTTTGAGTACCGAGTATAATGAGAGTCAATGAGAAATCTGAGCATTTTTCCGACAGACCCTACACGGAGATCGGGGGGCAGTGAATGTTGAAATGGATGGAAAAAGTGCTAAATGGAAGGAGAACAGCATGTGGAAGACCACTAGAAGCTTTCAGCCTCCCAGATCGCTGCTGAGAACAATGGTGTTACACTTTATTGGAGTTTATAGGGAAAAAAAATTAAGAAACATTTTTCCTGCATAATGACTTGTATATAAAGGCAAAATTAAAAAGGATTTTAAAAAATTATAATTTCAGTAAACAAAAATTTTTTTTTTTTTTTAAAAATTGTAAATTTCAGTGTAATTTATGAATGAAGCAAGAAGTGTCAAAAATTAGGGACTCAAAGGGACTCAGATACACCCTGTATTATGACATAAAGGAGGACCTCACACACATTCTGTTCAGATTGTCATGTAGTGGTATTCCTAAAGTCATATAGACTATACTGAAATGCAAATCCTGACAAGAATTACAAGCAGATTCATCTGTACACCCTTGAAGGCACCAACTGTAGTGTCTCATTCAAATACTGTGAACAACGTGTAGTTGTGGTACTCCTACACTCATAAAAGCTTTGCACACAGTGCAAAGCCCGCTAATAATTACAAGCAGAGTCATCCATACACTCTTGAAGGCACCAACTGGAGTGCCTCATAAAAAAATCGAGAAACTGTAGTTTTGGTACTTGTACACTCATAAAGGCTTTGCACAAAGCCAGGAACAAGTGAGTTATTCAGTGATCCGTAGACCCAACAAGGCAGCAACTGGTGGGCCTCATTCAAATATTGAACATTTAAAACACTTTATTTGCTGCTGACATATGTTGTGTGGAAAAGTTGGGTCTAATCCAGTCTTTGTTCATTTTTAACAGAGTGAGTATGTCAACAATTTCTGTTGACAGGCGAAAGTGCCTCTCTGTTTTGACCGCTCCGGTGGCACTAAAAACATGCTCAGACAAGATGCTAGCAGCAGGGCAGCAAAAGACCTCCAAGTCATAGAGGGACAGCTCATGCCAGGTGTTCAGCTTTGAGACAAAACAACTGAAATTTGCAAAGGAATTAGGGAGTATGCTGGTTTTGCCGGAGATGTATTGCTTGATCATTTTTTAAAGGGAATCTGTCACCTGAATTTGGAGGGAACAATTTTGGATTGAAGTTCATTCTCTGTCCTCCATAGTACACGCCTGCGTAAGGCAAGATTGCCTTGTGCAGGCATGTACTACGGAGGACAGAGAATGAACTTCAATCCAATACTGCAGCCAGCATGCAGCCAGCGGGTAAGGAAAGGGTGAATCAAACACCCGAAAACCCCGCCCATATGACTGAAAATTGTTCCCTCCAAATTCAGGTGACAGAGTCCCTTTAAATCTTTTCTCTCCTTGTGAAAAATACCTGTTCATCGAACCTGGATGCTGGGCTAGTGTAATGAAATTGGCCAAAGCCTTTCACAATGTACCCCTGCTTCTACTGGGTATCTCTCTAGCATCTCCTCCTTGGTTGAGCAAGGAAGCTTGACCCCTGCTGCTAGCATTGTCTGATGTGAATTTTTTCAACATATTTCCCTTAATGGCCTTCTAGTATAACACCATTTTACATGACCTCTGTACCTCAGGAAGAGATGCAATGTTCTGCTTCTAGCGTGGGTTAAGCAGGGTGAATAACCATTACTCTTTTTTGGCTCTCATTCACCTCTTCAGCCCATCCACGTAGGAGAAAGCTCCTGTTGCTCCTCCTCTTCCTCAGCCTCCAACTCCTTATTGTTACCCAATCTGCACTGAGCTGATGAGATGAGGCTTGGCAGTATCTCCCTTTCTCATGTCTTCCTTTGTCTCCACCTGGTTTGCATGCAAAGCTTCATGTTTAATTGTCAGCAGCCACAATTAAAGTAGGTACAGAAGGGGGATCATTGCGCTGATAATGGCTTTATTGCCTTTGTGTTTGTAGAGTCCTAAAAGTGTTGGAGAATAACACAACATTTTGACATTCATGCCAACTATTCAGTTTATCTTGGTGCAATTAACTGGGACGATTGTTATGGTTACCCCAATGACCATGGGAAAAAAATACAAAACGGACTAGCTCTCGGGTGATGGAAACTAAGGTCGACCGTGACCTGAACCTGACCCAACACTTACAGTAGCCGGGGGATGTACCTACGATGCCCTAGACACCACGCGCCAGCCGGAGATCTAACTACCCCTATAAGAGGAATATACAGGCCTGCCTTACCTCCAGTGAGGAACCCCAAAAGATGATAGTAGACCCCCACAGATATTGACGGTGAGTTCAGAGGAAATGACATACGTAGGATGAACAGCAGATTTAGCACAGTGAGGTCCGCTTACTAGATAGCAGAAGGACAGGAAAGAGTTACTTCACGGTCGACCTAAAAATCACTATTCAAAAACACCATCCAGAAATTACTTTAAACTCCAGTGACAACTCATGCCACTGGAGTAGTAATTTTCTGTCCACAAGAGCTTCCAGCACTGAAGAGTCACATTGCAGATAGCTGGACAAAAATAGCAAAACAAGAAACAAAATTCAACTTAGCTGAACTGGAACTTGAGGCAGGTGAATGCAACAGAATGCTACTAGCACATTGTTGGCCGGCATGTGACTAACAGCCAAGCAGCCTTAAATAGGAAACTCCCCTAGAGGGTGGCGACAGGTAATCAGAGATGGAGGAAGGCACATAAGAGACACTACCATAACAGACCACCGGGGGAGCCCACAAACCGAATTCACAACAGTACCCCCCCCTTAAGGAGGGGGCACCGAACCCTCACCAGAACCACCAGGGCGACCTGGATGAGCACTATGAAATGCACGAACCAAATCGGGAGCATGAACATCGGATGCTGTCACCCAAGAATTATCCTCCTGGCCATAACCTTTCCACTTAACCAGATACTGAAGTTTCCGTCTGGAAACACGGGAGTCCAAGATCTTTTCCACCACATACTCCAATTCACCCTCAACCAACACAGGAGCAGGTGGATCAGCAGAAGGAACAACCGGTACCTCATACCTCCGCAATAATGACCGATGGAAAACATTATGGATATTAAAAGATGCTGGGAGGTCCAAACGAAAGGACACAGGATTAAGAACCTCCAGAATCCTATAAGGGCCGATAAACCGAGGCTTAAACTTAGGAGACGAGACCTTCATAGGAACAAATCGAGAAGACAGCCACACCAGGTCCCCAACACAAAGACGAGGACCAATACGCCGATGACGATTAGTGAACTGTTGAGTCTTCTCCTGGGACAACTTCAGATTGTCCACAACCTGTCCCCAAATCCGATGCATCCTATCAACCACAGCATCCACTCCAGGACAATCCGAAGACTCCAATTGACCGGACGAAAACCGAGGGTGAAACCCTGAATTACAAAAAAATGGAGAAACCAAAGTGGCAGAACTAGCCCGATTGTTAAGGGCAAACTCTGCCAATGGCAAAAAGTCAAGCCAATCATCCTGATCAGCGGACACAAAACACCTCAAGTAAGTCTCCAAGGTCTGATTAGTACGCTCAGTCTGGCCATTAGTCTGAGGATGGAATGCAGACGAAAAAGACAAATCGATACCCATCCTGGCACAGAACGTCCGCCAAAATCTAGACACAAACTGAGTACCCCTGTCAGACACTATATTCTCAGGAATACCATGCAAACGCACCACATTCTGAAAAAATAGAGGAACCAACTCAGAGGAGGAGGGCAATTTGGGTAAAGGTACCAAATGAACCATCTTGGAAAAACGGTCACAAATCACCCAGATGACAGACATCCTACGAGAAACCGGAAGGTCAGAAATAAAGTCCATAGAGATGTGCGTCCAAGGCCTCTTAGGAATAGGCAAGGGCAACAACAACCCACTGGCCCTAGAACAGCAGGGCTTGGCCCGAGCACAAACATCACAAGACTGCACAAACATGCGCACATCTCGAGACAAAGAAGGCCACCAGAAGGACCTAGACACCAAATCCCTGGTGCCAAAAATTCCAGGATGACCTGTCAACGCGGAAGAATGAACCTCCGAGATAACTCTACTGGTCCAATCATCAGGGACAAACAGTCTACCAGGCGGACAGCGATCAGGCCTATCCACCTGAAACTCCTGCAAAGAACGCCGCAGGTCTGGGGAGACAGCTGACAATATCACCCCATCCTTCAGGATGCCGGTAGGTTCGGAATCACCAGGCGAGTCAGGCTCAAAACTCCTAGAGAGGGCATCCGCCTTCACATTCTTGGACCCAGGCAGATATGACACCACAAAGTTAAATCGGGAGAAAAACAACGACCAGCGCGCCTGTCTAGGATTCAGACGCCTGGCCGACTCAAGATAAATTAGATTCTTGTGGTCAGTGAGGACCACCACCTGGTGTCTAGCACCCTCAAGCCAATGACGCCACTCCTCAAACGCCCACTTCATGGCCAGAAGTTCCCGATTTCCCACATCATAATTTCGCTCAGCGGGCGAAAACTTTCGGGAGAAAAACGCACATGGTCTCATTACTGAGCAGTCAGGATCTTTCTGCGACAAAACTGCACCTGCTCCGATCTCCGAAGCATCCACCTCAACCTGGAACGGAAGTAACACATCAGGTTGGCGCAACACAGGAGCGGAAGAAAAGCGGCGCTTAAGCTCTTGAAAGGCCTCCACAGCCGCAGAGGACCAATTAGCAACATCAGCACCCTTTTTGGTCAAATCAGTCAAAGGTTTAGCAATGGCAGAAAAACCCGCTATAAATCGGCGATAGAAATTAGCAAAACCCAAGAACTTTTGCAGACTCTTCAAAGAAGTAGGTTGCATCCAATCACAAATAGCCTGGACCTTGACAGGGTCCATCTCCATAGATGAAGGGGAAAAAATATATCCCAAAAAGGAAATTCTCTGAACTCCAAAACTACACTTTGAGCCCTTTACAAAAAGAGAATTAGCTCGCAAAACCTGAAAAACTCTCCTGACCTGTTGAACGTGAGATTCCCAGTCCTCCGAAAAAACAAGAATATCATCCAAATACACAATCATAAACTTATCCAGATATTCACGGAAAATATCGTGCATAAAGGACTGAAAAACGGAAGGGGCATTTGCGAGACCGAAAGGCATTACCAAATACTCAAAATGGCCTTCAGGCGTATTAAATGCGGTCTTCCACTCATCCCCCTGCTTAATCCGCACCAAATTATACGCACCACGTAGATCGATCTTAGTGAACCACTTAGCCCCCTTTATACGAGCAAACAGATCAGTCAGTAAAGGTAACGGGTACTGGTATTTAACTGTAATCTTATTCAGAAGTCGATAGTCGATACAAGGTCTCAATGAACCATCCTTTTTACCCACAAAGAAAAACCCTGCCCCTAGTGGAGACAACGAGGGGCGAATATGACCCTTTTCCAAGGATTCTCTGATATACTCCCGCATAGCAGTATGTTCAGGTACAGACAAATTAAACAAGCGACCCTTAGGAAACTTACTACCGGGGATCAATTCAATAGCGCAGTCACACTCTCTGTGGGGAGGGAGAGAATCAACTTTAGGCTCTTGAAAGACATCATAAAAATCTGACAGAAATGCTGGGATCTCAGAGGGAGTAGATGAAGAAATAGGAACCAAAGGTGCATCCCCATGAATACCCCGACATCCCCAGCTCAACACAGACATAGATTTCCAGTCTAAGACGGGATTATGAATCTGTAACCATGGTAATCCAAGCACTAAGACATCATGTAGGTTATATAATACAAGGAAACGAATAATCTCCTGATGGTCTGGGGTAAGACGCATAGTCACTTGTGTCCAATATTGTGGTTTATTGCTAGCCAAAGGTGTAGAATCAATACCCTTCAGGGGAATAGAAACTTCCAACGGCTCCAAATCAAACCCACAACGCTTGGCAAAGGACCAATCCATGAGACTCAGAGCGGCGCCAGAATCCACATAAGCATTCACAGTCACAGATGATAAGGTACAAATCAATGTCACGGACAAAAGAAATTTTGACTGCAAGGTACCTGTAGAAAAAGATTTATCAACCTTTTTATCAACCTTATTTATACGTTTAGAGCATGCTGATATAACATGAGCTGGATCTCCACAGTAGAAGCACAATCCATTTTTGCGCCTGTAATTTTGACGTTCGCCTCTAGACAAAACACGATCGCATTGCATATGCTCTAATGCCTTTTCAGAGGTCACCGCCAAATGGTGCACAGGTCTTTGCTCAGAAGACACCGCCATATGGTGCACAGGTTTTTGCTCAGAAGATACCGCCATATGGTGCACAGATTTTTCCTCAGAAGACCCCGCCATATGGTGCACAGATTTGCGCTCCCGCAAACGCCGATCAATCTGGATAGCCAATTTCATGGCATCATTCAGACCTGTAGGCACAGGGAACCCCACCATGACATCCTTCACGGCATCAGAGAGACCTTCTCTGAAATTAGCTGCTAAAGCGCACTCATTCCATCTAGTAAGCACCGACCATTTACGGAATTTCTGGCAGTATATCTCAGCTTCATCTTGCCCTTGGGAAAGAGCTATCAAGGCTTTCTCAGCCAAAATCTCCAAATTAGGTTCTTCATAAAGCAACCCCAAAGCCTGAAAAAACGCATCTACATTTAACAACGCAGGATCCCCTGGCGATAATGCAAATGCCCAACTTTGTGGGTCGCCGCGCAGTAGAGAGATAACAATTTTAACTTGTTGAGTCTGATCACCAGCAGAGTGAGATCTCAGAGACAAAAACAATTTGCAATTTTCTCTGAAACTCAAAAACCGGGATCTGTCTCCGGTAAAGTATTCAGGCAGAGGAATCTTAGGTTCAGACATTGGAGCACGTATAACAAAATCTTGTAGGTTCTGTACTTTTGTCGCAAGGTTATTCAAACCTGCAACTAAACTCTGTGGATCCATGTTTCAAATGGGTGTAA
Source organism: Ranitomeya variabilis (assembly GCF_051348905.1). Taxonomy (NCBI): domain Eukaryota; kingdom Metazoa; phylum Chordata; class Amphibia; order Anura; family Dendrobatidae; genus Ranitomeya; species Ranitomeya variabilis. The sequence continues at coordinate 498,130,683 of NC_135233.1, read as the reverse complement.
CCCAAGCATTCAGAGGTTAAGAGGAGAGGAGAAAAAAAAAAGGCTGAAGACTGCAGTTTAAGCAAGGAATACAAATGATCAAACTAAGGTGCACTTTCAAACACAGAAAAAAAAACCTTTTCTTCTCCTTCCTACTTTAGTGCATATTTTAACACATAGATTTTTTATGGCCGGCCAAACTGTTATGGTTACCCCAATGACCATGGGAAAAAAATACAAAACGGACTAGCTCTCGGGTGATGGAAACTAAGGTCGACCGTGACCTGAACCTGACCCAACACTTACAGTAGCCGGGGGATGTACCTACGATGCCCTAGACACCACGCGCCAGCCGGAGATCTAACTACCCCTATAAGAGGAATATACAGGCCTGCCTTACCTCCAGTGAGGAACCCCAAAAGATGATAGTAGACCCCCACAGATATTGACGGTGAGTTCAGAGGAAATGACATACGTAGGATGAACAGCAGATTTAGCACAGTGAGGTCCGCTTACTAGATAGCAGAAGGACAGGAAAGAGTTACTTCACGGTCGACCTAAAAATCACTATTCAAAAACACCATCCAGAAATTACTTTAAACTCCAGTGACAACTCATGCCACTGGAGTAGTAATTTTCTGTCCACAAGAGCTTCCAGCACTGAAGAGTCACATTGCAGATAGCTGGACAAAAATAGCAAAACAAGAAACAAAATTCAACTTAGCTGAACTGGAACTTGAGGCAGGTGAATGCAACAGAATGCTACTAGCACATTGTTGGCCGGCATGTGACTAACAGCCAAGCAGCCTTAAATAGGAAACTCCCCTAGAGGGTGGCGACAGGTAATCAGAGATGGAGGAAGGCACATAAGAGACACTACCATAACAGACCACCGGGGGAGCCCACAAACCGAATTCACAACAGACGATATCCTGAGACATAAAAATACACAAAGAAAATGGGAGACGTTTATTAGCATCCTGGATAGGACCTGTGCACAGTATATACTGTATGGGAATAAACATACTAGAAATAGGAGGGAACCAATATGGCTAAATAGAGGTGTAAGGGGCGCAATAAGTGAAAAAAGAAAGCATTTAGAGAATTAAAAGAAGTAGGTAGTGATGAGGCATTAAATATAGAAAATTAAATACATTCTGTAAAAAGCAAATCAAGGCAGCAAAAATTGAGACAGAGAGACTCATTGCCAGAGAGAGTAAAAATAATCCCAAAATATTCTTTAACTACATAAATAGTAAGAAACTTAAAAATAGTCTGGGTGAAATGGTGGATGAGGATGAGGAAAAAGCCAATATGCTAAATGACTTTTTTTCATCAGTATTTACACAAGAAAATCCCATGGCAGACAATATGATCAGTGATAACAAAAATTCCACATTAAATGTCACCTGCTTAACCCAGCAGGAAATACGGCGGCGTCTAAAAATCACTAAAATTGACAAATCTCCGGGCCCGGATGGGATACTCCCCCGAGTACTGCAGGAACTAAGTACAGTCATTGATAGACCATTATTTTTAATCTTTAAAGACTCCATGATAACAGGGTCTGTACCACAGGACTGGCGTATAGCAAATGTGGTGCCAATAAGGGGACAAAATCTGAACTCGGAAATTATAGGCCAGAAAATTTTTTTCAACATAAATATTTTGAAAGTGTAGTTGTACTCTTACACTCATAAACACTTTGCAGAAAGTGCAAAGACAAAACAAAATTATAAGGAGGGTAAAACAGTAATCCTCTTCAGGTGTCTGCTTATTTTTCTCCTTCCTTGCGTGGCTGGAGGGACTGCCTTCACCTACTTCTTGGAGCCCGATTCCCAGGTGCCTGGGCTGTAAGTGACCCAGCTTAGGAAAGTGCCGGAGACCCAGACACGTAAAAATGATTGACAGCCTCGTGTCACCTGCACCATCGCCTGCTCCTGCATAGGAGGTGGGGAATCCCAGTAACACTAACATCTCTCGGGGGTTGTAGTCCCTTCTCAAGTTACCTCAAGGAGCCTATCCCAGGCCCGTTCCTTTCTCAAGAAGGTTTCTTACTGATTTGTTCTTGCTTGGATCGCACCCATAGCATCCCAGCAATGTTGACCCTCCATTTTGAGGAAAGTGACCCTGGTTCAAGCGATCAGTTCTTGTAGCCTTTCAGGCAAGTTTTGTGTCTCTACTGTTTGCTGGTTGGCCAAGATATGATAACAGGTCCTAAACTCTTCTATAGACCCCATCTACACTACCCATTATCCAAAATGACCTTGCCCCGTGATGCCAACTGTTGGTACCTTGCGGCTAGTGGGCCCAATAGCATTTCTCCAGCCATGGTCCTGATTTGCCTTCTTGTTTCTTCCAACCAGCTCAGGCCCAGTTCCTGAATCTTGGCTTTCCCATACATAGTCCGCAAGAACCCCAGTGGTGAAGGCTACAGCCAAGGCTCGGGCCTTGGTAGTTCCGAGAATGCGGCTAATTCCATACCACAAGCTCCTGGCACCTCGGCTGTTGAGGCAGCTTCCTCTGGCTCCAACATTCTTCTGGCCACTTCCTCGGGAGTCTCGCATGATTCTGCCATCTTTGTTCCCCACTAGGCATGTTACACTATATCAATGACTAATTGAATGCAGAACATTTATGAACATTGGTGTGTTATATGATGTGTTATAAATGTTATATATAAGTGAATCCAGACAAATTTTTCAACACTTTTTTGGAGTGTTACATGTCACAGAAATGTACACCAGAGTACAGAATACTCTATGGATAAGCAAGTGAGTTCATTTTTCAACGCTCTTTTGGAGTGTTATATGCCACGGAAATATACCCCAGAGCACGGAATACTCTATGAATGTGTAAGTAAATCCAGAAAAATTATAATAAGTGTGTGTACTTGTCTGTGGTATGTGTGAAAAATTACGACACACGTTTTGGAAACAGGAACTTGTGAAGGGGGCTTAAGGCTGATTATGTATATGTTTTGTCTTACATTCCTTTAACTCCTTTAATTCTGCAACATCACCAAAAAATCTAATAACAGGCAATCAAAACATTGTATTTACCACCAAATGATATCAATAAAAACATTGACTCAGGGCGCAAAAAATAAGCCCTCACACAGTTCCATGTCCCGAAAAATGCTGAATTACATAGTTACATAGTTACATAGTTATTACATAGTTATTAAGGTTGAAGGAAGACTGTAAGTCCATCTAGTTCAACCCATAGCCTAACCTAACATGCCCTAACATGTTGATCCAGGGGAAGGCAAAAAAACCCCATGTGGCAAAGAGTAACTCCACCATGGGGAAAAAAATTCCTTCCCGACTCCACATACGGCAATCAGACTAGTTCCCTGGATCAACGCCTTATCAAGGAATCTAGTGTATATACCCTGTAACATTATACTTTTCCAGAAAGGTATCCAGTCCCCTCTTAAATTTAATTAATGAATCACTCATTACAACATCATACGGCAGAGAGTTCCATAGTCTCACTGCTCTTACAGATCCGCGTCTGTTATTATGCTTAAACCTTCTTTCCTCCAGACGTAGAGGATGCCCCCTTGTCCCTGTCTCAGGTCTATGATTAAAAAGATCATCAGAAAGGTCTTTGTACTGTCCCCTCATATATTTATACATTAACATAAGATCACCCCTTAGTCTTCGTTTTTCCAAACTAAATAGCCCCAGGTGTAATAACCTATCTTGGTATTGCAGACCCCCCAGTCCTCTAATAACCTTGGTCGCTCTTCTCTGCACCCGCTCCAGTTCAGCTATGTCTTTCTTATACACCGGAGACCAGAACTGTGCACAGTATTCTAAGTGTGGTCGAAGTAGTGACTTGTATAGAGGTAAAATTATGTTCTCCTCATGAGCATCTATGCCTCTTTTAATACATCCCATTATTTTATTTGCCTTTGTAGCAGCTGCCTGACACTGGCCACTGAATATGAGTTTGTCATCCACCCATATACCCAGGTCTTTTTCATTGACGGTTTTGCCCAGAGTTTTAGAATTAATCACATAGTTATACATCTTATTACTTCTACCCAAGTGCATGACCTTACATTTATCCCCATTAAAGCTCATTTGCCATTTATCAGCCCAAGCTTCTAGTTTACATAAATCATCCTGTAATATAAAATTGTCCTTCCCTGTATTGATTACCCTGCAGAGTTTAGTGTCATCTGCAAATATTGAAATTCTACTCTGAATGCCCCCTACAAGGTCATTAATAAATATGTTAAAAAGAAGAGGGCCCAATACTGACCCCTGTGGTACCCCACTGCTAACCGCAACCCAGTCCGAGTGTGCTCCATTAATAACCACCCTTTGTTTCCTATCCCTGAGCCAGCTCTCAACCCACTTACACATATTTTCCCCTATCCCCATTACTCTCATTTTATGTAACAACCTTTTGTGTGGCACCGTATCAAAAGTCCATATACACTACGTCCACTGGGTTCCCTTGGTCCAGTCCGGAACTTACCTCTTCATAAAAGCTGATCAAATTAGTCTGACATGAACGGTCCCTAGTAAACCCGTGCTGATACTGGGTCATGAGGTTATTCCTCTTCAGATACTCCAGTATAGCATCCCTTAGAATGCCCTCCAGGATTTTACCCACAGTAGAGGTTAAGCTTACTGGCCTATAATTACCGAGTTCAGTTTTTGCCCCTTTTTTGAATATTGGCACCACATTTGCTATACGCCAGTCCTGTGGTACAGACCCTGTTATTATGGAGTCTTTAAAGATTAAAAATAATGGTCTATCAATGACTGTACTTAGTTCCTGCAGTACTCGGGGGTGTATCCCATCCGGGCCCGGAGATTTGTCAATTTTAGTTATTTTTAGACACCGCTGTACTTCCTGCTGGGTTAAGCAGGTGACATTTAATGGGGAATTTTTATCACTAGTCATTTTGTCTGCCATGGGATTTTCTTTTGTAAATACTGATGAAAAAAAGTCATTTAGCATATTGGCTTTTTCCTCATCCTCATCCACCATTTCCCCCAGAATTAAGCTTTTTTTTTTTAAATATTTTTGCCAATCCTGCAATTTTTCCCTTTCTTTCCAGTATATCCCATGATAAAATGGATGATGTTATTCAAAAGTATAATTTGTTCCTCAAAAAAGTTATGTATCATATGGCTATGTTGAAAGAAACAAAGTTATGGCTCTTGGAATAAGAGGAAGAAAAAAAAATTTCACAAACATGAAAAATTGACCAGTTCTTAAGGGGTTAAACAACATGAAGATATCATTATTATTATTTGTATTATTTCCAGGTGAAACAAAGCATATGTTCCTTTGTCTAGATATAATTGTGACATATAGTTGTCAAAGTATTGGTGTCGAGATCTCAATTGCACAACAATTGAGATCTTCGGCAGCCATTTTTCCCGGAAATTATCCACAAATTGTTGGCGGAGCCCCCGCACCACCGAACTCACTTCCTACTAGCCGGGGGGCCACAGAATCCCCCCTACCCTGCTGCCTTTGCCACTAGCTTAATGCAGCAGCAACCCAGTAAGTTACATTCAGATTATAAGACATACCCACATTTTCCTCCCAAATTTTGGGGGAAAAGTTCATCTTTTAGTCCCAAAAATACGGAAAAATAATTTCAGTGCCATTGGTCACACATGTTATGATTATTTGCTATTCTGCCTTGACCCACTTGTATAGTAATGATGGAGCAATATCTGCTGTTATGCAAGAAGTTAATAACAATCTGAACACTAGAATTGTTTTTCTTTCATAACTGTATTCAACACATTATGAGAACATTCTAAAGGAATATAAAAAAAAACTCCAAGGCTCCAAAATAAGTATGATATCAGCATTTAATTTTGGACAGCCCCTTTAAGTGGCAAACACAACATAATTGCTCTATTCTGAAATCACCACTCCTACTTTAGCCACATTTGAAGATACGGAACACATTGCACCAACCTTGAGGTCGCCTATTAAAAGTTTTGCGCATAACAGACTTACTCTAACTTCATTGCGTTTAGGACAGATGGTGGGCGTACTTCTCAATAGAAATGCTTTAAGCTGACCATCGGATAATATTCCTGCTTCTTCTTTGCAGAGCTGTGAAATTTTATCTCATTAATGGATGCTAGTTGTAAAGTTCAGAAGAGACAGAAAATCTACAGTAAGCGCGTTACACTTGTAAGTAAAACATGCACCGTGTTTGCTTCTCTTTTCATCATATTACACTTCTACCCAAACTAAATGAGCAAAGTGTAAATACTGAAAACTTTTTGGTTAATGGCCATTTAAGTAGCTATAGGTTAGCGCAGCCAAAATCCAATTTGTCACCTCCATCATGCACATGTCCCTTGTAGGTAATAAGTAAATAATATTCTTACGAGTCTTTGATATTTCTTGGCTTCTCTCAGGAAATATAATAGTACGATGTTACCATTACGCTTACTGACTGAGCACTTGATTAAATTTCACCTTTATCACCTGTCCAACTAACCATCAGCCATAGCTTAATTTGTCCTTTGAGGCTTTCGCTCACTGTTCCAGTCTACTGAGCCATGCTCTTGTTAATCCAGCCGCCTCTGAACCTTGGGTTTTTAGAAACAATTTGTTAGGAATATATCAAACAAGGCTGACACTAAGAAAGGAACATAGTTATCCAATTAGTTTTCATACTGAAGTTAGTTAAGAAATATTTGGAAAATGAGTTTTCTTTTCTGCAGAAGTACATATGGAGACCACAAACTTTCTACGTTAATTAGATGCCTAGCACTGATAGAATATTGCATGGCTAATCTCAAGCCTTTCTGACTATGACTTGCCGCTGGTAAAAAGAGTACCGGTAGCTCTGCTCAACTTGCATCACTGGGCAAAAGTCACTCTGCCATGTAAGAAAATGTCAGTACTAAAACAATACACGGCAAGTGTTACAGAGTTTGCATGGAAGTTCAAGAGGCCCAAATTATGCCTCAGATCCATCCAAATAAAAAATGTATTTTCAACTGATGACATCATTAGAAGGTTATTCTCATTATCAATAAAGTTTTATTGTTTCTTGTAAACCATGGCAAACACTACTGCATACACCTTAGCATAGGTGTGAGTTGGGGATAAGGGGTGTGAGGGAAACGCCTGACGCGTTTTGAATTCTAACTGCGTTCTTAGACTCGGCTAAATTAAATGAAGACAAGAAATTGAGAGAGTTTTTTTCTCTCTTTTCTCATATGTCATACATATTTTGCTTGTTGTGTATGCAATGAATAATGTTTCTTTAATGTTTTACTTTCCATGCATGTGTTTTCACACAGACCAAGCATTGTTAGCATCTCACGAGTGCCCACTAATTAATTAATGCCATGTTTTTAAATCCCTCACTTTCTTATCTTCATTTAATCTAGTCAAGTCTAAGAATGCAGTTAACATTTGAAACATTTCAGGCGTTTCCCTCACACCCCTTATCCCCAACTAACACCTATGCTAAGGTGTATTCAGTAGTGCTTGCCATGTTTTAAAAGAAACGATAAAATGTCATGGATTTTATAGACTGAAGCTGGATCCTTACCTTTCTTCCAAGTATAGTTGACGTCTGGAAGAGTCGTAATCCTGTGCTTCCAACACTGAAACTCACAGGAAATTTCCACCAAACGTGAGCTAATATTGCTTTTTCTAAACTGTGTTATTCTCATTATCTACTATCAGGTGAACATTGTAGCCTGGTCTCTGAGCTTCATGCTTCCTGGGGTCAGTATGCTCCAGATGATTGACAGTCTTGGCCGATGGCATGGCTGAGCTGCTAACCCAAACTTCTCTAACCCGAACACAGGCACTGCAGTTGGCCAGATACAGTGATCTACTCAATTTTAGAGCATTGCATCCTCTGAGGAAGCAATGTGCGAAACGCGCATCGAGTCCTTTTAAGTTGAATTGGGTAATTATTTATTATGGTATTTGTGTACCACGGATCATGCTTTTTATATAATCATGTTTTGATTTATTTATGCAAGTGCATGTTAACCTTTACGGATTTAACCTTTACTTGACTGTATATAGCATTATATCAGTTATTGCTATAATTAATCAACAACTTTATTGATTACATTATCCCTATTATACTCTCAATCCTAAATACCATCTTTATGTGCCCTAAATTTCCTTGGATTTTGTGAATATGTATATTTTTTATTTCCGATACGATGAAATACGCTTTGTGTTTTAATTCATCTAGTAGACAGTATATTTTATTTATATTTTTTAATCGAAATGTGATATTTTTCTTTGCAGGATTTACGATTCATTTACACATTTACTATTATTGTTTATTGAATCGGTAATCTAGCTTTAGAGCAGCGCTTACATGTTGTATAGTAAAGAGCTTGCAAGCTCACCTCCCTTTCTTAAGAAGCAGGACAGATTGCAGAGGTGGCTGGTAACCTAAACCTTGAGTCATAACTATAAAATTAAAAATTGCAAAGTTGTTTTATTTATTATGAGAAAGACGCTTTAATCTGTACGCTTCAAAAGCACAACAACATAATTTTTTTTGCCAGACTGTAACACAAAAGTCATCAATAAAGTCAATTATTCAGTTTGTAATTATTACAAATGTCAGCTCTCTCTGTTGTTACCTTTTGTGAAACACGGTAAATCCTAAAAGGTCAATACTGTCAGTGTAAATCCAAAAGTTGGAAACAGTGTTGGGTAAATAGCTAATTACCATGAAATTGGAAGACTTGAAATGACTTTCTTTCCCAAGTACTGTATAATAGCTTCTTACATATAAAATATTCAGACTTAAAGGTATTGTCCAGTTTGGACAACAACTTTTTAGAATAAGGGTTCCCTGATCATATTAAAACTGAGGAACTCCTTGGTGCTAGTTAACTCCATCTCTAACCACCTGCAACAGGAGGACTTGTTGTTTGCTTCGGGGTTTTTTTCCACGCTGAGCTGACATTTTTATTGATACCATTTTGGTGTAGATATGTTTTTGATTGTATTTTATTACAAGGAAGCGGCAACTAAAAAACGTAATTCTGACGTTTTGAATTTTTTTCTCATTACACTGTTTAGCGTTCGTTTTAATTCTTTTTTATATTTATAGATCGGACGATTGTGAAAGTGGTGATACTAAATATGTGTAAGTTTGATTTTCATTGATTTATTTTGAATGGGGTGAAAGAGGGTGATTTGAACTTTCATAGTTTTTTTTTTATATTTATATTTTTAAAAACATTTTTTAACATTTTGAATGCTTCAATAGCCTCCATGGGAGAGTAGAAGCTGCAATACTTCGATTAGATCGTCTGTGTGTAGCAGACATGCTCACTTGCTATGAGCGATGACCATGGGATGGCACCCAGAGCAATCCGGCAATGGCAACCATAGACTTCTGATTCAGATCTCTGGTTATCATGCCGACCTATTGGTGATTCACGATCATGTGACGGGTCACCGATTGGCGGGATTAGTAACGTGCTTCCGGGAAGCGTGAGTTAAATGCCATTGCCACAAATTGACAGCGGCATTTAACTAGTTAACAGCGGCAGGTGGATTGCAATTCCACCTGTGGCTGTTGCGGGCACATGTCAGCTGTATAGATCAGCTGTCATGTGCCCGTAAAGGTGCGGGCTCAGCGCTGGAGCCCGCACTAAACAGGGAGAGTCTGACATTGGCATACTATTACACCAATTATGATGGAAAGGGGTTAGCCCAAGGTGTGAGAGCCACTAGCGTCAGTTCAGCAGCCAGAAGGAGCATATGGAACACTGACACATGCAATGCAAGCAAGAAGTTTATTATTGTCCTGGACACCACAGACAGAAGAGTTACTGAACACCTTAGGCAGCCTGCAGAGTTACTGAGCTTTGATAAAGATCGCTCTTGCGATCGAAACGCGTCACCTGCTGTTTCTGTGTGCACATGGTGCGGTCTTGGAGCATGCCTTTTGTCATTTTTAATTGATGAAATACATTTTGAAGATTTTATCTAAGGAGCTGGAACAAAGACCTTTTTTTTTCTCTGTTACATATCGTCTCATCAGGACGGAGTTCCTTTGCACCTGGAAGGTGGTGAGCTTGCTTTATTTTCTTGTTGACTTCAGAGTTACTGAACCCCTCGGACAGGTAGCAGAGTTACCATACCGCACATCTACCGCCAGCTGTTGTTAATCTATCACCGCACATGACTGGCTCCCTATGATTTAAATACCCACTAGTACATATCCTCCCTATCCCCTCGTCAAAGCTCAGGCAAAATGCGCGTCAGGGTAGGTGCAGGCAGTTGCATTGTCTCTTTACTGGTGGTCAGTACTTTGCTGCTTTATTTCATGCATTTGCACTTTTCCATCCACAGCACCTTTTTATGTCATGCATGTCTTTGCTTTTGGCTATTTGTGATCATAATCATGACCCTTTACTGACACTTCTGTTAGTTGTTTTCCATATGATTTATTAATATTTAACCTTTCTGGCATTTATACTACTGTATTAATGAAATTATAGCCCATGACTCCATGATATACAGTATATGGATTCATTTTCATAGCAGCTGACCACCTCATTTTGCTGTTTTGCACATTTTGATATCACACATATTTACCTACACTAATTCTTTTACATGATGTACTCCACACTATTTTTCATGCATTCTTACCATATCCCTATTTTTAATTAATTTATTTACTCATTCATTTATTTATTGGATTAGATAGTCATATTACTCTGTATTTATTCACTATCATGTATTTATTGAACTATTAATTTGGATTATGTATGTTATTATGGTGATATTCTACTATTTATGTGTGCATATATTTACCCCGCACTCCCTGTACCGTTTCCAACCTGTAGATGTTTTACCCTTTTGTTCCTTTTTTCCCATACTATGATTTATAATTATAAGTAAATAATATTTGCTATCAATTTAGTTGTGCATCATATCTATAGGTTTAATACATTTCTAGCGGGTACACAACCTTCTGCTGCATTGTTTATATATATGCTAACAACATAATTCTGTTCCTTAGTCGTTGGGTTCATTTTTTTAATCCATGCTTGCTCATTATTAGAAATTTTGAAGTGGTGATCCCTCCACAGATTTGTAAGCAGGTGATTGGATGCAATGCGCAGAAAGGGACATGGTGGGAGTAATCAATTACAGTGAATATTTCTATAGGCTGGTGGGAAATTGTAGTAACTATAGTAACTGTGAATAATAGAAAGCAGAGTAATTACAGCGTGAAATATACAATATAGATATACAATGAATTCTCAGTTTCACTCAAACTACTACAGCAGTCTCTCTTTGTATATTATTAGAACTTTCTAACTGGGTAATGATCCGGTACTATGTGAGTCACTGTACAGCTTCTTCCTCAAACTCAGGCACTAGCAGTGGTCTCCAGTTCTTCCCAATAGGCTGCAATTCCTCCTGACAAAGTCTAACAAGGCTTGTTGGGCCTCCTTCGCTTCAAATGGCCCCCACCTTGTCTGTTGTACTTGCCCTGGCCAACCCCCGTACCGCATGTCAGTGCTGGGAGCAATGGCCCAGTTCACTATCGCCTCCCGTTCACCATAGCAGGTGTCCACCCCCTAGAGGAGTTTCCTCACAGATCTTCAGGGCTTGACCAATGGCAAATGTGTCTTGAACCCGGTGTTAGGGTTAGCGGAATGCACCGAGTGTATATATAGGTAGCTACAAGGTGCGTTCGCAGCCCGGGGTCCACCGTGCAGAGACACCTGCTGCAAACTAATGGCGGATAGACTATAAGCTCACACGTGTGTTAAGCTTCACCCCGTGTGAACTGGAAGCGATCTCTGTTACCTCACAGAGACGCGCTCTACTCAAACTATTACCCTAACTAGGGTTGCGCTTGCTCTGACACCAGATGCAATGTCAACGGCTAATTGCCCCCACCGACGCTAGCTGCCTACCTGAGTGTACAGCCCCAGAACTAAACAGACTCACACCACATATGACTGAGTGGTAAAGTATCCACTGGCATTAGCCAAACATATTTGATACTAGTGCATGGCCGTGTGGCCATGCAAATCTTTTATAGTTGCAGCTCTTCAGGACCTTCCTGGTGGACCAATAGGAGCTGCTACAGGGCCTGAGCATGTGACCCCCGAACTCTAATGAGAGGTCCTCCCGTGGGCATGCTCAGTGTGTGAAAAGCAGGACTTAGTCCCAGAAAATCCTGCTCGCCGCTGACCTGTGCTGGCTACAGAAGCAGAGCCTGGAAAGGCAGCAGTAACCATCTGCACAGTATCAGGCAGAGCCAGACGCTGGGACCGACATCTCCGCTGAGCAGGCTCCACTGCAGCTGGAGGAGAATGGGAGACCGCAGCATACATAGTTCGAGATTGCCCCTGTGCAGCGGCGGGAAATCGACACCTAACATTATCCCCCTCCTAGTGCCCCCTCCTCTTTGAGCCTTGCTACGTTCAAAAGCTGCAATGAGCAGCGGAGCCTGAATGTGCTCCACAGGTTTCCAGGTTCTGTCCTCTGGACCGTGACCCTTCCAGTCCACCAGATAGTATATTTTTGCCACGTACCACCTTGCACCCCAAGATAGAATTCACCTCGTACTCATCCGTGGATGAACCCGATGTCCTGGCAGATGACTCAGAAAACCGGGACATATAGATGGGCTTTAAGAAGGAAACGTGTAAGGTGTCGGTGATACCATGGCGCGGAGGAATAGCCAAACGGTAGACCACAGGGTGAACCTGTTCCAGAACCTTGAAAGAACCAATGTAGCGAGGCGCAAACTTAGTGGACTCAACTCGCAGCCTGATGTTATGGGCGGAGAGCCACACTGAGTCACCAGGAGCGAAGGTCGGAGCGGGGTGCCAGTGTGCATCGGCAGAAATCCCCATTCTCTCCTTGGAAGCCTGAATGGCATCCTGTATGCGATCCCAAATGTCATGTGCCTCCACTGCCCAGTGTGCCACCCTGGAATTAGTGGATGACACGGGCATGGGCACAAGGACATGCGGATGCTGGCCATAATTAAGGAAAAATGGAGTCTGCCCAGTGGAATCGGCTACGGCATTGTTCAGAGCAAATTCTGCCCAAGGTAACAAAGATGCCCAGTCATTCTGCCTAGCAGAGACAAAATGCCACAGGTATGTCACCAGAGTCTGGTTGGCCCTTTCTACCAACACATTTGTCTTGGGATGGTATGCGGAAGAGAGATTCAGCTCAATGCTGAGTAAACGACAGAGCTCTCTCCAAAACCGAGACACCAACTGGGGACCCCGGTCACTGACAATTTTGTCAGGCATGCCATGTAGACGAAAAATATGCTTAATGAACGCCACCAAGGCCCATGCAGAAGGTAACCGTGGAAGCGGCACCAAGTGCACCATTTTAGAAAAATGATCGGTGACTACCCAGATAACGGTGCAGCTGAGACTGATGAGACTTAGGTAAGCCCACCACGAAAACCATCCCGACCATCTCCCAGTGCCTGTCTGCCACCGGCAAGGGGTAAAGTAGCCCAGCAAGCTGTTGCTGAGGAGACCGATTCTTGGCGCAGGAGACACACGCCTGAATATAATCCCCGACATCATGAGCCATATGCGGCCACCAGTATGTCCTCGCCAGAAGCTCTAATGTCCTCTTGGTCCCAAAATGACAACCCACCCTGGATGAATGAGCCCAAGAGAGAACCTCCGGTTGCAAATTTGATGGCACAAAAGTCTTGCCCGGGGACACAGACTCTAGAGAAACCAGAGCCACGGTTCTCAGGCTCTCAGAGGGGACAATAAGCCGAGGCTCCTCCACTGATGACACTATGGAGTGGGAGAGAGCATCGACAAGAATGTTCTTCTCCCCGGAAAGAAAATGGATGGTAAAATGGAACCGGGAGAACAGGGACCATCTGGCCTGGCAAGAATTTAGCTGCTGGGCTGTCTGTAAGTATACAAATTCTTGTGGTCTGTGAAAACTTGGAAGGGAAAGCGAGCCCCCTCCAAGAGGTGTGTTATGGACTGGTGATTTAGGAGCGACATGCGACTAGCTCTGAGCAGGTGGTAACTATACAGAACGCAGTTCCTGATCTTAGCACAACACTAGCAGTAGCCGTGGGATGTTCCTGTCACTCCCTGGACACCTCGTCACAGCCGGAGAACTAGCAACCCCTAAAGGTAGAAACAGGAAAGCTATCTTGCCTCAGAGAAAATCCCCAAAGGATAGACAGCCCCCCACAAATAATGACTGTGAGTGGAGAAGGAAATGACATACATAGAATGAAACAAGATTTAGCAAAGGAGGCTACTACTAGCTAGATAGATAGTACAGGATAGAACACTGTGCGGTCCGTAATAAAAACTAGAAAAAGTCCACCGCAGAGAAATGCAAAAATCTCCACACCTGACTAAAGGTGTGGAGGGCAAAATCTGCTGCCCAGAGCTTCCAGCTTAGCTGAATAGATCCATACTGATAAGCTGGACAAATGAGCAAAACATAGAATGTGCTGAACAATAAAGTCCACAACAAGAGGACTGCAAAAGGACAAGCAAGGACTTATCTTTGCTGAACAGGTCAGAGTGTCAGGGAAATCCAAAAGAGCCGTGACTCCAAGCAGGAACAATTGACAACTGGCATTGATTGAGGGATAAGGCCAGACTAAAATAGCCGAGCCAGAAAGACGATCAGTGGAAGCAGCTGCTGATGCTAAATCCAAGAAGCAGCCATACCACTCAAAACCACCGGAGGGAGCCCAAGAGCAGACCTCACAAAAGTGCTACTTACAACCACCGGAGGGAGCCCAAGAGCGGAATTCACAACAAGGTGTCTCCACTCTGAGAAAGCCAACTTCATGGCTAGCAACTCCCTGTCCCCGATGGAATAATTCCTCTCCGCTGGTGAGAAGGTCTTGGAAAAGCAGAAGCAAGGATGCTTCCAACCTTGAGCATCCTTTTGGAGAAGGGCTGCTCCAGCACCAACGGTTGAGGCATCCACCTCCATTATAAATGGCTCATCTACATCGGGCGATGTAGGATGGGAGCGCTAGTGAAGTGTGACTTAATGGAGTGAAAGGCCTTGGAGACCTCCTCCGACAACAATTTGGGATTGGCTCCCTTCTTGGTGAGGGCAAGCAAGGGAGCTACCAAAGTTGAGAAGTGTGGAATGGACTGGCGATAGTAATTAATGAACCCCATAAAGCACTGCACTGCTTTAAGAAAATGGGGTTCCTGCCAGTCCATCACAGCCTGTAGTTTGGCAGGATCCATAGCCAATCCGTGAACAGAGATGATATAGCCAAGGAAAGACAAGGACTCCTGCTCAAACACACACTTCAACTGGGCGTAGAGGGCGTTTGCCCGTAAGAAGTCGAAGACTCTGCTAACATCTCTCCGGTGGGAGTCAATATCTGAAAAGTAGACCTGTGCTGGCTACAGAAGCAGAGCCTGGAAAGGCAGCAGTAACTATCCGCACAGTATAAGGCTGAGCCAGACGCTGGGACCGACGTCTCCACTGAGCAGGCTCCACTGCAGCTGGCGAATGAGAGACCGCAGCAGACATGGTTCGAGATTCCTCCTGTTCAGTGGCGTGAACTCAACACCTATCACTCGGTGAAATGAGGGTTAGGCCCTGGCTCTTGTTTGGGCTCTGGGTCTTCACCAGCTCAGAGCTGATCTCCCGGCCTTGACCAGCATAGTCTGTGTTCTAGAGCTTGCCTGGTGCAGCTCTGGTCTTTGGGCCTTGACTGGCATCGTCTTGGTTCCAGAGCTTGTCTGATGCCTCTGTTTTACTTCCAAGGTCGTCGTGGTCTGCTGGTTCGTGCTTCCTGTCACGGCCTGACACCCTTGCCTCAGCATCTTAATTTTTATATCGAGGGAAACTTTGCCATCCAAACTTTTCCAGCCTGAAACTCTCCCTCTTCTGGTCAGTTTCGCAGTGTCCCATTTGGCCATTAGATGACAGTCCTCACGCACAAATGCTGCACTACATTCTAATCCTTTATGTCATACTCTCTTACAAATTCTCAAAATCAATCTAATATACAGGTCCTTCTCAAAAAAATAGCATATAGTGTTAAATTTCATTATTTACCATAATGTAATGATTACAATTAAACTTTCATATATTATAGATTCATTATCCACCAACTGAAATTTGTCAGGTCTTTTATTGTTTTAATACTGATGATTTTGGCCTACAACTGCTGATAACCCAAAAAACCTGTCTCAATAAATTAGCATATTTCACCCGTCCAATCAAATAAAAGTGTTTTTTAATAACAAACAAAAAAACCATCAAATAATAATGTTCAGTTATGCACTCAATACTTTGTCGGGAATCCTTTGGCAGAAATGACTGCTTCAATGCGGCGTGGCATGGAGGCAATCAGCCTGTGACACTGCTGAGATGTTATGGAGGCCCAGGATGCTTCAATAGCAGCCTTAAGCTCATCCAGAGTGTTGGGTCTTGCGTCTCTCAACTTTCTCTTCACAATATCCCACAGATTCTCTATGGGGTTCAGGTCAGGAGAGTTGGCTGGCCAATTGAGCACAGTAATACCATGGTCAGTAAACCTTTTACCAGTGGTTTTGGCACTGTGAGCAGGTGCCAGGTCGTGCTGAAAAATGAAATCTTCATCTCCATAAAGCATTTCAGCCGATGGAAGCATGAAGTGCTCCAAAATCTCCTGATAGCTAGCTGCATTGACCCTGCCCTTGATGAAACACAGTGGACCAACACCAGCAGCTGACATGGCACCCCACACCATCACTGACTGTGGGTACTTGACACTGGACTTCAGGCATTTTGGCATTTCCTTCTCCCCAGTGTTCCTCCAGACTCTGGCACCTTGATTTCCGAATGACATGCAAAATTTGCTTTCATCAGAAAAAAGTACTTGGGACCACTTAGCAACAGTCCAGTGCTGCTTCTCTGTAGCCCAGGTCAGGCGCTTCTGCCGCTGTTTATGGTTCAAAAGTGGCTTTACCTGGGGAATGCGGCACCTGTAGCCCATTTCCTGCACACGCCTTTCCACACCAGACTCAGTCCACTGCTTCCTCAGGTTCCCCAAGGTCTGGAATCGGTCCTTCTCCACAATCTTCCTCAGGGTCCGGTCACCTCTTCTCGTTGTACAGCGTTTTCTGCCACATTGTTTCCTTCCAACAGACTTACCATTGAGGTGCCTTGATATAGCACTCTGGGAACAGACTATTTGTTGAGAAATTTCTTTCTGGGTCTTACCCTCTTGCTTGAGGGTGTCAATGATGGCCTTCTTGACATCTGTCAGGTCGCTAGTCTTACCCATGATGGGGGTTTTGAGTAATGAACCAGGCAGGGAGTTTTTAAAAGCCTCAGGTATCTTTTGCATGTGTTTAGAGTTAATTAGTTGATTCAGAAGATTAGGGTAATAGGTCATTTACAGAACCTTTTCTTGATATGCTAATTTATTGAGACAGGTTTTTTGGGTTATCAGGAGTTGTAGGCCAAAATCATCAGTATTAAAACAATAAAAGACCTGACAAATTTCAGTTGGTGGATAATGAATCTATAATATATGAAAGTTTAATTGTAATCATTACATTATGGAAAATAATGAAATTTAACACTATATGCTAATTTTTTGAGAAGGACCTGTATAATTGCCTAGAATACTACTTCCTGCAATTTATGCCAACTTCCGTGGCTTTGTCCAGAGCTAATGTCCGGAGCTAATGTCCGGAGCTAATGTCCGGAGCTAATGTCCGGAGATAAGTGACGTCACCAGTGTCCTACACCCAGGCAGAGCACAGGGGCCCCAGGCAGCATATGGGGCCCCAGGCAAAGCACAGGGGCCCCAGGCAGCATATGGGGCCCCAGGCAGAGCACAGTGGCCCCAGGCAGAGCACAGGGGCCCCAGGCAGCATATGGGGCCCCAGGCAGAGCACAGTGGTCCCAGGCAGAGCACAGGGGCCCCAGGCAGCCTATGGGGCCCCAGGCAGAGCACAGTGGCCCCAGGCAGAACATGGGGCCCCAGGCAGAGCACAGGGGCCCCAGGCAGAGCACAGGGGCCCCAGGCAGCATATGGGGCCCCAGGCAGAGCACAGGGGCCCCAGGCAGCATATGGGGCCCCAGGCAGAGCACAGGGGCCCCAGGCAGCATATGGGGCCCCAGGCAGAGCACAGTGGCCCCAGGCAGAGCACAGGGGCCCCAGGCAGAACATGGGGCCCGAGGCAGAGCACAGGGGCCCCAGGCAGAGCACAGGGGCCCCAGGCAGCATATGGGGCCCTAGGCAGAGCACAGGGGCCCCAGGCAGCATATGGGGCCCCAGGCAGAGCACAGTGGCCCCAGGCAGAGCACAGGGGCCCCAGGCAGCTTATGGGGCCCCAGGCAGAGCACAGTGGCCCCAGGCAGAACATGGGGCCCCAGGCAGAGCACAGGGGCCCCAGGCAGAGCACAGGGGCCCCAGGCAGCATATGGGGCCCCAGGCAGAGCACAGTGGTCCCAGGTAGAGCACAGGGGCCCCAGGCAGCCTATGGGGCCCCAGGCAGAGCACAGGGGCCCCAGGCAGCATATGGGGTCCCAGGCAGAGCACAGGGGCCCAGGCAGCATATGGGGCCCCAGGCAGAGCACAGTGGCCCCAGGCAGAACATGGGGCCCCAGGCAGAGCACAGGGGCCCCAGACAGAGCACAGGAGCCCCAGGCAGCATATGGGACCCCAGGCAGAGCACAGGGGCCCCAGGCAGCATATGGGGCCCCAGGCAGAGCACAGTGGCCCCAGGCAGAGCACAGGGGCCCCAGGCAGCATATGGGGCCCCAGGCAGAGCACAGGGGCCCCAGGCAGCATATGGGGCCCCAGGCAGAGCACAGGGGCCCCAGGCAGCATATGGGGCCCCAGGCAGAGCACAGTGGCCACAGGCAGGGCACAGGGGCCCCAGGCAGCATATGGGGCCCCAGGCAGAGCACAGTGGTCCCAGGCAGAGCACAGGGGCTCCAGGCAGCCTATGGGGCCCCAGTCAGAGCACAGTGGCCCCAGGCAGAACATGGGGCCCCAGGCAGAGCACAGGGGCCCCAGGCAGCATATGGGGCCCCAGGCAGAGCACAGTGGCCCCAGGCAGAGCACAGGGGCCCCAGGCAGCATATGGGGCCCCAGGCAGAGCACAGTGGCCCCAGGCAGAACATTGGGCCCCAGGCAGAGCACAGGGGCCCCAGGCAGAGCACAGGGGCCCCAGGCAGCATATGGGGCCCCAGGCAGAGCACAGGGGCCCCAGACAGCATATGGGGCCCCAGGCAGAGCACAGTGGCCCCAGGCAGAGCACAGGGGCCCCAGGCAGCATATGGGGCCCCAGGCAGAGCACAGTGGTCCCAGGCAGGACACAGGGGCCCCAGGCAGCATATGGGGCCCCAGGCAGAGCACAGTGGCCCCAGGCAGAGCACAGGGGCCCCAGGCAGCATATGGGGCCCCAGGCAGAGCACAGGGGCCCCAGGCAGAACATTGGGCCCCAGGCAGAGCACAGGGGCCCCAGGCAGAGCACAGGGGCCCCAGGCAGCATATGGGGCCCCAGGCAGAGCACAGGGGCCCCAGGCAGCATATGGGGCCCCAGGCAGAGCACAGTGGCCCCAGGCAGAGCACAGGGGCCCCAGGCAGCATATGGGGCCCCAGGCAGAGCACAGTGGTCCCAGGCAGGACACAGGGGCCCCAGGCAGCATATGGGGCCCCAGGCAGAGCACAGTGGCCCCAGGCAGAGCACAGGGGCCCCAGGCAGTATATGGGGCCCCAGGCAGAGCACAGTGGTCCCAGGCAGAGCACAGGGGCCCCAGGCAGCCTATGGGGCCCCAGGCAGAGCACAGTGGCCCCAGGCAGAACATGGGGCCCCAGGCAGAGCACAGGGGCCCCAGGCAGAGCACAGGGGCCCCAGGCAGCATATGGGGCCCCAGGCAGAGCACAGGGGCCCCAGGCAGCATATGGGGCCCCAGGCAGAGCACAGTGGCCCCAGGCAGAGCACAGGGGCCCCAGGCAGAACATGGGGCCCCAGGTAGATCACAGGGGCCCCAGGCAGAGCACAGGGGCCCCAGGCAGCATATGGGGCCCCAGGCAGAGCACAGGGGCCCCAGGCAGCATATGGGGCCCCAGGCAGAGCACAGTGGCCCCAGGCAGAACATGGGGCCCCAGGCAGAGCACAGGGGCCCCAGGCAGAGCACAGGGGCCCTAGGCAGCATATGGGGCCCCAGGCAGAGCACAGGGGCCCCAGGCAGCATATGGGGCCCCAGGCAGAGCACAGTGGCCCCAGGCAGAGCACAGGGGCGCCAGGCAGAACATGGGGCCCCAGGCAGAGCACAGGGGCCCCAGGCAGCATATGGGGCCCCAGGCAGAGCACAGGGGCCCCAGGCAGCATATGGGGCCCCAGGCAGAGCACAGTGGCCCCAGGCAGAGCACTGGGGCCCCAGGCAGCATATGCGGCCCCAGGCAGAGCACAGTGGTCCCAGGCAGAGCACAGGGGCCCCAGGCAGCCTATGGGGCCCCAGGCAGAGCACAGTGGCCCCAGGCAGAACATGGGGCCCCAGGCAGAGCACAGTGGCCCCAGGCAGAGCACAGGGGCCCCAGGCAGCATATGGGTCCCCAGGCAGAGCACAGTGGTCCCAGGTAGAGCACAGGGGCCCCAGGCAGCCTATGGGGCCCCAGGCAGAGCACAGGGGCCCCAGGCAGCATATGCGGCCCCAGGCAGAGCACAGGGGCCCCAGGCAGAGCACAGGGGCCCCAGGCAGAGCACAGGGGCCCCAGGCAGAGCACAGGGGCCCCAGGCAGAACATGGGGCCCCAGGCAGAGCACAGGGGCCCCAGGCAGAGCACAGGGGCCCCAGGCAGCATATGGGGCCCCAGGCAGAGCACAGGGGCCCCAGGCAGCATATGGGGCCCCAGGCAGAGCACAGCGATATTTTGGACCACTGTGCGGTGTTTCAGACCCCCTGTGTGATGTCTGGGGCCCTGTTCTTAAGTATATTAAAGATTAAAGTAACGTATATTAAAGTATATTATAGATCAAATTTGACACGTTTATGAGCACCATTGAGTGATATACTCAAGAATGACATAATTTTTCAACATTTTATGGTTTCAAACTGTAAACACTCAGAGTTTTTTTTTACTTCAACCAGAAAACCTTAACGGTTCATAAAAAACTTGACTGTTCAGGATATGATAAAAGTCATAGTATTCTGAATCTTTAACTTATAAAGATACCTTTACATGGGGTGATTATTGGTTCCAGAGAGGCTTTCGGCCGATAATCGTACACATGGCTGGTGACAGGACAATCTAATATATAATTGCCTAGAATACTACTTCCGGCAATTTGTGCCAACTTCCGTGGCTTTGTCCGGAGATAATGTCCGGAGATAAGTGACGTCACCAGCGTCCTACACCCGCTCAGGGTGGACAAAGATATATGCCTTCGTGGTGCGCGGCACTTTTCTGATTGGTTGCCGCCTGCCGCGAGCGACCAATCAGAAATGTGCCGTACTGTGACACACTCCGCCCGCCATTTTGGTGTGATTTTTGAATTTTTACCTCACAGCAAGTTTCTACTGCGTGGAGGCGGTCCCAGTGACGTCGCTCTTCAAGCTCCTGCTGAATTTCGTCAAAAAAATGATAATACCATTTACCAAAACTATATATATTTAGTTGTGAAGTGGTTCAGTGACATTTTCACACCAATTTTGAACTTTTGTTTGGTGTTTTCTCCATATACTGCCTATTATTCACTGACTGTTATACTGAGAGACTGCCGTTTATTAACCTCTTCTTTGCCACACTGGGTATATTGCTCTATTATTTGCCACATAAGGACATTGTCCATTATTGCCCAGCAATTTCTCTGCAATATAAACTGCCTATTTATTAATATCTGTATTCCTGCAAAGAACTATTGCCTATTATTAACTGGCTATTTTCCTACTACCTGACACTGCCTCTTATTAACCTGTTGTTTGCCACCACCACGCTTAAAGCTGTTTAGCTTAGCCAACATGAGCTCTAATAGTAAGGATACTAATGACACAGAGCCCAAAGCTGCTGATGGCGCACGTAAGATTAGGTCTGATATAAAGTATACTAATAATGCAGAGCAAAAAGACGCCGATGCCGCACGTAAGCGTAAACAGCGTGCTAACAAGAGTACAGAGGATAGATGCAAGCGCCTGGACACTGTTAAGTATAGTAATGACACAGAGTCCAAAGCTGCTGATGGCGCACGTAAGATCAGGTCTGATATAAAGTATGGTAATGATGCAGAGCGAAAAGCCGCCGATGCCGCACGTAAGCGTAAACAGCGTGTTAACAAGAGTACAGAGGATAGATGCAAGTGCCTGGATACTGTTAAGTATACTAATGACACAGAGTCCAAAGCTGCTGATGGCGCACGTAAGATCAGGTCTGATATAAAGTATGGTAATGATGCAGAGCGAAAAGCCGCCGATGCTGCACGTAAGCGCAAACAGCGTGCTAACAAGAGTACAGAGGAGAGATGCAAGCGCCTGGACACTGTTAAGTATACTAATGACACAGAGCCCAAAGCTGCTGATGGCGCACGTAACATCAGGTCTGATAATAAGTATACCAATGACGCAGAGCGAAAAGCCGCCGATGCCGCACGTAAGTGCAAACAGCGTGCTAACGAGACTACAGAGGACAGACAGAAGCGCCTGGACACTGTTAATGCTGCTTGCAATAAACGCATTACTAATGAGTCTTTTGAGGACAAAACTAATCGATTAAGTAATAAAGCTGCTGCTGCACGCTCTCAACGTTGCAAACATAATATTTCCACGTCCTCAGTCATAGATTCTGCCCACAATACAGCTTCTTTGTCTCCATTCATAGAATGTGTGCAGCCTCAAGCTCCTTTAACCGTTGGTAAATCTGCACGTAAGCGCAAACACTGTCCTACTTACACTCCAAATGATAAACGCCGTCGCCTGTACACCGTTAAGTCTGCTTATAAGACATGCTTCACACCTGACTCTTCTAAGGCAACAAACAAACCATTACCAAATGCAGCTGGTGCACGCCGTGAACGGCGCAAAAAAACCGCTTGCACCTCCATATTAATAAACCCTGACCACGATACA